>NC_091756.1:48566340-48875090 GCF_043380555.1 Nothobranchius furzeri | reverse complement strand
TTGGAATTATAATTTTTAATTTACATCTTTTTGAATGACGTGAAGACTGATGTCATTGTTCTTAGCCATGTGTAGCGTGGTGAATTGCTCATCTTTGACCTAAAAGGCCCTGCTCTTTTTTGCTCTGCCCAAGCAAAACCATAAGTTTCTGACACAATCCTAATCTACAAGATATGGGACAAGGCCACTCATGCTCTGTGCTCTTATCTAAACTGTTGCTTCCTCGGACAGCACAAGAAAGAAGAAAGAAGACAAAACTCTTCTCTTTAAATAATAATTGAATAACTTTGTTAGTCCAAATAATCATGACAAGCTCAATGTTCAATCAATCTGTGAAATGAGAATATTAATTACTTGATATTATAATCCTATGATAGTGTTATAATACGTAATATAACTTTAAACGAGACACTAGACCGATCACACGTAACGCTAAAGTCACATGACAGATTTCCTTTTTCTGATCCAATCAGAACCTTCCAGATCTGACGCGAGGCGTGGTTTTGTTGGTGTTTGTTAAATCCCCTTTTGTTGTCAAAGTCTGATTCGACCATAAATCAAAACATCCAAATTATAAAACTATGCCCACGTCATCTTAACTTGAGTTCAAAGCGTTCTAGAGAAGTTATTGGAGTGGCCAATCCGGAACTTTCCTCTTAACGCCGAAAGAACCTAACAACAAGCTGGATGAAATCTGTTGCATGTTCCACCTGCTGCAACGGCTCCTTCAGAATAAAAGCTGAACCATCACGACCCCTTCAGGGTCTCGCTGATGCCAATAAACTGTCGTGACCTGGGAGTATCTCAAGACTGGTCTGGTCGGCAACTGCGGCTTTGCTACAGGCTTCGGTTCCAGAAAAGGCCCAAGCCGGACCTCGACACCTCCTGATCTAAACGGGGACTTCCGCTGGGTACGTAGACCGACAGAATGGCATCTCAATGTGTGTTATAATCTCCAACCAATAGCTTAGGGCGAAACATCCTCTTCACTCCCATCAGAACTAATCGTTTCTCCGGATTTGCTGGTTCTGAACATATTCACACATACACCATTCTCAGTCTTACTCCACCTTAGTTCATCGTACACATAGTGTTTAAAGTGATTCTTGTTTAATTTGTTTAGAAATAAATATTTTAACTTTTTAAACCTGACTCTCTCTCTTTCTTTGAGTTGATACGAAGTGTCAATCCCTGCAATAAAAAGATCCGATCCTCTGGTTAAATTTACTCAAAGATCCATTAAGGTGATATTTCATATTTTATGATATTTCACATTCTATTCTTTCTAATTAAATGTAAGAACATCTTCTCAACACCTGTAATGTTGTGGACCTGGGCCCTTTAATGCCTAATATGAAGACTACTGTCTGAAATTTGGGAGTTCAAATGGATGTGGCCCTTAAGGTCGATGCACAAATCAACCAAGTTGTGTGATTGTGTTTTTTTAATTTGTACTGACTGGCCAGAAGTCATCTAGAGTCTGTCACCTATGCTTTTAATATACCTAGGCTCAACTACTGCGAAGCATTGAATGCTAGCATGAGTCGAGGCATGGTTATACACTTGCAGTTGGTCCAGAATTACGCTGCTGGGTGTGTGATGGCCACAAGTTTCAGGGAGCATATCACCTCTGTGTTGGCATCCCTTAACCAGTGCAACCAGTGGCTTCCAGTGCAACACATAGCCAAATTTGAGGTCTTGTTGACATACAGAGCCCTACAAAGAAGGGCTCAACCGTACCTTGCCAGCCTCCTGCTTTGATATGCCCCATCAGGGGCCCTTCGCTCGGCGACAAGGAGCTGTTAGTGATTCCTCGCTCCAAGTGCAGGCCACGGGCAGACCATGCATTTTTGGTGTTGGCTCCTATGGGACCAGTTGCCTTTGGTGGTTCTTCACTGATGGTTTGTAAGTCTTGGCTGAAGATCCACTTTTATGTCAAGGCATTCCAGCAATAGCAAACTCTTCAAGGTATCGTTGGCCGGTCTTTTATTCTTTTGCTGTATTTGATATTTTTTCTTTCTTAGATTCTTTAATGGTTTTTAGAATTTTGTCACATTTTATCTAATGGTTTTTGTATGGTGTTGTATTGATGTGTTCAGCACCTTCGGCCATAGAAGGGGCTTATGAATGAATCTTTCTCAAGAGCACCTCTGACTATGCTCTGGTCATACCCGCAGCATTCCTGAGCCATCCTTGTTTTAGCTTCGTATTTGTCACACCTAGGTCCTGTTCCTAATCAGCTCACTGGTTTCCACTCTCCAAACACCTCCCTCACTAGTTATTGTACCAGACTTTCACTGATCTGTGGTCAAATCTGTTCTCCCCAAGTTAGGAGCTGTTTCTGTAAATGGCAAGTATTCTGGAAATGCTACAGGACACTTTCTAGTCCTGCATCTGGGTCTGTTCACCCCCTGTTACACGGAATAAACAAAAATCAACTAAAAATACATTTCATGTCAAGTTAAAAGATACAGCATCAATGATTTCATGAACGAGGCTTTAAGTTTTTAACACAACTACCCAGAAGCACCAGAGTTATCATCAAATTACCTGGAAATGAAAAAACTACACCTTCCTGACATCCTCAAAGAGCTAAAGGAAGAAAGTGAGCAGATGGCAGAGGTGATCAGGTGAGAGAAGACGATAAGGTTTATGGTGACGTCCCCAGGCAACAGGGTGTGAAGGGAGATTAACTCCTGCTGCTGTTTGGTTTGAGTAAACATGTCTGAAAGATGGAAGCTGCTAAACTGTGTAGATAACTGTCATGTTCAGCGTCACTGATGAGTCTTATTTATCCAACATAGTTGATGTCAGTCTTGGTTTCCAGGAAAACTTTATCTGATGGAAATCAGGAAGCTGATGCACATTATGCTGTGGTTGTCAGTGCCACCCAGGGGTCATATTGGGCACTGCAGGATGTTCATTCAATTTTTTACTCATATATGAAGGAAAGATTGAGATGGAGCAGGAAAAAGTTAAATAGTTATGAATTCTTCATGAACAAAAACAAAGATTTATTTTACAAGAAAAATACACTCAAACTTGCTTGATTCGGTGTTTGGCTTTAACAATTCAGAAGTTCACATCTCTGTTTTTATCATTTCCTTCTGTGTACTTTGTTTTTGAAGCCTTGTAACTGAAAAACAACTCAAATTATTAAGATTTTATTAAGAGTTATTGAATTAGTGATGGACTCATTATGTTTTTTTCTTGTTGTGACACTGGATCATGTTAGACTGCTTTTATGTTTTTAATTTTAACGAATAAAAGGTGGTTTAGTTTGTTAGTTTTGGTTTAAGAAGGTTTGGTTGACTCTGGGAAACAAAAACGACAAATCTCTCCCAACTGTGGGTCATTCAGTAAAAAATCTAAAGGTTAAGCCAGGGCGAGGGTTTTTGTTCGTTCATTTATTAGTTTTTTTCACTGACAACATCTGCGTGGCCTCAGATTTAATCACATTTCACAGCAAACTGAAAAATGACTCCACTCAAATATCAAGTTGAGAAATAACATTCAGACCTTTTTTTTCTCCTCATATTTTTTCATATGAGCTGTCATGAAACCTGAAATCCAAATATAAATATAAATACAGTCCAACATTTATAGTTTATGAGTAAGTGAACAGAAAATGTGAACAATTTAGTTAAAAGGTTTGTTTTTCAGCACTAGATGGCAGCAGTGGATCATCGGGCTCAGGTTTGATTCAGGTTGGAAGCAAACTTATTAACTCAATAAAATGTTATTGTTAAAATTTGGATTTTTAAAAATACTTTAAGTAAAAAAAGTATTTTTGTTTTCCGTAATTTAATAAATATAAAAATTCCAAATCATGTAACCAAAGTTTAAACATCTCACTGAAACACAAATAAAAGTTATTCTCTTCTCTTATAGCTATCCAACTGTAGTAATTTAATTGTTTATCCAAAACAGCCACATGTGTCTTCAACCTTCTGGAGGTAGGCGTTGCAGATTTGCAACAGTTAAAACCTACCGACCTGGTTACTCCACATACGTACTTCATGAGCATTTATTAACTCAGAAGTACCCCTGAAGGACTTAAGTTGTTCGTCCTTTTATCAAAACTTATTTTCAGCCTGAGAGGGTTAAAGACACAGCCCATATTTAAGTGAAAATGAAAACTACAATAGTAATAATCATCATATTTAGTGTAACAAAAATATACAATTCAGACTAATGTTATTTATTTTGTTGTTGTCAAAATTTGAAGCTGATAAAGAGGCACTAAAAAGTTACATTTTACAGATTTTAACCAGATTTTTAAAAAACATTTGTTTGTTTTTTTAGTTTAGGTCACCCACAGATGCAGATTTTTTACTCATTAATATTTACTCATAAATATTTACATATATATGATGGAGCGATCTTCAAAGGTGAGTATTTATCTTGACATTTTGTACATAAAAAGCAAATGAAAAAAAGCAGAAGAAGAAAACATGAATAAAACTATGCAGAGCTATGATTATACAAAAGGAAACACGTCATCACAATTAAAAACTAGTTGGTTAACTTAACTTAAGACTTTGGAAGACAAATTTTTTGGAAACATTTTTTAACTTGAACAAGTCTTTGATATTTGGGGTCCGACTGTTAGAATGAATAGGTTTCAAAGACAAACTAGAAATTAAGACTTTATTTAACACAAATATAACAAACACATGAAATTCCTGCTGATGAGGTCTAGTTTCAGGAGATGTATTTAAATGATAGAGGCAATAAATCAAGAATTAATCTGTTGCCCTTTAATGATCTAATGTTTGTTGTAAATTTTATATTTGTAGCATATTTGTATCAGTTATTGACCCACATTCGTTAGATTAACTATCATTTAGTGTCGATGTTATTTTTTTAGTTTAGTAGACAGATGTGTAAACAAGCTGAGATGTCTGCAGTGCCTGTTTTTATTTTCTGACCATCTCATACAAACTACTTAGACTTTTTAAGTGTTTGGTGTTAAAACAAGTTTGGTTTGTTTTAACTGATCAGGAGTTAGTGATGATTCACAAAGTTTTTCTGTGGTTCCACTTTCTCCTCCGCAAATGAAACTCAGAGCAGCTTTTGGTTTGGACTTCACATGACCGCTGGAAAATTAGTGGCTCAAACCTTAAATGAGCAATTCAACAAAGTACATTTTTATAAATAGTGTGAAACAGAAAACATCCAATTCATTTCATCGCAGTGGTGGCAGCACAATAAGATCAGACTCAGTTTTCTGTGTAAATTCATTTTTAACAAGTCTCAAATATAATAATCTAGAATTATTTAATAAACACTTTTGGACATTACCGCTTAGCTTTTGTGTTTTTAGCCAGTTGATGACACACAGTATCCTATAATCATAAAACAAAAAGCTAATGAATTAGATAGTTAGATTTTATGGGCTCTAATATTACTTTAACATATGTAGCAGGTTTAAAAGCACATGGGAACATGTTGTTTCTTCTGTGTGTTTCATTCATTTAGATCTTCAAATGTTTTATAACTGAAATTCCTAAATAACAGTTTAGACGCATGTGAATAACACACATCTGTTCTGTCTGGAGTAAAAAAAACTTTTGTTTAAAAACTTTATTTGTTGCAGATGACATCTTTTTAGGAAAACTCTTTGTAGCTGATAAAAAGTAGTAGAAGAAGAAACAATATTTTATATAGCACCTCTCAGGATAAAAATCACGAGGCGCTTCACAAAAACAAAACAAAAAAATTAAATATATAAAAATGATTTAAAAAAATTCACAAAAATGAAAAACAAATAAAAATAAAAAAACGTTGTGAGGAAAATCACACACAGGCTGCTCTTCTGTGTAAAGACGTTTTTTTTTTTTAATTTTTGTTAAATTACATCCAAAAATGTTTCCATCTGGCTTTTAATTTCTCCTGATTTATTATTTCAGTGCTTCTGGACAGTGACTGAGTATAATAAAACAAGATTCTGTGTGAGATTGTGTCCAACTCGCCACAGAATTTGCACAATTACAATACATTTTCTTTATTTTCATTATTTCCTCACACAGCCGCTCACAGGTTCCTGAATCTTCATCTCTGCTTGTAAAAGAAAGATTTGAGAAGAAACAGATGCCAGATAAAAACCACATAGCAGCTGAAAGAGATGAGGTTCCAGCTACACCCCGTTAGACAAACAATTACACATCAGAAATAGTCAAAGTACTATTTTCATTTTTTACTCTGGAAAAAGATCCATTCATTTACATGGAGGGGGTGGAGCTTGCTACTTATACTGCAACCAGTCACAAGGAGGCATTTGTTTTGCTTTTACATTAACTTCTAAGTTCTTGTTGGATATCAAAAAGGAGCGCTGTCATCTCTTCTGGCTCGATGGCTGCGTTGGTGGCGCTATCGGGGACATGCTCTAGGCCCGACCTGCCGGCTATCGTCAGGATGTTGCTGCACAAACTTGGTGCTTCGGAGTGTGAAGTATGTTTTGTTTGGGTTCCTGCCCATGTGGGAGTGGAGAGCAACAGCGAGGCAGACACTGCAGTTAAAAGGTGCTTAATGGAAACCTGACGTGGAGTTGGAGACGGGGTTTGATCTGCCGGAGTATTATTCCGAGATCAGTCAGGTGGCTGTGGGGTTATGGCAAGCTTCCTGGGATGAGGGGGTTGCAGGTAGGGCCAGTTATGAGCTGTGACGCCTGGCGGGTGGTTGTGGGTCATTGGACTATGACCCAACCTCAACTGGACCTTGTTGAGGTCTGGTTGAGGTTGGGCCATAGCAGACTTTGGTGGGGAAGCACTCGCACGGTAACTTTGACTGTGGGGAACTGGAAACAGTGGGTCACGTACTCTTACAGGTACATTGCGGAGGAATGCTGTGGAGAGGAGTACCTTGTTCGTGTTCCTGGGATCTACTGGCATGTCTGTGTTTTGCTTTAGCACCTCACTGGAGGTGGAGGACTGGTGCAGGGTGAGGGCGCTGCTGAGATCCTGCAAACAATATGGGTGTACGAGATACTGTGACCTGGGATGTTTGCTGTGCTGGCGTTGCCATAGCAGCCATACGTCTTGTAGGCATCTAGACTGCCAGTCTCAAAGAATAATAATGATAATAATAATAAGATGTCCAGCAAGCATATTCATGCTTGATGTTGTAGAAATATTTTATTGACAATAGCTGGAGCTTCAGTTCTTTTGTGCAGAGTCTGTGGTTAATATTTTACTGGTTTTGTTTTACCATTTTGTCTGAAAGTCAAATAAAGAGCTGAGGCCAAGCAGCGAATTCACCCCAGCAGTCACATTTTTAAGATGAAACACTCTCATTCATCCAATAAACGTTTAGATTGCCTTTTGAACCATCCTTTTTACAGACAGGAATGAAACGAAAAGAAAATAATTTAATGTTTATTTCAGAGCAGATCAGAAACAGTCTGAGGTTTTATACAACCCACACCCATTTTTCCACATATTAACCAGACCACATTGTTTTTATTATTATTTAATTATGGAGCAGTCAAACTGTACACCTTACTTTTAAAAACTCCTCTTATTCCTGTAAAAGTTCAAGATTAAACCTTCAAAATAGATATATAGTCTTCATCAGTGACATTCCAAAACGATGAAGTCATAATGCAAACTTCCCCTCAAACCTTTGCCTCGGTATCTTTGATGCTGAACTCAAGACTTGTGGTTCCCTCTCAGCATCGCGGAGCGGTGATTCAGTCTCGCCCACTTGTTTGACCTTTTGGAGGAAATCCACACAATCTGGTAATGATGTCACTTTTCCGAGCCCATCAAGAGCAATTAGTGTTCAACACAAGGACACGTGCATACAGCTGCAGACTCACTCACACACACACACACACACACACACACACACACACACACACACACACACACACACACACACACACACACACACACACACACACACACACACACACACACACACACACACACACACAACACACACACACACACACACACACACACACACACACACACACACACACACACACACACACACACACACAGACTATAATTAAGAAATAGACTTATATAAACAGAGTAATATAATATCTTAAAACCCATTTAGAGAAAGCACTGAAATAAACCTTCAACTTATTGCATTTGTCAGACCCCTTTCTCTTGGACCTTTTTATTTTTTCTCTTTCAGACTTTTTTGATGAAATATAGAACAGGAGATGAGTGAAATCTTGCTGATAAAAAGAGGTTGTTGCAGACGTCTGGAGGAAAGAGTCCAGGAGCAGGTAATAATGGGGTTTTAAAGGAGGGGCCAGTCCGTTTTTCACTGTTCTCAGAGTGTGTGGGTGTAGAATAACAGCACTGTGACCGTGTGTCTCGTCTTCTTGACAGATTGACAGAAACACTATTTCTCTGCGTCTTTTTCCTCCAGTTGAATCTACTTTTCTCTTAATGAGAAAGAGGAGAAGCATGTAAGTGATACAGAAAAGGAAAGATCTGGTGGGATCCGAGCCAGCAGAGTCCAGTTAACTGGGAACACTGAGAAACATTTGAGTCGTATTAGAGAAGCCTGATATTTGTGGTCAGAGTAGTGGAGCCCAGAGTTTGCTGTTAATCAATGAAGCAGGCCTCATGCTTTATATCACAGCAGTCAATGCTGAGCAGACTGATTTATTTAGATGTTTTATTACACAACTGTATATCATACCGTTAGAGCAGAGCTGCAGGTGCCAAACCTAAAGACTGCTTTGTTTCAGAGAATTCAAACAGTTAGGAACAAAAACAAGTTCACATTTTCACATAATTAATGATTTTTGGTCCTATAAAGCTATAAAGCTTATCTGTAAAACTCAGTGTTTCGGGTGTGTTTTTACTGAGTAAGCAACAAAGGATAAGGCATTTATTTCAATGGGAGGCGCAGCATCTCCAGTAAACTCAATACAATTCTGTCAGTCTTTTACAGCAAGTGTCTAAAATATACAAAGGTAGTTACTTAAGTTCAAATCAAGATGTGAGTTACACAACTGTATTTTAATTAAAACCTACAAGTATAGTCATTGTAGCTCATTTCCAGAAGGGATTATGGGTATTTTATATACCTGTGTCAGTTTTAGTTTAGTTGTCTCGTTTTCCTTCTGAAAATGACATCTTTACTATCAAAATACTTTTTTGGCTTTCATTTTGATATTTAAATTTTCTTTCGCCTTGACAATTTCTCCTAATTTTCTCAATGGACCTCACTCACTGTCATAGGACTTCATAAGGCTTCTGAGTAGATTCTTTCAAAGGTTAAGCCTGTTTTAATTTCTCTCAGACCATTTAATAAACTCAAGCCCAAAGGAAGCCTGTTGGTGTAATGTTTGTCCATGTTGAAAAATTAATCACTGAAAGTAATGTTGAAAACTTTTTGTCCAAAAAGTGATATTATCTCCAGAATTCTCTGTTTTTACTACAGTGATAAAACATGACATTATTATTTTTGTATCGTTGATGACTTATTGAGATGTTGTGCTTTCTTTGTCTGGTCTCTGTTGAAAGGAAGATTTATTATTATTATAATGGTGCAGTAACATGAACTTAAAGAGACACTTTTTACTGTTAATCTCTAGAAATATCCATCAAAATGTTGTTGAAATGAATCAAATGATTCTCAGTTGTTGAAAAATATTGGCGGCTTCCTAAAATATAACAATGAAAATCAGGTTTAAAATACATGGGGGGTGGGTCTAAGTCTGTGGAGAGAAGTACGTTGAAGACACTTACTGATTTGTAAAAAACAGTTACAAAACTTTGGCCATTCATGAACGTTGTTGTTTTACACATTTAAAAGAAAGAAAGAAAGAAAGAAAGAAAGAGAAAGAAAGAAAGAAAACAATCTTTCATAAAGTGCCTCTCAAGATAAAAATCATGAGGCGCTTCACAAAAACAAAAAATTTAAATGTAAAAATATTAAATAAAGATTAAAACATATGTGTAAAATTAGAAAAAAACATTGGGATTAAAAAATGTAAGGAAAGGGAGAGAGAAAATTAATAGGAAATAGGGAAATGAAGAATAAGGAGAGGGTGGTGACGGAGATCACGCTTAACCCAGTCTGAACAGGTTCTGTTCTTTTCAGCTGCTTTTTCAAGGAGACTGCTGAGTTCACTGATCTCAGGCTCAGGGGGAGAGAGGTCCAGAGTCTGGGGGCCACAGCAGCAAATGATCTGTCACCTTTGGTCTTTAGCCTGCTGCGCTGCACAACCAGTAGGCTTTGGTCACTGGACCTCAGGGACCTGCTGGGGCTATAGGGAATGAGAAGATCACCACTATATGATGGTGGTTGTCCATGTAAGACCCTAAAGACCAGAACCAGGATCTTGAAATGAACCCTTAAGTTGACTAGCAGCCAGTGAAGCTGGAGGAGAAGCAGGGTGATGTGGGTGTGTTTGGAGGACTTGGTCAGAAGCCGAGCACAGGCATTCTGAACCACCTGTAGACGATTCAAGGAGGTTTTGCTCAGACACGTGAAAAGAGAGTTGCAGTAGTCTAAGCGTGGGGAGATGAAGGTGTGGATAACAGCCTCAAGTTCAGAGCGGGACAGAATGGGACTCACCTTAGCAATGTTCCTGAGATGGAAGAAGGAAGAGCGAACAAGAGAACTGACATGAGAATCCAGGGTGAGAGCTGGGTCAAGGGCCACACCAAGATTCCTGACAGAGGGTTTGGTGTGGGAAGCAAGCTGACGAAGAGACTCTCTGACTTTGGGAACCAGCTTGTCTGGGGCACATATGAGGATCTCAGTCTTATCTTCATTCAGCTGTAGAAAGCTCCCAGTCATCCAGGTTTTAAGAGTCTAAGCAGTAGAGTAAAAGCTGCAGCTTAGATATCTCATGGGGCTTGAAAGAGATGTACAGTTGGATGTCATCGGCATAAAGATGGTAGGAGATTCCTTTAAACGAGCTCAGGGTGTGCTGAAGAGGGAGCAGATAGAGGAGGAAGCATAGAGGCCCCAGCACAGAACCTTGTGGGACACCATGCGTGAGAAAGGTGGTCGAGGACCGAACCTTGGAGACGGCCACAGAAAAGGAACGCTCAGACAGATAAGAGGAGGACCACTCCAGATAAGATCCTTTCAGGCCTACCCAACCTCTCAGTCTCTCCAGTAGCAGGTGATGGTCATCAGTGTCAAAGGCTGCTGTCAGGTCCAGCAGGACCAGAACAGAACAGTCCCCTGCATCACTGTGAGTCAGAAGGTCATTAGAGACCCTAAGAAGAGCTCTTTCAGTAGAATGAGCTCTACAAAACCTGACTGGAAACTATCGTAATTATGTTGATCAAGAGCAGCTGTGAGTTGTTTAGCCACGACCTGTTGCAAGATCTTGGAGATAAATGGAAGTTTAGAGATGGGTCTGAAGCTGCTAAGGGGAGATGAGTCAACACTTATTTTTTAAGAAACGGATGGATTACAGCATTCTTAAAGAAAGCAGGGACCTGACTAGAAATTAGAATAGCATTTATTATAGAGAGCACACTAGGACAGATGGACTGAAAAGCACTTCTAAATAAAGATGACTTTAAGATGTTGAGGGGCATGCAGAGGTCTTCATAGAGTTAAGAACCAAAAGCAAAGCTATCGAGGGTGATGGGCCGAGACGGAGTCAGGAGTGGCAGAGATAAGGCTGAGGTACAGATGCTAGATCTAACCTTATTGACTTTGTCCACAAAGAAAGACAGAAAGTTTTCACAGTCTGCAACAGAGTGGATGGAGGCTGTAGGAGAGAACAGTGATAAAAGGGAGTTTGATGTGCTTGTCATTTTGCTGGAGGTTGTGCCCCCGTGGATTTTTGATCCTAATGGTCATCTGTTGGTAAGGTCTTACTCAAACACAAAAATACAGCTTGCTTCCAACTATTTAAGTATGTACTGCCCCCTGTTGCCAGGGTAAATACACACTGTTACTTTAAGGAAGTGAGACTAAAACCTTGCTTCATCTGTTGTTTAAACACATCCTCAATCTTCAAAATCCTGGCTCAAAAAGGTTTAGTTTTTTGGTGCATTTTTATTATATTTATTGTTTTTCTACCTAATGATTATCATCGCATATTTCCTTGAAGAAAACATACTAAAAAAAATCATTTAGCTTAATTTCTAAAAATAAAAATTTCATCCCAGCAGAAACTTTTTCCTTGTAATAAACTGTATTCATCCATTTTTTTGTAAAGTAGGAAATATTATAGATATGTGTACACGAGTGTGCATTTCATCCATAAACTTGTTTAAAATGCTAAAACAATGCACCAGTTTCCACAGGAGTGACCTTGGGTTGTGTTTGCATCCTGCCAGACGAGGAATGGACTGCAGATTTACAAGCCTGCAAAGCCGTGCAGATGTGGAACCAAAGAGCAAGTGTTATTGTGTATCCCCTGGTGTGTACACTCTCCTGTCCTGGTACCCCCATCCTCACGCTTCCATCCACCCATCTTCACCTCTTAGCCACCCCTCCCCCCTCCAGCGGCAGTAGAAGCTGCAGCATCCCTGCTGGGCTTGGCCTGTTTATCTCTTCCGAAGTGGTCATGATTAATGAGGCCCTGAACACGTTCTCTATTTCCCTTGGACCCGGGGAGCCCCACAGCTGAGTAAACAGGCCCAGGCCCTGTGCTTCGATCCCAGCTCTGAGCCTGGTCCACCAGGGAACACCCTCCAACCGGTAGCAACACTTAAGAACTGTCAAAATTGAATTTTTACCCAGCTTTTAGACATACAAGAGTAAGAAGTCAAACAAAAATGTACCAAGATGTCAGTGGGTAACATTTCTGCATTTGAGAGTCTTCTTTCAACCATCTTGAACATGTGTGGCACTCCCATGTTGGCCTTATGGCCCACAAGTTCACCACGGACCCTGAAACGGCAGATTTATTACTTTCTTACATGTTCTGTAGAATGTAGGCAGTGACTGAGTTTGTGGTTTCTTCCATCTGCTGAGAACATGTTACATCATTAAAAATACACAAACACATGACATGAACGGAATCTGTGAAGTGTCACGTGAAGATGACAAATCATTTTAAGGGTTTCAAGTAATCAGCTAAATAAACATGCCCCCTTTCAAACACAGAGTATTCATTTCCGACAAAAGGTAATCAGGAATAATCAGCACTAACCATATATAACAAGAATGTTCTCTTAAGAAAATCTATTAATCTTGTAAAATGGTGGAAGTTTGTTTAAGCCATGTGATTTTTTTAAGGGGTGAATTGAGCCTGTTTAATGTTGTCTGAGAGATTTTCTCCTGGCAGTGAGTTTGAAGGTTGATCAGACAAGATGGCTAATCAGAACAGATAACTAAATTACAATGTGGGCAGAAAACAACATAATCACCAGCAACATGTGGAATTTAAAACGCCTTTACTCAGTGTCTTCCAGAAGCTGCAGAACACGAGGTCACTAAATACGTTCCACGTGGAAGAATCTCATGTGTCAAACTTTATCTGCAGGCTGTGGAGTTTGTTTGGGACAGTCCCAGGTGCCAATTGCCTGTTTCTCATGTTTCTGTGGTGTTCATGAACCAGCAGGGGAGCTTTCTCCTCCAACAGCTCTGAGTTCACAGCTCTGACGTTCACTTTACTTTATTGGTGCACACTGTCACCTCACCTTTAGAGTCATAGATGAGCACTTCCTGTTTTAGGTGTCGCTGAAGGTGCAACCTTAACACGTCTGTATTATTCAAACAGGTTTGCAGCATAGCAACAGTAAATGATGGTGTATTCCGACGCTTTGCAGTACTTTGGCTATAATTCGTGTCTGGTTATGAGATTTAGTTCATTCGACAAAACTCTAAAATTACAAACAGCAGTGCTAACAAGATAAACCACACAATAAAACCTCAGATGTTATGTCTCAATCTGTCCAGATTTACATCCAACATTTTAATGAGCATTTTAAAGTTGTTAATTAAAGGATTGATGAAAAAAAATTAAAGTAAGAGATCTACCCTTTTCCCATTTAGGTCTTCTTTTAATTTCAAGCAATAAATAACACAATCCACATCCTATTACTAACAAAAGGTGTACTAGAATGTAATGCCACATTTATATGTTTAATATAGGATGCTTGGGGTATCTGATGTAACATACCACAGAGTCTGTACAGTCTCCAACCTGCTTTCCTATAAATTAGTAATGATGTGATGACCACTGAGAAACAGTGAAAACGTCATGAGCTTAGACACCCCACCTAAAAGATATCCCAACCCACATCAGCATCTGCACTTTGTAAATGTTGTTAACAGTAATGTAAAACAACACTAGCTTGAGCTACTGCTGATGCTAACCCGATGTACTGCTAATGAGCATGTTGGACAAACAACAAAGAAGAATGTTGGGGCACCATTCATGTTGCAGGATGTAGCCTACTGGGAATAATCAGATTATTAATGATTACTAGATAAATAATTAGCTCTTAGATTCTGATCAACAGGGTTTGGCTGCACACTTCCTTGTCCGTAACACACATTCATAGCCTGGCAAGCCATGTGTTTGATATGTAGACTGGCTATGGTTAATTAACGGCTCTTAGTCGTATGGTTGTCTTTCAAACTGTCTCTGCATACTATTACATAACAAACAAAGTGAAGTACTAACCACCACTGATGTCAGTCAATGAGGTAGTCTGCCATTCTTCGTCAAAGAAGATGCAAATACATCCTTTTTCTAAATAAAATTAAGTACCTCTATCTGCTCTTGCCTCAATGAAAAACCCAACAAAAAAATCCATAATTGAAGCCAAAGATGTTTCAAGCGAGCAGTCGCCATCTTTGTTTTTTCAGTAACACCCCGCCTACCGAGTGCTATGATTGACCCACCAAATCAATAGAGAGCTATGATTGGACCTCAACGGATGTCAGTCAACGGGGCAGTCTGCCATTACACTGTGGAAGAACTACCGGTACGTAAAACCTAAAAAAAACCATAAAACAGTAAATCCTTTTTCTAAACACACTGTGATTGGTCAGCCTCAATCCTTAAGCCTGGTTTATGCTTCTCCGTCAGCTCCGCAAGGGATAGACACGCACGGATTGACGGAAGCGTTTTGCTCTTTTACTTCTCCGTCTCCTGGAGAGTGTTGCAAAGCAATTGCCAGGCAGGACAACAGAGGGCGTAGCGCTGTTCTGTGGTATCATGTCATGTATCGGTCCAAGATCATGTGTTTATATTGTGTTTTTTGTGTTTATAAGAGACTTTTAACACAGACATATTTGTCTCTCATTCTCCCACCGCTTCATGCGCTCCCCACCTCTAAACCCACGTTTCCTGTCATTTCCGTCCACAAATAAAAAGCTTGCTGCGCATCTTTTCACTCCTCCAGTCACGGGAGAATGAAACGTTCATATTTTTAGAGTTTTTTCGCGAGGTATTCTTCAAGCTTCTCCGTGTCTGCCGCTAGTTAAACTCGGCTCTCTTTGCAATGGCGGCGTTGTAAACAACAGCGGCGTCCTGACCAATCACAAGCTTGCGTAATCCGTCTCGTTCGACGGATGTTTAAAAAAGTGGGCTCGACTCCGTACGTACTTGCGTGCCTGCCGGAGCCCTACACAAGGACGGATAATGGCGTTGCGTGTCTCCGCACTGACGCAGACGGAGAAGCATAAATCAGGCTTTGGCCAGACAGTAGCTCAGGAGGTAGAGTGGGTTGTCCAGTAATCGGAAAGTTGCAGGTTTGATCCGAGCTCCGACAAGAGAATGCTGCTGTTGTGTCCTTGGGAAAGACACTTAAAGCAGCTTTCCAGAGTTTTCCCCTTTCAGAAATGTATGATTTGTCAGAAATCTGTAAAAGTGATTATCTTATCATGTACTGTGATATACTGTAAGCAATACGCCTTTTAAATGTCTAAATGGTCTTGGGCCTTCTTATCTCTCAGAACTGCTTCATAAATACGAGCCTTCATGGTCCCTGCACTCCTCTGGCAGTCATCTCGTCATTCCAAAAGTCAGGACACACTCCCAAGGCGAGGCATCCTTCCAGTTTTATGGCCCTCACCTCTGGAACAGTCTGCCAGAGGACCTCAGGGCCATGGAGAGTGTTCTTGTTTTTAAAGCCAGGCTCAACACTCACCTTTTTAGTATAGCTTTTAATTTATTTTGATCTATTTTTGCCTGTTATTGTCACGAACAGAACTCAGAAGACCCGTAATGACGCCAAACACAGTAAAATTGCTTAAAAGTCTTTATTTGGATGAGGAGTTACCAGAGGAGGGCGAGGCAGGAGACAGAGTCGGAGGGCAGGCGTGAGTCAAAAACATATCGGCACAAGCAGTTACAGGAAGAAGGCTGGAGACGTGGTAGAAGACAGGCGAGGGTCATGATGGCGGGCAGAGTTCAAGGCAGGGGTCAGGAGAAAAACGAGGTCCGGAGACAGAGATCAGGCAGGGTGGATGGCTGGAGAATTTACAGGCAAAGGCTTTCAATAATCTGGCAGAGACTGGATAGCTGGATGGTTCTTTTATAGCAGGGGAAGCAGGTGTGTGAGATGAGCTGAGGAGTCAGGAGCAGGTGAAGTGGATGAAGCTGATGACAGGAACAGGTGAGAAGAATGGAGTTGATTGTGGTTGCCAGGGGAAACAGGGCTTGTCAGGAGCTTGGTGAAGGGACCAGGTGAGCTGAATGAAGGTTAAATGAGGAGGCAGAGGAGGGTGAAGGATGGGAGTCATGACAGTTTTACCATATTTTATATATTTTATCATTGTTTTATTACTTACTCTTTTATTTAAATGACACATTTTCCTATATATTAATTTTAACTTGTAATAATTATTAGTTTTTACCAGTATTAATAATCTGTTGTACAATATTTTTATGAATTTAATTATAAGTTTCTACTTGGTTATCTTTTATCAGTGTGTTTTATTTAGATTTTTATTTATCAGCTGTTTATGTTTAATTTGTTTCTTAACTTGTTATCTTAGTCTCATTAGTAAACCAATGTTTCCTCTGTGGGGGCTGGCTGCCCCGGGGGTGGCAGCCGGGGTGCTTATCGTGCCTCCTCCTGCCCAGGCTACTGCTGCCGATTCTGCTCCTCCTGGAGCAGTTGTCTCCTTTGATGGTGTTTCTGTCTTCTTTGTGCCTACTCCATCTTCACTCAGCCAGCAGCCCTTTCTCTTTTTTTACGTGTGTGTGTGTGTGTGTGTGTGTGTGTGTGTGTGTGTGTGTGTGTGTGTGTGTGTGTGTGTGTGTGTGTAAGTTTGCATCTGCTTGGGATGGGATTGAGGGTGAGAGGAGGGAGATACAAAGGGGATCTCTTATGTGAACATGTGTGGGAGGGGTGGGAAACCGACTGCACACCCCCTGCCCCGAGCTCTGTGCAATAGGAAACTGAGCGCCGTCCAGAACCAACCAATAACGTTAGACTACCACTTACTTGCTTCAAATTTAAGGAATACCTCGGCTGATGCAGGGTTGATGAACTTTTCACGGAAAAGTAAGTCTCTAAAATATAAATGTATGAGAACACAACATGACATGAGAATAATACTCGTAAAACAACGTGTTTTAGCTCTGTTTGTTGGCTACAGAAGCACATTTATAAACAGAAACGTGAAGTCGTCATCTTAAAAAACAGAGATACAGCCTTTTTGTGTGATATGTTTCATTTACATAAAACAATTTAGCTGTTGCAGGCGCCATTGATAACTTCAGAAATTCTGATTCCTCTTTTCTTCAGAAACTAAATGTAATAAATGCTGAAAGCTAAACACAGAAAAACAGCTACAGTTATTTTTCTGAAACATCACAAAAAACTGTCCGTTAGTCGGGAAGGCTAAGCATTTATTATATTGGACGGCAGTGTCGTGGAGGAGTGGGATGCATGACACCCAGAACCGTTTAGTACTTTGAACTTTTATTCAGATTATTCTGAAGCATTCATGGTTTGGATTCAAAACCCACCACGGTAAAATATTTCTAAATTATTAAGCTTTAAGAAGCTTTAAAATAACTTTCTTCTTCATAATTTTTAATCCAAAAGAAAAATATCTAAATCTCACAAAAACAAAACCTAAAAGCTTCCAAACAATGTGCTGAATCTTCTGGCATATGCTTCAGTTTACCTGCTGATAGTGGATCCTCATACTGGTAGTTCTCAGAGTGATGAGAGTCTGATGTGTCCTCATCAATTCTTCTGCTGCTCTTTGACTGCTCAGTGGATTTGATGCACATGTGTGAGTGTGTGGGCTCATGTGGGTCGGTGGGAGTGTCTAGGGCTCCTCTGGTGGCTGGTGCCATGATCTGGGATCAAGGAAGTGTGTGAAATGGATACAGTTGTCTCCAGAACGAAGGTCCTCCTTCCAGAACTGACGTACTGTTTGGCTGGTCGAGGGGCGCCAAGCCCATCTGTCCCCATGTCTACCCATCTGTCTCTGGGCTAGGCTCCATAAGGTGTGAGGTGAAGGATGGGGAGCTGAGCACATCAACAGCCATTAAGTGATGATGTGGTACAAAACCCTGCTCTTAAGGACCTGTGGGAATCCAGAACCACAAAGTACAAAGAGCTAGTGGACACCAACAATGAAAGAGACAATGGACATGGACATTAAAGGTTTTAACTCAGCCAGGCACGTTTTCATGGGTTCTCTGCATGAGAACGTTGTACCAATGAAAACTCTCAGCAGTTGAGATTGTGGATTTTGAGGCGCAGCCAATTTTTTGGTTTTGGAAAAAGATTTTTGTCGTAAAACTTTATCAGCAATACAAGCAATGTTTAGTTGAAGTGTTCTGGTGTGAAGAAATATCTCAGAGGCAGATCTATTAAAACTTAATTACAAAAAAATGGAAAACGTTTGGGGTTTTTGACCCTTCTATGTTTCGTCAAAGAACATCTTCTGAGCAGATTAAAAACACAGAGAGGATGTTCAAAAAGAGTGTTTTTCATGTTCACCAGGAATAAAGTGTTCACGTTTGGAGGTTGGAGAAAGTTGGAGGCAGCAGAAGGGCCTGCCATGATTAATGGCTGAGTTTGCTTCCGGTCCCAAAACCGTGATGTCTTAACTGAACAAAAGCTTTCACTTAGAGGTAGGAATTTTTTTGGCAACCAATATAATCCAAACCTTAAAGCCCCAATGTGTAATATTTTTACCAGTTTACTATCAAATCCTGTGTTTCCAGTTCACAAATGTGTCCTTTTTCACTAATATTTCTCACCAATATCTATTCTAAATATTCCTCTCGGCTTGAAATTATACATTTTATATACATAAACTGTGGTCGATGCTCCATGGTCATCCACCATCTTAAAATACAGTAGCTGTTTAGGGACATACGATCTCCACCGTACCCGATTGGACTGCGACTGTAACCTGAAAGAACCAGCAGAGGGCAGCAGTGTGCCCTGGAAGCATCGAGTCTGCTAAATCAACTGAGAAATAGAAAATAATAGCTACACCGTTGCTCCACTTGTTAGTTTGAATAAAAAAACAATTAAATCAAAAGACACATACAATTTGTCAGTTCCTCATCATGTCCAATACAAGGAAGATGCATATCAATCAATCAATCAATCAATCAATCAATCAATCAATCAATCAATCAATCAATCAGTCAATCAATCAATCAATCAATCAAAGCTTTATTTATAAAGCGCCTTCCACAACCCTGTCAGGAAGCCCAAAGCGCTGAACATGGTTCAGTTGAAGGTAAATATATTGAATAAATCAAAAATAAAAGCAATTCAAATTACAAAATACAAATTACAAAAAAGGTGAAACATTCTGGTACAGGACAAATGTGTAAAACAATGGATAGAGTGAACCAATGAAAACTGTGAAATAAATTCAACATAAAAGAGGGCCAAAATCAAACATGTTCTGGAAACGCCAAGCGGAGGAGGTGTGTTTTTAGGTGACTCTTAAAGACTGGCAGAGATGGGGACAGCCTAACTGAGGGTGGCAACTGGTTCCAGAGTGACGGTGCTAGGACTGAGAAAGCCCGGTCCCCGCGAGTACGACGCCTAGAACGAGGGACAGCGAGCAGGCCTTGGTCAGAGGAGCGCAGAGCGCGTGATGGGGAATGTCTGTTCAGGAGTGTGGCTAGATAGGGGGGAGCACCACCCTGGAAGAAATGATAAACAAAGACGAGGATTTTGAATTGTGAGCGATAGCAAACCGGAAGCCAGTGCAGGGAGGCCAGAACCGGACTGATGTGGTCCCGTTTCCTGGTCCCAGTCAGGAACCTGGCTGCGCTGTTCTGCACAACCTGTAGGCGACACAGTGATGACTGACACAACCTTGCATAGAGAGAGTTGCAGTAATCAGCCTAGAAATAACAAAGGCATGCAGTACCCGCTCCAGGTGGGCTCTCGACAGCATATGCTTGATTTTTGCAAGGCACTCGTACGCTAATATGCTAAAGAATATTTCAGGGAACACAATTTCTCCCAATATCAACCTCCCGGCTCACATCACCCTTCCTCCGTGTGTGAATCCTGACAGCTTCAAGATCTAACAGAACTAGCTTGCTTCCTTCAGCACTGGAAGGCTGATAAACAGTCATAATTGTAAATGCTTTTTTAATGAGGTTGATTAGCTTGTTTTAAGCTTTGTGTGGGTTAAGCTCATCGACATGTATACTGGACAATTCGTGCCCATAGGCACCAATTATGTTTTTGTGCCAAAATGGGAGGTTCCCACATCCACCATTTTGACCATGTTACAGGTTCCATCAAGCACAGACAACTCCAAAAAAGGAAAAAGAGGTGAAGCTGAGGGTGGGACTGTAATGCTGGGATCAAATGACGACATCCGTTGAACTGAACGATGTAGCTACAAGCGAACCCAAAGCTAACGCGGAGGTGGGAGCTAAGCTAACGGTGGTAGCTTTCTACCTACAACCGGAGTTAACTGTGCACAACACCAGAGCTTCTGAGTCAGAGCTGCGCTGGGCTGACCGCTGGGGAGAACCGGGTGGAATACAGAGGTCTCCCGAGATCTCCACAAGCCGATAGCCCATGCAGCAGACAGGCGCCGCTGTGATGACAGATGCGCCGAACTGCCGCTGAGGGGAGAGACACCATACCAATAGTCGGAACCCAGCTCCACCAACATGTTATATTTCAACCCATTTCCATTCTTATTGTAATGTGTCAAGTTTGGAAGGCTGAGCTGACGTGGAGTGAAAGTTTGCTTGTGGCGTGGCTGTGTGACCCAGACGTGGAGTAACTGGCGTTGGGTTGGACAGAACACGCAGCTTTAAACTAGGAACGGCGACGCAGTGCTTGGAGAGAGCAGAGACTGAGTGGCGGTTCCAGAGAGACAAAAGAGCCGACTTACTGGTGGTAGGCAGCATGGAAAGATGTTTTCCTTGGTTAGAATGGCTGGAGAGCCTGAGAACTTGGTTTAGTGCTCGGAACAAACGATGACTGAGTGACAGTTCAGCGGAGGCACTTCTGTATATAGAATCTGGGTGATGATGCTGGGTAGTGTGGTTCTCAGGCTAGTTGAGTCCGTCAGGGGTGGTCAGGAGACGGCGTTCGTGACATAATGTGTATGAGTGTAAACAATGATTAACTTTTTAAATTGAACACATAGTGATTTGTGATATAAATGGATCATTGTAAGAACAATATTAATTTCAAATTCATTGATTTAAGCACAGACTATTCAAACATTTGATTTAGACATCTTGTTCATTCATCACATACGTATGATTATTCAACCCATAAGTTGTAAAGACTTGTTGGACTCGTGTGGATTCACGTTTTTTCAGAGTGAGGAATCTAGCAGTCTGACTTTTAGCAGAGAGATAAGGCTTTTGCGGGAGACCTTGACAGTTTATTTATGTCTGCTTTGAAGAACAATAAGTGAGCAAAAGGTTGATTTGTGCGTCTGGATCCTCCAGCTGGCGTAACCTTGACTTTGCAGCTCTGGCATGTATGAAAGGTTATGCTGAGTCAATTCCTTACACTTACTGCAAGATTATGTTTTGAGAACATCTGATTTAAATAGTTAATAGATTCTTTACCTTGACTTAAGCTCACACGTAATCACAATAGCTTCATCATGCAAGAAGAATTGGGAGTGAGACAAAACCATTTCTGAGCATGCATTGTATTGAAAACAACGCTTATACTGAAACAGGCTGTTTTAACGCTGATCTGATCTGATCTAGGCACATAACTCCCAAACCAAACAACGATAGAAATTGAATCAACATTTTTTATTTTTTTATTTTATTATTTGGGCCCACATTTAACCCTCTGAAGGCAGGCGTTGCAGATTTGCAACGTTAAATCCTACCTACCTGGTTACTCCACATACGTATTTCATGAGCATTTTTTAAACTCAGAAGTACCCCTGAAGGATTTAGTTGTTCCTTCTTTTATCAAAACTTATTTTGAGCCTGCAGCCTCACCTCTGTCAGTGTGCCCCAGGACAGTTGTGGCTACAGTGTAGCTCATCACCACTAGTGTGTGAATGGATGAATGATACACTGTAGCATAAAGCGCTTTGGAGTCCTCTGACTCTGAAAGGCGCTATACAAGAGTGGGTCCATTGTAATTTTCAGTTCTTTGAAAAAATATGTTGTATTTGCAAACCAAAATGTATGTAGAAATGTAAATGAAAAACAAAGCATAAAAAATTGTGGGCCATCTATCATTTAAGTCTTTGATGGATGGAAATTGTAATCCAAACATAATTTTGGTTTGTTTGTTTATAGCGAGCCGACTCATCCTATTTAAATGATATATATATATATTATATATATATATATATATATATATATATATATATATATATATATATATATATATATATATATATATATATATAATATATATATACGTATACATATACAAATATATATATATATATATATATATATATATATATATATATATATATATATAACTTACTAAAACAAACTATAGGAGAAGTTCAGTCAGACAAGGGAATCATTTCTCAGTAAAACAGTAGGTGTAAAAACTATAAGTGTGCTGTCTGTTAACATTGCAGGTGAATGGTTTCTGTCTTGATGTCAAATAAAGAAAGATGCTGGCATATGAAGAATCCCCTTTGCTTTGTTGGGATTAGTGAAATGATGCCAAAATGTGAAACCTAGAAAAGTCCAGCTAAGTAACTTGTCATCCAAGGCTGGATGATAATCTTTATTTTTGTTGTTTTGTGGAGTTCTCATCATCCAAACATCTGAAAATGAAAACTTGACATCCATGAAACATCTGGGCAGTTTTTAAATCCAGGTTCGATGGATGAGGATGTCTGCGGCTGTGTGTGTGCATGTGGTTTTGTGCAGTTTGTGAATCTGAGCACACTTGAACGTGCATGTGCATACATTTAGCTTCTTGGTTTGTGAGTGGGTGTGTGTCAGGCGGTCTGTCTGCACATTGTTCCATGCACGGTCATGTGTATGGGAGGTCAAATGATCACGGCCTGTCTGTCTAGCTCTGTCTCCCCATGAGGCCTTTGGCTGCTGGTTGGAACAGCTCTCTGACGCTCTTCCTCTGTCTTTCATTCCCTCCGTCTGTCGCTCCCTGTCAGGCTGGGAGAACACAAACAGAGGTGCTGCCTTCGTGAGGCACAAATCCCCACTTCCTCTGAAACTTCCAGCGCCGCTTTTTTCCTGTCCAAATTCCACAGCCATTAAACTTTCCTGGCTGGAATTCAGAAAACAACTCAGTAGAGAGAAATATGGAGTGGGTGGAGTTTGGGTGGGGGATGAGGGATGGAAGAGGGGGTAAGACCCCCCCCCCATCTCCCCTCCTCTCCTATGGATATCACAGATATGTGCTCCTGCTGACTACCTAAAATAAAGATCTGACTTCATACTTGTTTTCATTGGTGATCGGGTTTCTCTAAAAGTGTCTACTGGTTTTTGCAAAGGGTCAGTCAGAGGCGCTGCCCCCCACTCCCCCACCCCCAAGACATGTCTCGGATGATATAAACCATGTTAAGATTAGTCTAAGGTAAATATTTTCCTCAAGGCTGTGATCTTTGGGCTTTATTACTGCTGGTGCTGCTTTGGATCACCTGCAGTAGTTACACAACACAAACAACATGGTCTCCCACTCAGCAGGGCAGCTGAGGGAGAGGTGATAATACCGTGTTGGACAGCTTCACACTTTCTCACTTTCTGTAGATAGTGTCAGAAAGAAATTACACAGATTCTATTACTTTGTGTTCAGTTTCATAGTTAGATCAGAGGAAGCAGAACTAGCATGAATTCTACATATGCATACATTTTTTGACACGTTTAGATTAATAATTGAATTCTCTCCTGGACTTTGTTTTGCAAAAAGACAGCCACAGATGCTTTGTCTCTCTCCATAGCAGCTTCAGACCCATCTCTAAACTTCTGTTCATCTCCAAGATCTTGCAAAAGGTCGTGGCTAAACAACTCACAGCTGCTCTTGATCAACATCTATGATAGTTTCCGGTCAGGTTTTCGTAGAGCTCATTCTACTGAAACGGCTCTTCTTTGGGTTTCTAATGACCTTCTGACTCACAGTGATGCAGGGGACTGTTCTGTCCTGGTCCTGCTGGACCTGACTGCAGGCCTTTGACACTGTTGACTATCACCTGCTACTGGAGAGACTGAGAGGTTGGGTAGGCCTATCAGGATCTGCTCTGGAGTGGTTCTCCTCTTATCAGCCTGAGCATTTCTTCCTTGTGATCGTCTCCAAGGTTAGGTCCTCCACCACCTCTCTCACCCATGGTGTCCCACAAGGCTCTGTGCTGGGGCCTCTATGCTTCCTCCTCTATCTGCTTCGTATTCAGCACATCCTGAGCTCTTTTAAATGAATCTCCTCTTAATACAGATGGCATCCAACTGTACATCTCCTTTCCTTACTCCTCACCCCTGCCACTTGGACCTCAAGGGATAAACCATCAACCCTGCTCAATGGTCAACTTTCCTGGTGGGGTCACCCATGAAGACAGTGGGAGGGTTAAGCCCCATGAGATGTCTAGGTTGCAGCTGTTACACTCCTGCTTAGACTCTATTAAAACCTGGATGGCTGGGAACTTTCTACAGCTGAATGAAGATAAGACTGAGATTATCATCTGTGCTCCAGACAAGCTGGTTCCCAAAGTCAGAGACTCTCTTGGTCACCTTACTTCTCACACCAAACAATCTGTAGGAGTCTTGGTGTAATCTTTGACCCTGCTCTCACCCTGGATTCTCATGTCAGTTCTCTTGTTCGCTCTTCCTTCTTCCATCTCAGGAACATTGCTAGGCTGCGTCACATTCTGTCCCACTCTGAACTTGAGACTGTTATCCACACCTTCATCTCCTCACACTTAGAATACTGAAATTCTCTTTTCACGTGTCTGTGCAAAACCTCCCTGAATCGTCCCCAGGTAGTTCAGAATGCCTGTGCTCGGCTTCTGACCAAGTCCTCCAAACACACCCACATATTTACATAAAAGAATGCAAGTAAAATGAGTTCCCATCTTAATTAAACTTATGTAACTATAAATTACTACAATACTAAAATATAAATGACTTAAAAGACTTGAACATAATAACATGTATGCCCAAATGGTTTTTATAAAACTGAAAGTTTTAAATGAATGGGCATTAAACAAGAGGAACTACAAACAGGAAACTTTATGCTAATCTTAACAATTCAAATGTCACTGTGATATTTAACAAGGCCCCAATCAACTAACATTTATAATTGCAAATAGAAAATCATGTAAAGGGTTCATGAGCCTTTAAATTGTCTCTCAGTGTTGTTCAATGAATAAAGAATATGTAATTTACACGGTATTCTAATTTTTACAGTTTCACATAACTGTCTGTTTAAGTAACATTTATATTACTGGTAATCAAGTGATGGTAAAATGAATAAATAAATAAATAAATAAATAAATAAATAAATAAATAAATAATAGAAATCCTCAAAGTGACATAAGAACAGGCACAAATTTGATTGAAGGATTAAATTTACTAACTTGGGTCAGACTCAAACAAAGTTAGTTCTTCCTGAGCTCTCATGATGTCTGAGACGGATACAGTCAATGTTACAGCAGAACTAAAGAAATGATCAGGAACAAGTTCCACCTGGATGACCTAGGAAGATGATTGTGATGAGGAAAAAAGAACTGACGTCTGAGCTGTAAGCGAATCTTCGGGAAGTCCACCTGTCATGCCAAGAAGGGTACAGCTACAAACCGCAGAGCAGATTCATGCCTACAGCAGCGAATCTGAGCCTCCAGGTCTGCAGCCGTAGACCAGGGGTTCCAAAAATGTTTTCTTTGAGGACCCAATTTCACGTGTCCAAGACAAGCCAGGACCCCCAACTCCTACACGTATGAACACAATAGAAGTGATCATTTACAAATTTTGTACAGGTAGACAGAGTTATTACTTTTATATGGAGTTCTGATTATACTGTGGTGTGTTAGTAGGATTGTATGTGTAAGTTTTACAAATAAAATCCGGCTAACCTCAAAACCTCAGCAAAGACAAAATTGTGGAGACCCCCTTGGGGTTCCCAACCCCCAATTTGGGAATACCTGCCGTAGACTATTCATCACTTCTTCCCTGTTCTTTATAGGCCGCAGTGCGCTTGGAAGTAAACGGCCGCTGCTTTAGCTCCTGATCAGCTGATGACAGCTTCAACACACACCCGCTGCTGAATCATAGTAACACACGCATTTTCTTATCAGTAACAGAAATGGCGTTATGACAAAAGAAGACAGTAATTAAATAGATTACTCATTACTGGAAAAGCTAACTTCCATTGATTACACCATTATTCCCATCACATTGGGTTCCAGTTGTGAAATAAACATAAACTAAATGCTAAATGAATAAACATAAACATAAATCACAAGCCATTTAACAGACCAGTTAGACAGCTTTTCATGATGTAAAAATTATCAACCAGAACACAGTCTTTGTAAGGAATATTACATTTCTAGTGGTTTTGACCATGTACAGAAGGGAAAGAGATGGTTTATTATTGTGTTTGCAGAGTATTGGGCTCTTGAGTAGAGTATGATAAGTAATGATTCGTTAGTTACATCTTACGTAAGGAACCATCAAATGTCACATTCCATAGAAAATATGAAATCAATTTGATGGATCTTTGAATATTACTTTAATCAGAAGTTCTGAACTTTTTATTGCAGGGATTAGGTAACAATTCATATTAACCCAGAGTCAAAAGAAAGAGAGAGACACGTTTTAAAGTTAAGAAGATTTATTTTTAAACAATTTAAAACAAGGCTAACTAACTCTAAGCACTCTGTGTGATGAATGGATCTAGGTGTGAATGAGGCAAGATGGATGGTGTAATGTGGAATGTTGTTATCAGAACTCTCCTTTTCGGAGAAGCGTTAGTTCTGTGTGGGAGCAAATGGTTTGCTCTAAACTACAGTCAGAGTAAAAAAAAAACACATTCAGACGCTATCTTGCCACTCTACAAACCCTTGGTGGAGACCTCCATTGTAGATCCAGAATGCCAGGTCCTCGGATCCCCCTTTGGTACCGGAGTCGATGAAACAGCGTACGGTACGGCAGACTAGTCTTGGAATGCCTCTAGGTAAGCGACAGGTGTTTGACAGCATCGGCGGGACCCTGAAGGGTCAGTGAGTTCAGCTTTTACTCTGAAGGAGCGTTGCATTCAGGTGTAGCTTGCAACAGGTTTTATTATCCAGCTTGTCAAGGTTCTTTGTGGTTAAAAAGTTACAAGTGGCCAGCTCAAAACTCTAGAATGTTTGAACTAATTTAAGGGTGACATGGTAGTTAGTTTTATAATCCAGATGTTTTGATTCATGGTCGAATCAGGATTTGACAACAAAAGGGGATGGTATAAACACCACGCAGAGCCACGCCACGTGTCAGAACGAAAGCTCTGATTGGATGAGAAACAGGAAATGTGTCATGTGATTTTAGCATTACGTGTGATCAGTCTAGTGTCTAGCTTAAAGTTATATTACTTATTATATACATTCCTAGGATTATAATATCAGGTCACTAATAGTCTCATTTCACAGACTGATTGAACATTAGGCTTCTCATGATTATTTGGACTAACACAGTTATTTGATTATTATTTACAGAAAAAGAGTTCTTGGTCTTCTTTCTTGTGCTGTAGGGGGAGGCAAATAGCTAGTTAAAACCGTTTAGATGAAGAGGCATCAAAGGCCTTGAGCAATATCTCAAGGAGATTAGTTCTTCATGAGGAGAGATGGGAGATGACCTTTAGGTGGAAAACAGTCCCTTCATGACGCTATATACCCCCCTTTTCAAGGGCTCGGTGGTCCAAGCAGAGACCACCTGACGTTGAACAACAAGAGTCCTGAAGGACCCCGTCGAGAGATCAAGTTATAATTTCCCAGGCAGAGTGTAATTTCTCAGGTCGCGTGTAATCTCCTTTGAAAGCACGTAAGTCAGCAGTCAGCAGATCATACATATATCCATGTGGAGGGAATAATTTGAAGCAGGAGCAAAACACAGTATATCCACGAGTAGAGAATAATTCCAAACAGTAATTTGATCTTTGTAGTCACACTTAGCGTAATCCAGTAGCAGGAAACCAGCAGACAACGGGTCAGATCCCAGCGAGCGAAGTATCCCAGCAGCCAAAACCGGAATCAACGGATGTCCAGGTCCGACGAGCCGGAACACCAAGCAGCAGTAGCCGAGCTAGTTGAAACAGTTTAGATGCAGAGGCATCAAAGGCCTTTAGCAATATCTCAAGGAAATTAGTTCTTCAAGAGGAGAGAGGGGAGATGACCTTTAAGGTTGGTTTATGCTTGACGCATCCGCAAGGTCCGCACGGCTCCGCGCGGAAAAGTTGCGTCATTTTGCGTCATTTTAACAACCATGCCCCTCCACCGCGCCTCCGCATGGCCCAGAATTTCCGCGACGTGCACCTCGGAAAATTTCTAACCACGCGGACGGACAGACGGACGGACGCGGAAAAACATGGCGGACCGGCAAGAACTAGTATGGCAGAGGTTCGTAAATACAGACATTTGTATGATTCAGCTCTCAGAGATCACCGTGATCAACATGTTGTTAATAATTCTTGGAGAGAAATAGCTCGCACTGTCGGAAAAGATGAGAACGCTGTTAAAAATGCTGAAATGCCATGTTGTAAATAGTAATTTCTACTTCTACTATGGTGTAGTGTTGGATGCATGCCGTAGAGCTCCATGCTGCCCCGTTCAGTTTGGGAGAATATTGGCTCACCTCAGAGATGAGCCGCACGAACCATAAAAGCTGCGAGTTGTGAAGCGCGTTCCATCCGCGAGCTGCATCATCGCGCGGAAAGTAAATGCGTCAAGCATAAACCAAGCATTAGGTGGAAAACAGTCCCTTTAGCTCCTTTAGCGCCCGATCAGCTGATGACAGCTTCAACACACACCTGCTACTGAATCATAGTAACGCACGCATTTTCTTATCAGTAACAGAAATGGTGGTATGACAAAAGAAGACAGTAATTAAATAGATTACTTATTACTGGAAAAACTAACTTCCATTGGTTACACCATTATTCCCATCACATTGTGCTCTAGTTGTGAAATAAATCACAAGCCATTTAACAGACCAGTTAGATAGCTTTTTATGATGTAAAAAATAATCAACCAGAACACAGTCTTTGTAAGGAATATTAAGTTTCTAGTGGTTTTGACCACGTACAGAAGGGAAAGAGATGGTTTATTATTGTGTTTGCAGAGTATTGGGCTCTTGAGTAGAGTATGATATGAGGCCAGCATACGTCTGATCTGATCTGATAAGTACTAAGCACAAAGCGTTCTGACTGCCTTTGCACTGTTAAGGAGTCCCAACTTTTCCTCAATGCTATCATGTTCTAATGGGTTGTGTGTGAAAGGAGAGCATACCATATTCCAGTGGCGGGCGGTGCATTCCACCCCTGGGCCTTCAGTGCTATTCAGTCCAATCTAAATTAACACACCTTAAAATACCATCAATAGGACATCACAGCTGGAGAAACCTCTCTCTCTCACACACACACACACACACACACACACACACACACACACACACACACACACACACACACACACACACACACACACACACACACACACACACACACACACACACACACACACACACACACCAGTGGCTGGGCAAGACGTCATTTCCGGAGCCTTTAAAATCAAACTCGCATTCCCAGTTGAGAGTAGGAAGCTAAGACCACGGATACTGTCAAATCTCAAAAATGAAAGACGGGTTTAAGAGATGAGACAATAAAATAAATAAGTAAAGCAAACACATTATTTGCATTTGTTTTGGAGAAAATTGCACCGCGAAACAATTGAACATGTTGGCGCAGCTGCACACACCACGTTATACACAATATAAATTGCATAGAAACAGAACACAGAATAATTTCATTTAGACATTTTATTTCGTTACAATTTATTATTAACAAAATGAAATGACAAAACATTAAAAAATACTTTCTACTCACCAACATAAATGTCCAGCATGGATCTCCTCCTCTCCTGCTCATTAGAAAATAAAATCCATCCTTCTTTCTTTCCTCAGGAAAACTTCAATGGCTCTGTACAGTTCATCTGTGCACTTCAGGTCCATGAGTGGATCCTTTTCTACGGACATGGAGGCTAATGCTGAAAGACGTGTCTGTCGGGTCGTGTTTCTGGCGTACATTTTAACGCGCTTTAATGCTACCAAATCCATCTGATGTGAGCAACAGGCATTCCCAGCAGAATAACCTGCAGCGGTTCTCTGAAGCTGTTTGCCATGGGTACTGTTCATAGTTGCTTGCCTGAAAATGACGAACAAGTCCTTTCCCCTGCTGGGACAAGCCAGCTAGCATTGAAGTCGGACGACCTGTTCTCACAAGATCCATTTTTTCTTGAAAGGTCCGTCTTGAAAATGGTGTGGCAAGTAAATCTGCAACCAAGTCTGTCTCTTCTCCTCTTTCAGCCATCATGTGTTCAAAAATACACCGATAGCTGCCTATAGATACAAATCTCTGTGTTTAGTTTTGATATTTTGCTTCATGCCGCTAGAAAAGTTCTAACTACTGCTTATCCAATCACAGGATGCGTTCATGTCAACTTTTGCGTGAGGCCAGCTAGCTGGCCTGGGCCACGCTGACTCGTGAGCTGATTGGCTATCGCAACTGGCTCGTCTCTGTTCACTTACAGCGGACAGTGGGCTTCTCGATTGATTCTGAAGGCCTAGAGAAGACTTAATCTGCCTGAAAATACAAGCTAGCTTAAATCTGATTGGATAACACCCAGCCTTGGTATTTTTAACACTGGAAGCAGCGCAGCCAAGTGGGTATAATAGGATATAAAGAAAATAGACCAGTGAACATTTTTTTTATTTAAAAATATTTACCAAGGGAAAAAAAATACATTTACGTTTTTGAGTACGTTTAGGTCAGCAGAGAAGGCTTTGCTGGCCCTGACTGCCCACCACTGCCATATTCTAAATCCAGTGTGAAGAGGCCCCCTAGTGTGGGCTGGGGGCCAAACAATTAAAGAGAAATGATGGACAAAGAAGTTGCAAAAAAGGTTTTTTATAAACACTCATAGAACACTCTTTATTAAGGTTCTTGTTGTCAACTGCTTCAAGATAATTTTGTATCTGCCTTCATCACCAGAGAGCTGATGTTCCAACCAGCTGCTCAGACTTGTGAAACCCAGAAGACTGATGAGCAAGAAATGTTTGTGTGACTGGGAGATTGACAGCGAGTTGTAGTGTGATAGTGAGCACTGAACTCACCCATCCAAACGAGAACAATCTGGACTGAGAATGGAGAAAACTCGAAAGGAAGAGAAGAGTGGGAGGGAGCGTAGGAGCACCGTGGGATCAGGGCATTAAAGCTCCAGTCAAAGAGGAGAAGGATTGACAGGAGGAGGAGAAGAAAGTCTAAGACACCTGTGGTGGAAGCACTCAGCTCACTGTTTAGTTGGGGTGGGGGTGTCTGAGGGGTGAAGTGACTTACTGGAGAGCTCAGTGTTTGAGCGTACCAGACCAGACCATGCTGGGCCTGCACTGCGGTGAACAGCCGCACTGTAATAACTCAGGGACTGGGGGGCTGAAAGACGATAGCCTGGCAGGAATTGGTTTACAGCCAAAGAAGCCAACACTTGTGGATGCTGACTTCCCTTTCAGACAGAGACAAACCTAAAGCAGTGGGTGTAAAAGCAGCCTTCCTGTCTATGATGACATAGGTGTACAGACCTGTATCAGGTCAGCCAATGGAAACTAGATGAAGGAAGAGGACACGGTGGTGAAGGCTGGCTAGAAGGGTTCTCAAAGCTGATGAGAGTGATGGGTGGTATGGAAGTGGCCTTTTAACAGTTGGTTCTACCAGGTGTTTTGCAGAAAGAAAAGGTCTTTCCTCTTTGTGAGAGGATTAAGAAACAGGATACATTCCGCTGGTTTCACACCAGCTGGTGCCCAAGATTCCAGCATGTTTCTGGTTCATTACTGCTGTTTTTGATGTGGTGTTAAATAGCCGTAATAATCGAGACTCTGACAGTAGAAAGTGTTGAGGACTTAGGAGATTACTTAAAAGCCGTTACTACAAAATGTAAATACTTCCATGAAAACATCCTCATAAAAATTTCTCTTTCAATTCAATTCAATTCAATTCAAGTTTATTTATATAGCGCCAAATCACAAGAGTCGTCTCAAGGCACTTCACACAGTAAACATTCCAAAATAGTTCAGCTCATTAAGCCAATCAGTAAAAGTTTCCTATATAAGGAACCCAGCAGATTGCATCAAGTCACTGACTGTTATCAGTGACTTGATGCAATCTTCATATTAAGCAAGCAAGTAGCGACAGTGGAGAGGAAAACTCCCTTTTAACAGGAAGAAACCTCCAGAGGATCCTGGTTCAGTGTAAGCAGACATCCACCACAACTCACTGGGGATCGAGAAGACAGAGCAGACGCACGTACACACCAACACACACACACACACACACACACACATACATACACACACACACACACACACACACACACACACACACACACACACACACACACACACACACACACACACACACACACACACAACGCGTGATGTTTCCATGGCTACATTGTGATTTCTTAGTAAAGATTCTATTTGGTGAGAGATAAACTTTATTGTATTTATCCTAGTGAATCTATAATTAAACGGGAAAACTAGTAGTAGCACATTCAATGTCAAAGAAAGTAAAATGTTATTATCAGGAGAATGAGAATGTTTACGTGATTTGCAGCAGTGTGCTAGACGATGGCCCCCTCCATGAGAGCACCACAGCTCAGCAGAACGTCATTGTAGCTTCTTCTGGGGAGAAAAACACTTAGAGAAAAATAAAGTTAACAGCTGAAATAGCAGGAAATAACACAGATAAAGAGCAAATTGTAGAAGAAAGTAGTCAAGTGTGGAAAGTGGTCAGTATGTCCTCCAGCAGTCTAAGCCTATAGCAGCATAACTACAGAGATAACTCTGGATAATCTAGCCTTTTAGATGGAGGCATGTTGGAGGCAGGGCAAGGGAGAGCCGTCTTTACCGACTGTACACTCCACCTCCCTCTACTCCCCCACTTGTCCAGATAGGCTAACATCAGATTTTAACCATGAGCCCTATAAAATAGGCTCTAGCCAAAAGTTTTGTGTGCTGCCTATTTTCTTAAAATTCATTTTGTGGTATTTCTGAATTTAGGCCAATACTCCGAACCACGGTGCTTGTGTGCTCATAGGTAGCGTCAACTTTCACTGAGTTCTATAACCTTAGAAAAGTTGGATGGGTGGATAGAAGAATGATGGTAAGAAAATTAAACGATAGATGAACAGAGGGATGGCATTGGCTCGGGGGCTTGGAATTAGCACTGCAACTGTAGGGTTGCTGGTTCTAACCCAAGCTCTGTCCGTGCCAGCCCTTGCCTGCTGGTGGTGGTCGGAGGGGGTGGAGGTGCAGTATGGCAACTTTGTCTCTGTCAGTGTGCCCCAGGACACCTGTGGCTACAATGTAGCTCATCACCATCCATGTGTGTGTGTGTGTGTGTGTGTGTGTGTGTGTGTGTGTGTGTGTTAATGCCTGCCTGTAGTATAAAGTGCTTTTTAGAGTCCTCTGATTCAAACAGAACAGCTCTATATGAGTGTGTTATCACTATCAATTAAATGTATGCACAACATGTTTTTACTTGACGAACATATGGATGGATTCATAGAAAAATAGATGTATGCATATTTTTTACATTACGTTTGTTTCGTGTTTTTAAACTTTTTTTCATTTTTGATAATTTCACTAAAACACACAAACTCTGTTTTTTACCATAAAACTCAGCCTTTGAGTATTAAATGCCTGTAATTCCAGTTTTTTAGTGTCAAAGAGAATATGTGCATTTTATATCACCCTAACTTTTTTAAAGATCAGACAAGTCCAACTGACAGCCAACATATTTTCTTCTTACCGCATTTGTGCTGCTGCTGGTCCCACTGGATCCCTGTGGGGAAAGCTGTGAGATGTTTTGAGAGCAGTAAGTCAACACTGACTGGTGGCCACAGATGGTCTGCGGTAATGGCTCGTGTTGCTGTTAGTGGTGGGCAGCTAACCCACCCAGGGTAAACAGTCAAACAAACACAGGGGTTACATCAGGGTTGTTTCGGTTACGTCCAGAGATCCTGCTGAATGGAATAACAAGCTGTCAGTTCACTAAGACAAAATGATGTGTCACAGGCTGTGAGTCAGTATCTGCAGCTTTAATCAACTCATCTAGAAATGAGAACAATCATCACTAAAGCAGACAAAGTGCAACACTTTTTCCACTTTGAAGAAAATCTACTTTAAATAGATCAGTACTTTGCATGTTGATATTTGAATGGCAATGTCTCTGCTGCAGATTCCCACAGATGCCCTTGCTTTCTCCGTCTTGGGAGTGTATTAAGGCACCGACTCCCACTGTAACTGGAGGGTGTGGAAGCTACCAGCTAAACACAATGAGCTTGGGCAGAAAACAATAGGCACATACACACATAAGATTTGGTCCAACATATAGCTGGACCTCCCCTCCCCCAACCTTTTTTCTCCCCCTCAGTGATTGATTGCTTTCCTCACTCTCTGGACTTGGCGTGTGCTGTGGCCTCACCGGACTCTCCAGCAGACCACTGGGAACTGGGCGGTTTTTCCTTTCACTGACTTCAAACCTCCAAACAGGTAACATATCCAATTATTTTCCAAGCAAACCACCTACACTTTATTGTGTTGCTTTTTCTTTACTTGCAGATTATTTGAACGGAAAAGGATATTGAACCAGTGCGTTTCCTGTATTTCCTGTTTGAAGAAAGACATGGAAGAGGGATGGAAACAACCCCTGTTGGTAAATACATATAAATATATACATCAACCCTATCAGGACAATGTAAAGAGTAATGTCTGCTTAGTGCCAACGTGCTAGCAGAATATCCAGATGAATGTGGATGAATATGGTTCTCACTTTCAGGGTGGAGGAGTTGTCACAGGAAGTCAGATTGCTATCCACTGGGTGTGCAAGTGTTCTGCAGCTGGAGAGCGGCTGCTCTGGGAAGCCTTATCCTCAGGGAATTAAATGGGATTTAGCACACACACACACACACACACACACACACACACACACACACACACACACACACACACACACACACACACACACACACGCACGCACGCACGCACGCACGCACGCACGCACACACACACACACACACAGGGTGAAATGCATGCTCAAACACATGCACAATCACACAAATGCATGCAAAACATCTAAACGTATTAATACAAACTACTTTAATACACTTCAAATGCTCTGGAATTTGGACATAAAGAATAAGTGAAATGTCATCAATTTTATCAGCAGTATTTTGTAGCGGAATATAGTTGGTATATTCTTACACTTTTATTAAGGTTCAGAGATATCACTGATCCAGACCTGAGCTGGATCATTACAGGGAATTTTATTCAAACACCTTGTATTGAATTAGAGACAAGAAGAGAGAGAGAGATGGGACGTTTAAGAATTTTTATTTTATAATTATTTGAAACAATCTCCAGGACTAACTCTCTAATGATGGATGCAGATGAATGTAATGCTGAAGTGTTGGTGTGTGTGTGTCAGTTCAGAATCTCCATCTGGTGGAAGCGAGTCTGAGTGCGAGGTGTTGTTTGCCCTAACTGACCGACGATGGACTTCAGGAGGAAGACATGAGACGCAATCTATGCCGATCTACGTACCGTGTGGAGACTTCCGTGTTAGATCCGGATGCCAGGTCCTTGGACCCTCCTTGTGCTGGAACTGGTGAAACAGCGTCGGCAGCACGACAAACCAGTCTATGGATAGTGTCCCGGTACAACGGCAGGTTTCCAGCGTCACGTAGAGACCCCCCTTATTGGGTCATAGAGTTCAGCTTTTATTCTGAAGGAACCGTCGTCTTGTTGATAATACTCAGCTTAAAAGTAGAAAATACAGCTGGCCAGTCTGTACTTCACTTAGCGATGATGGACATCAGATGGATTTGAGAGCTGGTTGAACTCACGTTGGAACTACGTTGAACCTTGCGGTGGAACTGAATTAAAATGGCATTTTTCTGTTTTATTAAGCTTAGATGTTTATGATTCTTAGCAAATCGGAGTGGACAGATTAACTAAACACCACAGAACTCTGCCACGCATCAGAGAGGAAGTTCTGATTGGATGAGTGAACAATGTGTCATGTGTTTACCTTATGTGGATCAGGATGTCTAGCTCAATTAGCCCAAGTCCTGTTATTCATTAAACACATAAATCATAACATTGTGATTTCACAGATCGGTCACCTGATTATTATTGACCAACAGTTGTTTTGATTAGCTTTATTAGAAATAAAGTTCTTTGATTAACTAATGAAAAGCATTCTTCGTCCTTCTTCTGTCTTCTTTGCTGGAATGTAAACACCAGAAGCAAGCGCACGACCTTGGCAACTTATGCACACTGTCACTGTGCCAAAGGGCAGCTGTTAAGGGCAGAAATGGCATATTCATAACGCTACAATTTTATCGAGAAAAAAACTAAAAAATAAGTCAAAGGAGCAAAGAAAAGACAAGAAGACATTTGAGCTTGACGTTTGTGAGTAATTATACACAGAAAAAAATATCAAACCTCTTTTTGTCATGAAACAGCTATTGAATGGTCCGTTTCTTTTTTCTTTTGTTGACCCAAAACACAGTCCTAGTGACTTCAAAGAAGCGAAATAACTTTAAACTACATTTCTGGAGAAAGCTCAATTGATGGGAAGTGAGATGTTTTCAAAAATAAACAAAAGGGTACTTTCGTTTTGATCTACAGAATTAACATGCTTTAGTTGGCTGAGTAACTTTATCAGCATATTGACCAAAAACTAACATCCTAAATAACTAAGGAGTCCATCAGGAAAAGAAGAAAGATTTTAAAAGTTAATTTAACCTAAATATATTTCAAAGATTACAGAGGAAATCAAGCCTGAAGAGCAGCAGAAAAGAAGAATGTAAAAGTTTTGCGAGACAGTCAAGTCACAAGCTTGTAACGGTTATTGAAACTATCAATCATTCACTTTAATTCATTTGATTTAAATCAATTCAATTTTTTCTATTCAATTCAATTTTATTTATACAGCACCAAATCACGACAAGAGTCATCTCAAGGCACTTCACATGGTAAACATTCCAATTCAGGTCAGTTCATTAAGCCAATCAGAAAAAATGTTTCCTATATAAGGAACCCAGCAAACTGCATCAAGTCACTGACTAGTGTCAGTGACTTTACAGCAATCCTCATACTAAGCAACCCCCGGGTTTCCACGGGAGCCGTCAGCAGCATGTTACTGCAGCAGCATGTCTTGCACGCGTAAGCTGCTGCTTGGCCCTTCCCACGAGACGCGAAGCAGCAGGGGAGCAGCTGTCAACGACCGAGCACGAAGTCACACGAGTGACTTCGTCAGTAAACACAACAACAAGCAGGAGAAAATTACAACATGCTTCGCGTTTTATGATCTGTCCGTTTTATAATCGCCAATACGGACCTGAAAAACAAAGGAGACCGCTAGCTATGTGATAACTTCTCACGGGGCAGCACAGTTAGTAACCTTTTTTAAAAGTAAAGCAACCAGAAGGCAGTACGTTCTTTATTCTGAAAATCTCGGTAGCTTCTCTCCATTTCCGCGTCCGATTTCCTGTCTTTCCTTCCCCAAAAATGTCGAACTTGACCCGTTTCAGAGGCGTCGCTCGTAGAAAATAGAACCGGCGCGTAAGGGCCGCGACATGCTGCTCCTGAGACACGGCCGACTCGCGCTGCTGACGGCTCCAGTTGAAAAGGTTCTGTTGACCACAGCGGTTCCAATCAGCAGCTATGACGTAATGCTGCAGTAACGTGCTGCTGACGGCTCCTGTGGAAAGCCGGGGTAAGCAACACACACACACACACACACACACACACACACACACACACACACACACACACACACACACACACACACACACACACCAAGCAATGTGTCTATGGTTACATTGTGATTTCTTAGTAAATATTCTATTTGGTGAGAGATAGACTTTATTGTATTTATCCTAGTGAATCTATTGTTAAACGGGTAAACTAGCAGTAGCACATCCAACGTCAAGGAAAGCAAGAAGTTATTGTCAGGAGAGGGAGAAAGTTTAAGTGGTTAGCAGCAGTGTGCTAGACGACCCCCCCCCCCCCACCACCACCACCACCACCATGAGGCCACCACCATGAGGCCACCACAGAACATCACTGTAGCTTCTTCTGGGGAGAAAAACACTTAGAGAAAAAAATAAAGCTATTAGCTGAAAAAGCTGGAAATAATACAGTTAAAGAGCAGATTGTAGAGGGAAGTAGTAGAGTGTGAAAAGTGGTCAGAGTATCCTCCAGCACTCTAAGCCTATAGCAGCATAACTACAGAGATAACTCTGGATAACCTAGCCTTTTTAGATGGAGGCATGTTGGAGGCAGGGCAAGGGAGAGTCGTCTTTACCGACTGTACACTCAACCTCCCTCTACTCCCCCACTTGTCCAGGTCTAGGCTAACATCAGTTTTTAACCATAGGCCCTATCAAATAACAATGTTTTAAGCCTATTCTTAAAAGTAGACAAGGTGTCTGCCTCACGGACTAAGGCTGGGAGCTAGTTCCACAGGAGAGGAACCTGATAACTAAAAGATCTGCCTCCCATCCTAATTTTAGATATTCTGGGAACCACCAGTAAACCTGCAGTCTGAGAGCAAAGTGCTCGGTTAGGAACGTATGGAACAATCAGATCACTGATGTATGATGGAGCTTGATTATTAAGAGCTTTATATGTGAGAAGAAGGATCTTAAAATCTATTCTGAATTTAACAGGTAGCCAATGTAGGGAAGCTAAGACAGGAGAGATATGGTCGCAGGATGCTGAAAAAGCCCTGCATGGTTGTTTTGAGACCACAGATTGGATGAATCTCTGCCAAGGATATGAAGAGGACATCAATGCCATGACTGGATGTGTCACTGACTATATAAACTTCTGTGTGGACAACATCATACCCACCAGAACAGTGAGATGCTTCGCTAATAACAATTCATGGATCAACAGTGAACTGAATAATCAGCTAAATGAGAACAAAAGACCCTTCAAGGAGGGAGACAGGGAATTATTGAGGAGTATACAGAAGCATCTGAAGATCAAGATCAGAGACAGCAAGGAGGCACATAGGAAGAAGGTGGAGAACAAACTACAGAAGAACAATATCAGAGATGTCTGGTCAGGGTTGAAGAAGATCACAGGCTTCAAGCAGAGGAAGGATTGCACAGATGGCAGCCTGGACACAGCCAATAAACTGAACAAGTTCTTCAATAGGTTCACTTCAGGAACAAACCCAGCATCCTCCTTGCCTGTCCCCAGCCAATCAGACATCCCATCCTCCTCTGATCCAACATTTTCCTGTCATATGCCAGCTCTTTTTTCCTCTAACGCAGTCATGGATTATTCTGGTTCTATGAACCTGTCTTCAACCAAGTCAGGAGATGCTGCTGCCCCATTTACCCCCCCCCCCCCCGCCCCCCTCCCACTTATCTGTCTCTAGAAGTCAGGTGAAGTGGCAGCTGGAGAGACTGAACAGGAACAAGGCTGCAGGTCCAGATGGTGTCAGCCCCAGAGTACTGAAGGCCTGTGCAGAGCAGCTCTGTGGGATTCTGCAGCACCTCTTCAACCTTAGCCTGGCCCAGGAGAAGGTTCCAGTCCTGTGGAAGACATCCTGTCTTGTTCCAGTTCCAAAGAAAACTCGCCCATCAGTCAATGACAACTACAGACTGGTTACCCTGACATCCCACATCATGAAGGTCCTGGAGAGACTCCTGTTGGTCCACCTGAATAAGCAAACTAGGACATATCAGGACCCGCTGCAGTTTGCTTATCGCCATGGAGTTGGAGTTGAATATGCCATCATCCAGCTGCTTTAACCAACCCACTGTCATCTGGACAAAGCAGGCAGCACTGTGAGGGTCATGTTCTTTGATTTCCCCAGTGCATTTAACACGATTCAGCCTGATGTACTTTGCCAGAAACTCCAGAAGACACAGGTGGGGGCCTCAACTATCACCTGGATTAAAGACTACCTGACAAACAGACCACAGTTTGAGGCTGAAGAACTGCATATCAAACCAGGCGATCGGTAACATTGGAGCACCACAGGGGACTGTACTCTCACCATTCCTTTTCACCCTGTACACCTCAGACTTCCAGTACAAATCAGAGACCTGTCATCTAAAGAAATACTCAGATGACTCTGCAGTTGTCGGGTGTATCAGAGATGGACAGGAAGCTGAGTATAGAGAGCTAGTGGAGCGCTTTGTGGCATGGTGTGGAAACAATCATCTGACCTTGAACGTGAACAAAACAAAGGAGATGATTTAGACTTCAGAAGAAACAGGGTGGAGTCAAACTCTGTTTCCATCATGGGAGAAGAAGTGGAGGTGGTTGAGGAATATAAATACCTTGGAGTTCACCTGGGCAACAGACTGGACTGGAGAAAGAACAGCGAAGCCGTTTACAAGAAGGGACACAGCATACTGCACTTCATGAGGACGCTTAGGTCCTTCAATGTCTGTAGCAAGATGCTGCAGATCTTCTACAAGTCTGTTGTTGAGAGTGTAATCTCTTCAGCCATCATCTGTTGGGGTAGTAGCATCAGAAGTAGGGACCTCAAAAGGCTCAACAGCCTAATAAAAAAGTCTGATTCTGTTCTGGGGACGACTGTGGAACCACTGGAGGAGATAATGCAAAGAAGGATTCTCCAGAGAATCAAGAAAATTATGGACATCCCTGAGCATTCTCTTCACAAGACTGTCCGACAATGGAAGAGTGTCTTCAGTCAGAAGCTTCTTCAGTTTCGCTGCAACACTGACCGCTACTGGAGATCCTTCCTGCCAACAGCCATAGTAATATACAATAACTCATTGATGACTTGATCATTCTTTTTATTCTGAGCTACTACAGCAATCAATTTCCCTCTGGGATTAATTAAGTATTTTTGAATTGAATTGAATTTGTGGGGTTGCACACAGATATTCTAACTGCTGAAACTTTTACTAGCCAAGACGTTCTCTGCTGTTTGTTGGATGCTAAACCAACAGCCTTCCCTGTCATGAGTCATGATGGGTGAGTCCATAAATGTTAAGTGACATTGTGAGGTAGATCTGTCAAGCTTTGCAAATCCTAGAGTTTCATCGTCTGCTTTCTATCAGAAGCGAATGCAGGAGATAGACGTATGAGACTATTTTCATGTTTAGCCTGCATGAAAATCTGTAAATTTTCCATTAATACTAAGTAAATAATGGTTTCTCAGTGAAAGACCTCTTTAAGTGATTGCAACAACTGCAAACTGCATAGCAGTAGAGCCGTTTACGGAGAGCAGTGTTTCACATTCCACATTGATAAAAACTATCTAAGGTGTTAATCTAAGCTGCTAATATTTCTTTAACACTTAGGTGATGAGGAAACATGGTTGGTGTTAAAGAAGTAAGCATGTTAACTAGTGGTGTGCATCTCTACCTGCCTCACGATTCGATCCGATTCCGATTATCTGCCTAACGATTCGATTTGAGTCTGAAATGCATCACGATTCTTCACACAAAAATTTTCATTACTTAATAAAAGCAGTGGAATAGTTTTCAATTTCTTTTTCATTTCGAAATCTCTGAAAAACAGAACATTCATCTATTCACTATAGTGAGCAATAATTTTTAAAGTGTGTTGCCTATAATTACTTAAATAATATAAGAAATAAGGTTTTCGGTAGAGCAGCTTTAAGACATAATATTACTGAACTTAAAAATAGTAAACAAATACTGTGTTAAGTGATTCTTTCACATCCAGGATCCCAAAACCGAAATTAGCCCAGACATCCGATTTAAATGTAACGGGTACATCTTTGATTACTGGTAATGTGGCCCTGTATCCCTGTCCGCCTTTTCTGTTTTAAATTGGCGCTAGGGCAACACAGTGCGCATGTCATTGCAACTCTGCCCCCAGAAGTAATTGTAAAACCTCAAAACTTTATTGTCCTGCATAGACATAGACCAGGGGTCGGCAACCTGTTCCCATCAAAGAGCCATCATTACCCGTTTCCCACAGTAAAGAAAACACTGGGAGCCACAGCAGCCGCGGCGTTGTGGGCAGGGCCTACCCTCAGACAGCAGAGAGCTGCTCACAACAGGTGACAGCAGCCAGTACCGGTCGCTCGTGTACATCAAAGTTATCTTTCATAAGACGATATTCAATAAAATGATTTATATAAAGTGGATCCAGAAGTTGTAGCCCGTCTCTGCCTACAATATGTAGGAGAAACTGGTTTGCTCAGCCATATTGTAACGTTGTGGTTTTAGGCTCTTTTATGAAAGAGGAACCATGCTACGTATTAATTCGGAATATTAATTTTTAATAAATCAATAACCACATTTTATATTGTTAAGAAGACTCAAAGGTTGTTTTCATCGATAAACTGACGATAATAGCTGTGTGTCTGTGTTTCAGTTCAATGAACAAACAAGTTTGGAAATTAAAAGTTTTAATTCTTCAAACTAGACTAATGATTTTGAAATTGACAAACATGGGAATAACAATCAACATTGGCAACTTGTGGGACAATCTTTAACAGTTGATATGATCAAATAGAGTTTGTGGTGAATTTATGAAGATTGAGAATGTTGTGATATGAATGCGTGTGTGAGTCTGATTTTGCTTCAGGAAGAAACAGGTGTCTGAGTGAAGTGATGGTTTGGATAAACTTAGGTCTTATCAGAGAACTGCATCAAACGCTAAATACCGTGTTCTGTCTCACCGAACTCTTGTGGACCCTCTTTCGGATCCGGGCCGTGGAGGATGGTGATGGTTCATCCAGATGACACCAGCGGCTGACAGGGGAGACGTAGGTGTCGAACGGAACCGGTCCAGAGTTGCCCTCGGTACACGTCGATGGAAAAGCGTTTTGTCGATGCGTTTGTTAAGTTTAGTTCACTCAGAAATCAAAGACTCTGTATGAGTCTGCGTTAGAAGTTGCGATTCAGCTATTCTGTCCGGCTTGGCAGGAACAGCGTGAGAGACGGGGGGGTGGGGGTGGGGGGGGTGGGGGGGGGGGGTGGGGGAAGAAACGAGCCAACCGGCTCCCCCCTTCGGTTTCTTCAGATCCTCTTTCTTTCGTTGTCAAGCACGAACTGAAATCATAAGACTGAAACTTACCAAAAGCCTTTCTCTTCTCAAAGCAAACGTGTGCGTCAGCAAATGTGTTTTGGAGTTTACTGTGAGAATCTGTGTGTGGGTGTGTTTGAGTGTGTGTGTGAAGGTCGGTAACAAACATCCTCAAACATTATCTAATTAAGTAGGGATTCATTAATCCATTATAATTACCCAAAGCATAAGAATCATTCATTTGATTAAACACATTTATAATGGGCAAAATGATAATGATTACTTTAACATTAAAATCAAGAAAAGAAAGTTTTAAGACTTGTTATGACTACATTTATGGGAACAACATCTTCTGTGGGAACAACATCTTCTGGCACGAAGCTGCAGGTGGCAGATGTTATGGTTTCCTCCCAGACTCGCTGGCGTTCAGGTCTTAATCTGTGGGTGAAAGTTCTCAACGACCCAGCTTTGACCCAGCTGAGTCCAACACCACCTTTGTGACAGAAAACCCACACTTCCTCACGTTACAAATATTTTGATATTTTTCACCCAGCTGGTGGTTTTACTGTGCAGGTGCCACTTTTGTCATACGTTTCTTTTTAAAACACGTTTAAACTGTTCAGAATACAAATCCAGGCTCTGTCACGTTTGATTGTTGTAATTAAACTTTGTAGGTGGGGAAGGTCAGAAAAGGATCAGATCAATTTGTTTTTCCCTCATTTACAGTGATGGAGATAACGGCGCGGTGTGCCTGGCTCTGGCGTTAATCAAGTTAAATTATATCTCTTTGCAACAATTTTCACAAGAAGACAAAACAGTCAAAAGCAGGGCTTGTGTTGACCGGATAGTTCCCGTATTTGACTATTTATTTTGACAGAGAAAGAATAGAAAGAATCACCCCGACGCATGAAGACGAACTGACACTTTATTCGTTTCGCACTTCGCAGATGTAGCTAAATCACTCAAGAAACGATTCCCATCTGAACATCTGAGCTAGACACTGCTCAGCGCAGCTCACTGTCAGCGTGTACTACATAAGGTACACAGCGAGCTGAAGATGTGGAGAGGGGCTTGCAGCACGTCGCAGAACCAGAGCGCATGCGGGAAGATTCCTCCGACTGAAGCGAGAATTGTCACTTAGAAAATGTTCCCTGATTATGAAACTTTGGCTGAATAGCACTTGTTCCTGTCTCCAATGTGGCGACACATCCAGGAGCCTGTCTGAGGAGAATCCCAGAATCTCACATCGTCTTCAGCTCAGAAAGCGCCGATATGATTACGCACAAGCGTGACGCGTCAACCCGGTCTCACAGTAAGACCGGGTTGGAACTGTTCAGGTTTACACAGACAATCTTTACATTTAGAATTGGCATACAGATGTAAAATTAATGCAGTAAAATATAAAGCATTTTATTTAAATATCCATTCATTATTTTACAAGCACAGAGAGCCGCATCAGATGGATGGAAGAGCCGTGGGTTGCCAACCCCCGACATAGACATAGGGAGAAAATCTCATTATGTCACATTGCTGCATCGATGCGGAATCATGCACGGCTGAATCGCGATGCATCTTAGAATCGATCATTTTTCCCACCTCTAATGTTAACGTCTGAGGGCTGACAGCATTCCAACAATTGAAAAAATCTCCCAACTAAAATACATGGTTCTGATATTTGAAGAGTCTGGTTGAAAATAAGAACAATCTTGTTATATTTATGAACAAAACCTTTCTGAACTAGACGTGTGTTAACTAAATGTTTTCCAAACCTTTTTATTTATCCAGCTCACGATCTTGGAATGTGTCGACCTTTTGGCCTTGACAAGTTGATAATCCTTATAGGCCAGTTTACTGATCAAGTCTTGAATCACCAAATTTAAATTAGTTGACATTTCTGCATATTCCCTCACCCTGTCAGCTTCCAAATTGCTATTCCAGATCTCAAAATTATATTTGAGTCTTTCGTTCATTTTATTATAGTTTGATTTGACTGTCAGGATATCTAATGTGCTGTTTCATTTCAGCGTCATGCACCTCAGACCATGTTAGGAACCCAGGCAGCTCTTCATCATTATTGTTCACGTATGTTCTCATTTTATGTGAAAATGCTGATTTAAATTTGACTCTGTCATCGATAACTTTATGACAGTTGGTTAAATCTTGCTTTATTCTCTGAATTGTGTATTTCAAATGCTCCACTTTTTGTAGTAATTCTGTTTGTTTGCCATATAATAAATCATATTTCTCCTGGAGCTCACAGTATTTCTTTTGATGTGAGTCTGCAGAGAAATCTGAGGAATATTTAGCTAGTTTTAAAGTCTCCTCCTGTTTAGCTAACTCACTAAAAATAAACAAAAATAAACAATAATGAACAAGAGTATGTTTCTAGACCTGCAGAAAGAAAAAGAATAGGAAAAAAAGATGGGACACACAACACTACATCAGGAGCAAGCTATCACTGTGTCAGCCTGATGATGAAATATAAAATAAACATTGTTTAACTGAACAATCACACGATAATAAATCATAGTGCATTTAGTGGCAACGACAGCCTTAAGACATGTGTTGAACGTGCCCAAGCCCATACTTTTGAGAGCACCATGTGAGCACCTGAGTGTGTACACGCGATTGTTTATGTAAGGTTTCTCTATAAAAGCGTCCAATAGAGTGTGAGGGACCACAGATCTGCCCCCCAAAGATGTGTAGGAGACGGGGGGAGCTCCACGTCCCAGAGATCCAGGCGCTACCCCAGAACACAGGAACCCCAAGGAGACTGCAACCAGAAAGGCCCCCGCCCCCCTCGAGAGGCACAGAGGATCGCCACGGAGGGACACAACCAGCGGCCGGCAGAGTCCCGGGAGATTTCAGCGGCAAGCCCACAAGCCCACCCGCAGCCTCCCACCCCCTAGCCGGCCGAGCCCGGGACCCAGCTACCCGGGACCCAGGGGCGGCCACCCCCGCCAGGGACCCAGCAGAGCCCAGGGACCCAGACCCCACCAGGCAGCCACCGGGATTGATCAGGCAGATGCCAAAAATCTTAAACTCCCTGACCCGGGAGCCACGAACACTCAAGCCTGATTCATGCTTCTCCGTCTGCGTCAGTGGGGAGACACGCAATGTCCTTGCGGGCCTGCCGGAGAGCTCCGCATGGACGGAGGGAGTCGAGCTCTCTTTTCTAAACATCCGTCTGTTGAGACGGACAACGCAAGTGTGTGATTGGTCAGGACGCCGCTGTTGTCTACAGCACCGCCATTGCGCCCTCAAAAACATAAAGAGAGCTGAGGATAACAAGCAGCAGACACGGAGAAACTTGAAGAATACCTCGCGAAAAAACTCTAAAAACATGAACGTTTAATTCTCCTGTGACTGGAGGAGTGAAAAGATGCGCAGCAAGCATTTTATTTGTGGACGGAAATTACACACGCTTTTGTCCTTTCAAAGCTTGACTTCTGCAATGCACTGTATGCCGGCCTTTGTCGGGGTGCGGTAGCACGCTTGCAGTTAGTTCAAAACTCAGCTGCTAGGTTCGTGACAGGTACTAGGCGCAGGGAGCATATCACCCCTGTGTTGGCATCCCTTCATTGGCTGCCTGTACAATACGGGGCAACATTCAAGGTCTTGGTGCTGGCATACAGGGCCTTACATGGAACTGCTCCAGCATATCTTGGAAACATTTTGCATAGGGAGCTGTTGATCGTTGATCGTTCCACGCACTAAGTGCAGGTCACGGGTGGACCGTGCGTTCTCTGTGTTGGCACCTGCACTTTGGAACCAGTTGCCTTTGGTGGTGCGTCAGTCACCCTCATTGGGGGGTTTTAAGACTCACCTGAAGACCCATTTTTTTGTCAAGGCTTTTCAGGTTTAATAAATTTTACCCAGTTTCTATGCCCCGGCCTCAATCTTTTTCTGGATTTTAATTTTTGCTTTTACTCTCCTCTTTTAATTGATTTTATGCTGGTTTTACGATTGTTATATTTTATTCTGATGGTTTTAAGTTTTTATTGTGTTGTGTTCAGCACCTTGGGCGTCTGCATTGAAAATAATAGTGGGCAAACAAAATATTGGCACTTTGGGCACAATGTGGAAATCTTTTTACAAGATGTACTCACTTCTGTTGCCAGTGGTTTAGACATTTATGGCTGTGTTTTGAGTTATATTGAGTGGAGAGCAGATTTACACTGTAGACTGGCTACATTGTGTCAAAGTATCATATCTTTAGTGCTTTCCTTGTAAAGAGACAGTAAGATATTTACAAAAATGCAAAGGGTGTACTCACTTTTGTGACATACTGTATATTCCATACATTTTAGAAATAATAAATACGCATTTAATACAATTACATTTTCTTTTAAATTCATTATCATGAATGTTTAGAGTGGCCCGGTAAACAATGCAATTTAACGATTCCACTTGGGGCCAGAAAGCACTCTATCTTCCTTCTGCTCTGTGTGAACCAGGGCCGTGCAGAGACCTCTGAAAGGCCGGGTGCTCAAAGTAAAAAAAAAACACACATATAGAGCAAGATTTTTAAACAGATTTACCATCCAACATGTTTCTGAAAATTCAGATATGAGACCATTGGGTTCAAACTAAATAATAAACTAGGAAAAATATTTGATTTTGTTTTCCGACCACCCTGTGATATTATATGACCACATTCTTTGCCCCTGATCCAAGCTCAAGTTATTAGATTTAGATTATCTTCCAGTACTGAGTTCTGTTCTGCTACGAGGTGGTAAAAAAGACCTAAAGCAGAAAAAAGGGAGAATACATCCATTTTGTCATTTTGTTAATTTATCTCCAAAAAGTCACTCATCCAGGAAGTACACTGAACAGTATGCAACCACAGAACTTAATAAATACTGCAATGTTGGCTGACATCTTTTTCCTGTCTGTAGGAAATTCCTGATCCAATTCCATGATCTCAGTCTGAACTTTTCACTAAACCTGAGAGCTCTGCTGCCATCCTAACAACAACACCCTGAATACCAACAATCCAAATTAATCTAATAGGAAATCACATCACATAACATTAGAGTCTCCACCTTCTTGTTCATAAAGCTAGTTCGGTTCTGAGCTGCCCACTAGATTTACTTGAGGAGACGTGTGAAAGGAGGGTGCTGGGGAAGATTACATCCATCTTAAAAAAAACTCCCACCCACCGGGTTCCACTGTGGAGACCATGGACAGCTCCTTCAGAGGCAGACTGAGACATCCCAGATGTAAAACAAAACGTTACTTTCTCCTCTCTGCAGTAAGAGTGTATAACTCCTCTATTTGAGCTGTACTGGCTAGGGTTGCAAGGATTAACCGGTTTGACTATTAACCACAGTGTGAAACGCTAAACCACCGTAAAGACGTCTCCAAAACAGCAAATAAAAAAAATAACATTAGCGGACAAAAGCAAAAGTGAAACTGAACTAACGCACACAGCAGAGCCAGCATCAACAATCACCGGGACTGCTCCGTTTCCACCTAGGGAGTGATTCAACTCTCCTGTGAGGGAATATTTTAGACTCCCAAAGCTGCTGAAAGAGAAATTCAGAACAATGGTTCGTCCATCTCCAGACCTGGCAGGAAAAAATGGTTGCGACACTCCCAACTTGTCATCATCTCAGAGGTCATTACGCAGACAAATAAGCACCAACTGAGTCAAATTACGTTAGTGACTGAAGTAATTTAACTGTAATATTAGTATTTCCATCCTTCAGTGCTAACCCTGCTATTTCTGCAGTCACTCATAATTTTTCATCAGGCTGAACATGAAAATTAATGGTAAATGGTAAAGGGTAAACGCCCTGTATTTGATATGGTGCTTTCTATAGTTCTGGAACCCGCCAAAGCACTTTACAACACAGTCAGTCATTCACCCATTCATACACACATTCACACACTGATGGTGATGAGCTACACTGTAGCCACAGCTGCCCTGGGGTGCACTGACAGAGGTGAGGCTGCTGAGCACTGGTGCCACTGATCCCTCCGACCACCACCAGCAGGCAAAGCAAAATAGTCTCCTACACCTATCTCCTGCTTTAGCTTCTGATAGAAAATAGATGGTTAAGCTCTAGGATTAGAAAAGCCTGACAGATCTACATCACACTGTCACGTAACATTCATGGACTCACCCATCTTGACTCACGACGGGGAAGGCTGACTGTTGGTTTAGCATCCAGGATATAGCAGAGGACGTCTATACTAGTAGAAGCTAACTGTTAGCATTAGCAACTCCACCACAGGGTAGAACTCTTCCAGGTTTGTGTTATTTGTGGAGATAAAACACCAGTGTTGCAAATCATTGGTAGAGTGAATTTTTCTAAGCAAAATCACTGAAAAGGAATAATAGATATTTCAGGGATTCAAAACCTTTACAGAATGCAATGATGCTTTTTATCAATAATTTATATAATGTGTGTGTGCTTTATATATAAATCAGTTCATGTAAAATAATCATGATAGTCGTGAAATCGTGATTATTTTTCAGACTATAACATCAATGCAATATTCATTATGTGTTCATTACTTGTACAATACCAGATTTACATAGTATGTCTCTGTCCCTTACAGTTTGCTGCATAGTGTTGGAACACAAGATTTTCATTTTGTATTCATGGTTTTTAGTGATTGAAGGTTACAACAATAGACTACTGCCTATGTGTACCTACATGCACCTTTGTTATTATTTTTCTTCAACTTAATCTCTTAAGTGTTGGTGCTGCTGTAACAAACGAATTTCCCCACTCTGGGATCAAAAAAGTCTATTCTATTCTCTCCTTAGTCCACACACACACACACACACACACACACACACACACACACACACACACACACACACACACACACACACACACACACACACACACACACACACACACACACACACACACACACACACACACACACACAGTGAAATGTTTGAAAAGTTCCAGAATACTGCATATGGCCATAAGTTTGCTTCATGGTGCTGATCCAGAATATTTATCCAATTTTGAAAGTTAATAAAAAAAACAATAAGGCAATAAAATAAATGTATTTATGTTTACATTCACTTTGTTTGACCATCCTCTGATCAGTATTTATTTTTTATTTTTTCCAGGTTACTGTTCCCCTGGTTTTAAAGCCTGTTTCACCTTTTAAATCAACTCCACCTCCTCCGCCTTTCCCGGGATCCATTGATTTCCGTCTCTCCTATTCATTTTCTCCCACCCTTTCTTTACATTTTTTAATCACAAGTTTTATTTTTTCTCATTTTAAACATATTTTAATAATTATTTGAATTATTTTTATACTTTAATTGTTTTGTTTTTCTGAAACACCTTGTGATTTTTATCTTGAGAGGCACTATGTAAAAGATCATTTTCTTTCTTTCTTTCTTTCTTTCTTTCTTTCTTTCTTTCTTTCTTTCTTTCTTTCTTTCCTTCTTTCCTTCTTTCTTTCTTTCTTTCTTTCTTTCTTTCTTTCTTTCTTTCTTTCACATTTATTTTCAGAATTTACATTCAATAAAATAAAATGCCACAAAAAATACTTTGTCTATTTGGCAATGAGCTTTTATACAATCCTGTTGAGGTTCTACAGTTTTAATAGTAACTATAATATATTTTATTTCTCTGAAACTTACAAAAACATTTACATAATGTGATCAAATAACTTCCAATGCTTCAGTTTATAAAAAAGTTCATAATTTTAACAAAACTAAACAGACACATGAACACGGACTCCTTGCCAACAAGCAAAACACCGATTTTGGTTTCAGCTCCATCATGTTTTATTTTGCTGTGAGTTGGAGTGACAGCGGGGACAGCTAATTACACATCAGCATGACGCAGCAGAGTCAATCAATGAGCTTGTGGGCGGGTCTAAAGGAAAATAGGCTTCAGCTTGAAGCGGCTGTCTTTTCCTTGGTCATGGTCCCTGACCTGTATTCATGTAAGACAGTTTTGGATGGTAAAAAAAACTGACAGAGGACAGGAAAAAGGGCACTTTGGGCTCTTGGGACAAAAGGGGCAGGTGCTCAAGCACCTTCCATCCCCCCTTTGCACGTGGCTGGGGTAAACCTAAACTGGTCACCTGCTTGTGTGTAATCAAATGTCTCTAGGGGAAAGCTGAAAATGCTATATTGATGAGGTTTACTTTAGCTTCTGACAGACTCCTTGTTGTTTAATGTTCTGGCTGAAATCGCGATTTGCTGCCACACAAACTGGAATAACAAATGATCCTGCAGTAACATGAGTTGCGGTGGTTCATGACATGGCACTGACTGCTCTGGAGCAGACTTTCACATTTTTGATACCAAAATGGAAGGCTATGTTTTAATTGGACCTATGACAGATGCACTCCGAGCTCCAGCTCTTCAGTGCGCTGTCAATAGCGTGACACGTCACTAAATGCTTGCTTAGTATGAGGATTGCTATAAAGACTCTGACACCAGTCAATGACTTGGTGCAATCTGCTGGGTTCCTTATATAGGAAACTTTTTACTGGTTGGCTTAATGAACTGACCCGTATTGGAATGTTTACTATGTGAAGTGCCTTGAGACGACTCTTGTCGTGATTTGGCGCAATGTAAATGAACTTGAATTGAATTGAATAATGGTGTTCCAGTGTGATAATATAATGAAGCTATAATGCTCGTGTGGTCTGATGGGAATCTTATTTTTATTGATCTTATACCTCCACAGTTTTTTCTGTGTGTGACGTTTAAAATTTCTGCACACCTGAATGAGACTGGGGTGTTAATTACAATCTGTCAGAATGACAGACCGCCTTCAGATGTTACCATCACCGTTAAAAAACATGGTCAAATACAGAAAATATCTTGCGGTCCTCTTAGGGCTGAGGTGACTCAACAGACCCACTGCCGGCTAATTGGTCCACTGAAATTCATGCCTACCTTTAGGGGAACCCGGATGTTTGAGACTGGGACCGACGCTACCAGGACTGAACTGGGCAAGATGTGAAAATGCCCTTAGGTCCCTGTATTACTGTGTGTCAGAGCTTGATCTGCAATGCAGTCTAGTGTGAAGCTGGAAGGAGAATCAGCGATTATGGTCTTGAGTTGGAAAAGGGTAGAATGCCCTGTCCTGCCCCAAGTGACGGAAAGATGGGGTGCAAGATCGAAAGGTGGGTTGGTGCTGCGTCTGCCGTAATGTGAGCGTTGTACCGGTTTATCTTTGTGAAGAGCGAGCCGAGTGTCGAGCAGGAAGGCATTGGGTCCCCTTTTTAAAGATTTTGGTATGACCCAATTTGAACCCCAATCTCTCTGTCACAGAGCAGAGACTTACCCACTAGGCCACTGAGAAGGTAGATAGGAGATAGATATAAGCTGGACACGTCTTGACTAGTTTGCTGAGTCACATTAGTCTGATTTCATTTTTCTAATTTGATTGACTTGTGAGTATCCATACACTTGTGCTTTTGTGTGGCACAATCAAGAAAACAATAATTTTCCTGATCCTGCAGATGCTTCTGTTTGCATGCATGTATCTCAATACTTGCGAGCCAGGAAGGGTGGCGGTGAAGTGTGGGTGGGTGTGAATGATTCTGACATCATCACCGCCTGCCGTCTCGTCCTCTTCCAGTGGCCTGATGCTGACAGGTCCTCTATTGTTCCAGCAGAGCGTGGGCTCCCAAGGTTCCCATGTGTTAGAAATCATCCACCCACGTGCTCCAGCAGACAGGGGCCCAAGACCATGAAACCGTACACTTAGAGTCTGTGGGCTAGAGGACGGGCCCTGATGAAAGACAGTATGGCTGTGGAGAGAATAACAAACGCCAGGCTTCTAGACACTGTGCACTTTACATTCTCACACACGTACCTGAAGAGACGCAATGCAGACACAAACCCACTCTCAAAGTGGGCAAACATATATACACGTTGTCATGATAGAGGCTCTCACAACCCAGACTTAAGGGCCAGTGGGAGTTGGTTTGTGGGGGTGGGTGGAGGGATGGGTTGCAAAGGAGAGATGGATAGGTGGTGGTGGACTGGTTTGGATGGATGAAGGGGTCCAATAGATCCTGGTTCACAGTGAATGAGCAGACTTCTGCTTCTTGTCAAAGCAGGTTTGGCTGCTGGCCAGTGTGCTGGCACAGGTGAACACAGTTGCAGTCTTGGCTTGCAGTGGCTTTGCTAGTCGTTAAAACACAGACAAGAGAGAGCCGAGGAGTCTGTAGATCCTCTGTCTGAGTTGAATTTAGTGTGTGGCTGCATCTACAGAATTCATTTGCAGACTTTAATGACAGCTTATGCAAACATATGTGCCTTTTCAGTCGATTAACAGATGTTTAGGAACTTTTAAATTTTTATAAACAGATGATTTTTGCTGACTTAGGCTGAATTTAGTGTTTCATGAGCTCACATCCTTCGGAGCCATACTAAAACATGAAATGCTTTAAATTACACCAAACACATTATGTGACCTGGTAGGTCTACTCGCAGAAATGCCTCACACAGGCTCTCCATTGTAAGATAATCTCTTTTATGACACCTGCAGCTGCCACCTTGGCTTGGCTTTGTGTTCGTCCTCAATAACCCGATTAGAAATCCATAATTTGAGACTTGACCTGGACTTAGCTCGCAAAAACTAAAAACTTGAACTGGACCTGCCCCTCCAAGACTCAGGGCCTTACTTGGACCTGGTCAAAAAAATGAGAAGAAGAAGAAGAAGAAGAAGAAGAAGAAGAAGAAGAAGAAGAAGAAGAAGAAGAAGAAGAAGAAGAAGAACAACAACAACAACAACAACAACAATAAAAAGAAATGTCGTTAAAGATAAAAAAGGCCCTTCAAAAGCACAATACAATTTTTTTACCATTATAAAAACATAATAAAAATAATGAAATAAATATCAATATAAAAAAATAAGAAACAGAAAGGGAAAAGAAGGAGCCCAGAACATTACAGCAATGATAGAAACACTAAAATAGTTGACACTTGACTTGGCCCTCAACAATTTGACATTACACTCGAACTTCCCTCTCAAAGACACAAGATAATACTTGGACCAATATAACAGGATGTGTGAAAATCTCTGCCTCTGGACACCAAGAAGTAAGTAATAAAGATGTGAGGAACTGCTTTGTGCAAGTCATGGGTAACTATGTCATGTTTCACATCTTTTGTGCGTCATACCCAGAGGACTTGACATTAAGGTTAGTTTTATGTGAAGTATCCTACTTTAGCAGAAGAAAAAAAAAAGGTTAAAACGTTCCTCCGTCTGCTGATTCTCATCATTTTAATCCTCAGATGTTTTAGTGAAATCAGATTACATGTACAAGGCTCACTTTGGGTCTTCACAGTCAGGAGACGTAGGTGTTTCTGTTAACTGAGGTCATGCTGTCTAGTATCCATGACCCCTTTATAACAGCAGAGGGATCTCAGCATACTCCAGGAGGTGTTGATGGATGGTTTCTTTGCTGCATGATGCCATTGCTTTCATTTCCCAAGTTCTCCTTCAGGCCTAAGCTGTTGGGACGGGCGACCTGAGAGTCACAGTGCTGAATAGGGAGACATGTTTCTGATGGCTGAATGCGCGTCTGTGTATGATGAAGTACTCCAGCTGAACCAGAGGTGTGGAGGTGTTTGGTGGAAGATCAGCTTACCTGTAGGACAGAGTCCACCGTTCTGCAGAGTAAGAATCTGTTGACATGCTTGATTGATGTTTTTCTGTGGACCCTTTATGACCCAAAATACATTTTACTCAGACATAAAGACTTTGTAATTTTACTTAAATTACACTTGACCAAGGAAGGTCCATGGATGTTTACCATGGCTTTGATTACAATCTGGGCAATTTGTGTTTGTTTGCTGTGATGCTCATTGTCTGCTTCAACTTTTGGAAATCCTATTTTGGGTCTTTAAATGAACAGTTTTTGCTAATGTAGTTACATTTTTCTGAGTAAAACCTATAAATAGTCATTATCTTAGCCATTGCATAGCCATTGAACCTTTCTCAGTGGCCTAGTGGTAGAGTGTCCGCCCTGAGACTGGGAGATCAGGGGTTCGATTCCTGGTCGGGTCATACCAAAGACTTTGAAAAAATGGGACCCAATGCCTCCCTGCTTGACACTCAGCATTAAGGGGATGGATTGCGGGGTTAGACCACCAAATAGTTCCCGAGTGCGGCTGTGTCTGCAGCTCACCGCTCCCCCAGGGGATGGGTCAAATGCGGAGAACAAATTTCGCACACACACCTGTGTGTGTGACAACTAATGGGACTTTAACTTTCTGAATATCCTCTATTTGGACAAAGCAGGAAACCCCAGGTGTGTTGCTGTCTCATTGCTCGAGGCTTCTGAAGTCATTTTGTGTAAAGTTATTAAGTATTTGTAATTTTGTTATTATTTACAACCAGCAGCCATTATGATATCCAGTTGTTCTCAATGAGAAGTTAATTTGCAGGTCATCCGCAAAGCAATGGAAGAACAGACCGTAGCTCTGAAGGATTGAGTGACAAAAGTACAGGTCCCAAGATGGAGACCTGAGGAACCTCACAACTCAAAGAGGCCTCAGATAAGCAAAACTCCCCCAGCCAGACAGAAGATATGAGTGAACTAGAATAAGAGACTTGTCCTAAATACCAAGAAATGGGCCTAAAGTTTGATAGAACATTAGGATCTCAGTTGCTTGGACGGAGATGATCTGAGAGCACTCACTTTATTGATTAAAAAGTTTAAAGGAAAGAACCAGAGAGGAAGAATCCCAGGTATTTGGGAGAGACTTCAAAGAAGCTAACCCCTTCTTTCCACCAGAGCCGTCAGCAGCACGTCTTAGCTGCTGATAGGAACCGCTGTGGTCAACAGAACCTTTTCCACCGGAGCCGTCAGCAGCCGTCAGCAGCGTGAGTCAGCTGCGTCTCAGGAGCAGCATGTCGCGGCCCTTACGCGCCGGTTCTATTTTCTATGTGTGACGCCTCTGAAACGGGTCAAGTTCAACATTTTTGGGAAAGGAAAGACAGGAAATTGAACGCGGAAATGGAGCGAAGCTCCCGAGATTTTCAGAATAAAGAAACGTACTGCCTTCTGGTTGCTTTACTTAAAAAAAAAAGTTACTAACTGTGCGGCCCCGTGAGAAGTTATCACCTAGCTAGCGGTCTCCTTTGTTTTTCAGGTCCGTATTGGCAATTATAAAATGGACAGAACATAAAACACAAACCTTTTGGAGCCATGTTGTAATTTTCTCCTGCTTGTTGATGTGTTTACAGACAAGGTCACTCGTGTGACTTCGTGCTCTGTGACAGCTGCTCCCCTGCTGCTTCGCGTCTCGTGGGAAGGGCCAAGCAGCAGCTTACGCAAGCAGGACGTGCTGCTGCAGTAACGTGCTGCTGACGGCTCCGGTGGAAAGAAGGGGTAAAGCGAAAACGAATCTGAGACTTATGACTGTTATCAGGCACAGCTGCAGACACAAATCGAGTCTTAGCAGCCTTAACACCAGCCTGATATTCACTCAGCTAATGAGCATCGCAAAATCTCAAAGAAGATGAGAAGCTTGTCTTTTCACTTTCTGCACACCGGCAGGTGTGTGTGAGCATGTGTGTGTGTGATCATTGAGTCATGGTGTTAATACTACCTTACAGCATTTAGGCCTCAGAGGGGCCACCTCATCCAAGATACAGGTAGAGTAAAAATCATTGACAAGCATGTCAACATCTTCATTCTGGAGACTTTAAAGAGGAGAAGTCTGTAAACGTAGTTATAAACTGTGACGCAGTCAGAGAGTTAATCAGACGACATGGGGATGCCGCTACACATGAGGCAAGACAGCAGTAGACAAAACAAATTCAAATAAAACAGGAAAATGGCCAGATTAACCCACTATATCATTAGGTTAAAACCAAACTCAGCGTGACCCCTTTCATGAGTGGGACCATTCACTCACTGAATCAGATTGAATGTAGTGGTAAAAAGCTTTTTGTTCAGGTATGCTGAGAGCTTCTAAGAAAAATAATCTAAGAACCCATCTGAAACGTTATTTTACAATCTTTTCTTCAGTTATAAATGTTTGTGAAACAGAACAGCCTCCTTCTGCTGAACAAGGTTTTTACTCTGCAATCAAAATGATTGAGTGGTCCTCTGTGTGATGATTATCAGAGTTTTTCCTGCACCAGGCAGGACACAGTAGGTCAAAGTACCAACCAAAGGGAGCTGTAGACCAGACTCCCATAGCCTGAGCCTCTGCTGTCCAATTTGCTTGGGATGCTACCCCCCCCCCCCCCCCCCCCCAAATACTTTGCAGGAAGTCTCACATAATTTTATGCTGTGTGGCTCCTCAACTTGGCCCATCTTGACTGATTGTGGAATGGAAATCAAAGATTTATAACTCCTAGAGGAGTCACTAATCACTGGAGACAAGAGGCTTGGGAAGAAGGCTGAACAGAGAAGACCAACCGACTTGCCGTGCTCGTTCACTTATACACGGATATGTCATCTGACGTGCAAGCACACACACATGCAAACACACACACTCTGACATGACACTCGCGCAAACATACGTCGCCTATGCATGTCTCCTTCAGCACAACGGTCACCTTGGGAGGATGTGGGGAAGGCATTGCATATTTCCTCCTCTTCTGTCTTAACATGTGTTGGAGACAGAGCTGACACAACGAAGAGGTGGAACCAGAACTGGGTTTGCATGTAGGCTAAAGTAACAATAAGAGTAAAGAGAAAAAGAGGATGCGATTCTGCTTCTCCCAGAAACTTTGAAGGGAGGATCAGAGGAAAGAGGGCAGCGCTTTTGGGCTTCTCTTGAGCCGTTTTCATTTGACAAAATCCAGCTACTGCAGACTTTTACGGCCTGGTGTGAGGTGAGATGTCTGAGACAGACTCCTACTGACAGGTTTAGAATGATGGAAAGGATGAATAGAAACCAAAGACAGAAATGGAGTTCCTCAAAGTCATGTTTGATATCAATCTGTTACACCAAGTCAGCAATCTTAAGAATGCAAGCCTTCATTTTATTTAAAGACTTTCTATGCTCGCTCTAACTAATCTGCTCATCTCTTATTAGCCCGTTCAGTTGAGAAATTCTTTCAAATGACCAATGAGCTGCCGTCTCAGGACATTATAACCATGTGCAGATGGAGCTCATGGAGCAGAGCCCAGTAGGAAGAGGACATGCTTTAATTTCTGTGGGTACCTCTTGTAGAGATGACCTTCACACCTCCTACGATCCATCAAGATCGTTTTACAGGAGCTGCTGGAGGCAAATTAGAGAACTGGGTTTTCAAAATAAATATTTGCCAGTGGGAGCAGGCGAATATGCAAATCATTAGAGAGGAGTTTGTGAACTTTGTTCATTGTTTAAGGGGTTTTTGAAAACTCACACACGCATCCATCACACGCACACAAGTGAGTAAAACCGCTAATGTTATCACTTGTATGTCATTTTAACAAAATAAAACTAAACTTGAGTTGATGTATCTGTCTTTAGGCCTTTATTCAGACTGGCAAAGGTCTAAAATCCACATTTTGCAGTTTAGATCGAGCAGCAGCTGAATCCAGCCTGCATCATGAAATGAAAAAAAAAAAAACACAACTTTTTGGAGTCATTCAAATTACATTTTTTTTGATAAAATCTGCAGATCAGTAATCTTGTGCTTGGCGGTAGGGTGTACGTAACAGAGAAATAATTGCCCCCAAGTAAAACCACGTTTGCAGAGCTCATTGGATTATTTTTCTCTAGGTTTGTTTGTTGAATGTTTTTATTAAACATTTTGTTTTATTAAAACTTAACCTTCAAAACCTATCCATCTTCAGATTTATGAGTGGCTGAACTAGTGTGGCTTCAAATACCAGGTTAGGAAGAATTAACGTTTAAATAATGATTAAGTGCTTAAAGGGTTTAATCAATTCCAGAAGGTGTTTTACTGCATGCTATTTGGGCCTGCTCCTCCAGAGGAATCCCAAGGTGTTCCCTGTCCAGCTGAGAAACGTGGGATGTTTCTCAATGTCAAGGAACCTTGCCTTGATGTCTTGGCCCTGCCCTGGTTGCCTAGGAGATACGTCAACAGGAACTGCCAAGGCGTGTTCCAATGTTCATGTTCAACCGAGGTGTCAGTTCTCCATTTGTTAGCCGTTTAGCTAACTGAGCAAGGATACACAGGAGGTGCCTTGTAGCCTAGCCTTGGTCAAAAATTTCCCAGAATACATCGCAGCATTTCCAAAAAGATGGCGGATCAGAAGCCGGCAGCTACTTCGGGGGCAAATTTCAAGTTTAAAAGTAAGTCAACTAATTTAAAATGGCTTTTATTTCCAAAAAGTTACCAATGGTTGGTTAGTTGCTTAGTAGTTGCAGCCAGGGCCATTGCTAGCTATTTTGGTGCCCTAAGCACAAAGGCTTCGTGGTGCCCACCCCGCAGAAAAAAACAACACAATAACACAGTATGTGCAAGCGCTTCGCCTTAAATTCTCTTTAATTCTCTTGTATGCACAAACTGCTTATTATTTCCAAAAAGTAGGATTGATATTTACATAATATAACATACTCAACACAGGAACTCCATATTGTTATTAATTAGAACTATGTAACAGATCCACACACCACAAGCACCGGTTGTGGCACATGTGTTTCTCCAGTGTAATTTTCAGATGCTTTTTCAGATCCTGGACTCACTCTGCCTTCAGAAGTGCTGGCTGTGGGCTGTGCTCGGTCTGTAAGTGTGCTTGTACGTTGTAATTCCTGGTCAGGGGTGATGTAGAAGATTCAGACGTGATGGCTGACAACTGATCTTGAGCTCTTGAACTGCTGGTGGATGGCTGATCTGAGCTTTTGGCTTGAGCTCCTCCTTGAGTGTACTTGTTCATTGAGCCTGCATTCAAAAACAAAAAGATAATTTGTCATATTCAACAAAAAATTAGACAGATATTGACGGTAAACTTCATATTTTGGAGCGATCCGGACAGATATATTGTCTCTGCAGTTTAGTAGGCTTTTATTAGGCTTTAATAAAGGATGATGAGAAGGATAAATGTCCACCATGCAGTTCAGATAGTAGGGCTGTTTTTTGAACTAGAAACAGAGGAAGTGGACGGAGACTCACAGCCGGAGTCTGAGGCAAATAGCGAGGATGTTGATGACAATGTACTCTGCGCTCCTCTGAACAAGGCCTGCACGTTGTCCCTCGTAGGTGTCGTACTCGCGGGGACCGGGCTTTCTCAGTCCTAGCACCGTCACTATGGAACCAGTTGCCACCCTAAGTTAGGCTGTCCCCATCTCTGCCAGTCTTCAAGAGTCGCCTAAAAACCCACCTCCTCCGCTTGGCGTTTCCTGAACATGTTTGAATTTGGCCCTCTTTTATGTTGATTTTATCTCACAGTTTTCATTGGTTCACTTTTTCCCTTGTTTTACACATTTGTCTTCTACTAGAATGTTTTCACCTTTTTATGTAATTTGTATTTTGTAATTTGAATTGCTTTTATTTTTGATTTGTACTTCTACTGTACCATGTTCAGCGCCTTGGGCTTCCTGACAGGGTTGCGGAAGGCGCTTTATAAATAAAGCTTTGATTGATTGATTGATTGATTGATTGATTGATTGATTGATTGATTGATTGAATGTGGCAAATCCACAAGTCTGTCTTCGCTCATGTCCGCACGTTCACGCCACACCCCTTGTCTTCTACTACGTTCGCGTCTCACAACAACACAATAGGCGCACCGAACCATTGAGCGCGGCGTACATTTTGGAGAAAATGTAAGACTTTTAGGTGCACCTTATGGTCGTGAAAATATGGTAAATTGAAAATAGGTTTGTCTAATTTTTCAAATTAAATCTCAGTTACATAGCCTATAGGCCACATAGGCTATTTAATAATGATATACATCATGTCCATAGTTAACTCATGATTAATCACAAACAGCCGCTTATTTAAAAATAAAATTTCTTACTTTACCTCGACCGTGTTTTTGTCCTTCCTGTTTTTGTGATATTTATCTATTTGGGTGGACAAATATGATTCAGTTGTTTATTTCTGTTTCAAAACAGCAAAGATGGGCCTATCTGACCTCACAGGGGAAACTTTATTTTATTTGAGAAAGATGTTTTAAGATGAACTTATTAAAACAAAAAAATCTTCAAACTCTTCAAGGTTTGTTTTTTAGATGAACAAACTTTAACACTGTTCAGACTTATTTTTTGATACAAGTCGCATGAACAGGCTGAATAAAAGGATATTTTCCTTTGTTGCATTTAACTATTTCTTCTTAAAAGAGCAAGTCAACCCCTACCAGAGTCTAACTCCACTCTCACTTCATGTTTGAAAAATGCAACAAATGCTGTTGCCTGGTAGACCGAGAGGGCGGAGCTGCTAACAAATACACACACACAGGCTCACGACAGCATTGTGACATCATAATGTACCAGTTTACATCATAGCATACCTCTTAGCCAATAGCGGTGGCAGATTTAAATTAAAATACAGTGCCAGTTTCAGGCAGAATATTTAAATTTTAACTAAGATGCACTGAAGTGCCAAATTATTAACTGCACATGTCTGCAGCATGATTAGACACTTGTTTATTTAGTTTATCAGCAAAAAAAAGTTTATTTGGGGGTGACTTGCTCTTTAAAGAAGTGCTGATTCAGAAGAGAATAACTGCATTTAGGAAGATGATGACTTGCTATGTTTTTTTCTCCAGCAGTAAAAAAGCTCTAAAGCTTCTCTGAGTTTCTCTCCCTCTCAGCCTCTCTCACTCAGCTACTAATGAACGCCCAGTAGGTGGACGGGAGGCTGCGGGACTGAGTGGCGCATTATACTTTTAACAGACTGGAGAAGCAGAGAACGAAATCTGCCCAAACCATGCAGATAGAGTCAAAATGTTAAATGTGCGGAAGCAGAGTGCGAAAAACACCAAATAAAAGTCCTGAAAAGCAGCATGCTTACCAAACTCGGCAAAATTTGACCAAAAACAGATTAATTAACAGCAGTAACAAGTCCGAATTTAAGCTAGATCAAACGACCCTCTGAACTTGACCACCCATGTTTAGAATAAGAAATAGATAAAAATTAAGAATTTCCATTAAAATCCTTGTCTTACCTGCAATCAAAGCAACAGCATCATCTCGCTGTTTTTTCTTTTTTCTCTTTACTGCTCTGGACTCCTGCAGCCTTTTCGGAGCCATTACTGTGCCCGCTGCATCCTCCCCAGGTGTACTGCTGGGGCGGGTAGGGGTGGGGGTGGGGGGACGGACGGTGCGACACGGTCCATCTCCTTTCCTTTTTGTATTGTTTTCTCTCTGTAAACATGCTGTTAACTTGCTTTGCACATCTTCTAATTGAAAACTGTCTGTATCATATATATATATATATTATTTTTTCATAAGCTTGCGTTTGGTGCCCCTCCCCCGGCATGGTGCCCTACACGCTGTGCGTGTGCGGAGCGCCGGCGCTGGTTCAGTGGCTAGCGGGTAGTAACTTGCTTACATATTTAATTTAACCAATATTATACACAATTTAAAACCAATATTATACACAATTTAAAAAGCAAAAGGCTCGTTATATATTTATATTGAAACTTACACAAATAAAATATAACGTTATCTCCCATGTCACGGGAAGTTATGTGACCGCTGCAGAAGCCGCGGTCACGGGATGCAAGTCTGCTCTATTTAACGGTTTTCTTTGACCAAGGAAGGACAGTGTCCTCGTACGCAAGGCGCCAGGTGCCTTGACACTGATAAACACCGATAGTTTCTCCAGCGTGTCCTGGGTCTTCCTTTAGATGCCCTCAGCAGCTCCCTCCTCACCTGGTTTACTCACCCAGCTGTTTCCACTCAGTAATCATCCGGGCTACAGATAAAAGGCTCTCCTCAGCATTCAGTCAGGGAGAAGGTCCTGGATAATTTTGACTCGGAGGAGTTGGTACTATTCTCTTCTCTTGGTGTGTTTGGCGGTTAAACTTAGAATCTCTCTCGTGGTATTCGACATGTTTAGGATTAGGATTAGACCTTTTGGTAATTTGACTTCAGACCGGTTTTGGACATTGTATTTGGATCCCCCTTGAACTTTCCTGCTTATCAGAACTGCTCTTCTTATTAGTACGTTTCTGTCAGTTAATCCCCAACCCGTTCTGGGTTGGCGTTTTCCGTTCTCCCTTTTTGTAGATAGCTCCTTTAGTTTTGTATATAGATATTATTATTATTGTTGTAAATACCCTTTTGTAATGAAATCCCTTGTTTAGATACACAGCACTTTGTTATTATTTTAACTACTCACCAGTTTTATTACTCCCCCTATCTTATCACTCCTAGAGAGCTGGGGATGTAATAAGGTCTTCTTCCAGTTGAACTCACCAGGGAGGCATCCTAACCAGATGCCTCAACTGGCTCCTCTCGATGTAGACGAGTAGCAGATCTACGACGAGTCCCTCACAGATGATCGAGCTTCACAAACTATCTCACCCTGTGGAGATGTGGAAACTCATTTCGGCCGCTCATTCTTTAGGTGACTACCCAAAGCTTGTGACCCTAGAAAAGGGTTGGAATGTAGCCGAGGATCAGATCGCCAAGACCTTTTAGAGTCCCACAACCCCTCCAAGGTGCTTTACAACACCACAGTCATTTACCCTTGCACACACATATTCACATGCAATGTAGCCACAGCAGCCCTGTAACACACTGAAAAAGGTGAGGCTGCTGTAGACTGGTGCCACCAGTCCGTCCGACCACCACCAGCAGACAAGGAAGGTGAAGTGTCTTGCTCAAGAACACAGCAATTGAGATGGACTGAGCTTAGCATGAACCCTCAGCCTTCCAGTTATGAGGCGAACACTTAAAGGCATACTAAATAAGTTTTTCATCTTTTATAAATCATTTTCTTGAGCCAGGATGTACTAAAATGACCCTTTACACGATGAATGAAAAATCACTTCGTTTGCAACTTGTCCCTCTCTGGACTGCTCCCCTAAAGTCACAAAGTCATGTATCTCGTGAGAAGCATTAACGCTTTAACATTAGCATTGACGCTATTAATGTTTATGCCTCAGAACAGACGAGTTTTACCTAGATAGTATTTATGTAACATGTTCTTCATGGTGGAGCCTCAGAAGGAAACCATTATTTTATGGAGCTAAAAACAATAAAAAGAACATCCAACCACAATAGGAGTCAAACTTGATTCAACATCAGGAGTTTTCTGAATCAAGAGCTCAGAGACAAATAAGGATTCATATTGGAAGCAGACCTAACAATCACCCTATTGCGCTTGTAAGTACAACTTTAATGTTTCTTTTGTACCTGTTTTTACTTTTCCTGGGTGTGACAGATCCCTGTCTGCCACTGATCATACACTCACCCTTCATCCCCCTAAAGGTTTTCCTGTCACCTGTGAAACGCTCAGTCTTTTACGCTGTTTTGTCTCTACTGATCTCCATCGAATACTCAGCGCGCCACACTTTCGCCATCCAAGCTATTGACAGCCGTCTGCCGGTTAGCCGTGCTGCTCGGCCAGTCCTGCTAGCTGCTCGTAGTTTCTAGAGTATTTTTACATGTTTGTTATCACCCAGCACCCTTACTTCTGCATTTGGGTTTGCCAACACATTAAAGCATTTCCTGTGGTGACATGATTCCTCCTCTCAGAATCTTTCTTTGGTGCTTGTCATTTTATTGACCAGGAACTATGTTAGCCAAAAGTAAATTGGCTAGCTGACATGCTAGAGCCAAAGTGTGCTAGCATGATTCCTGAAAGTTTAAAGAGACAATGTGTAGTTTTTACCATTATTTCTGGAAATATCCATCAAAATGTTGTTGAAAATGAATGAAATGATGCCCAGTTGTTGAAAAATATTGGTGACTTTGTAACATATAACCATAAAATCTGGTCTAAAACACACGGGAGTGAGTCTAATTCTCTGGGCGACGCCATATTAGATGCCATGTTTTATTCTACGGGAGCCCGTGAGGAAAAAATGCATTTACTGATTTGTAACAAATGGTTACAAAACTTTCGGCATTCTTAAATATTGTTTTACACAATTACCTCTTCACTTGTTGCCAGTGATGAAAGGGAGTCTGAAGTGGTTGTTATTTTGCTAAAGTTGGCACTCCCTAGGGCTTTTTGACCCTAATAGGCATCCCTTGGTTAGGTCTTACTCCAACACAAAAATAACGCTTGCTTGCAACGATTTAGGTATCTGCTGTCCCCCATTGCCAGGAAAAATACACACTATCACTTTAAGATCATGAACAAAGCTGGTTTAGTGATTAATCACTCCTGTAGTCACTAAGGAAGGCTGAGGAGACATTTCAGCAGTTGAAATAAGGAGTCAAAAACACCAACGCACAGCCAGGTGGAGAGTACAGTGTCGTTTTTACGATCGTTAATTAAAACCATCACTAGGGGGCGTATCAAAAGTAACTGTTTCCCTTAAAATCCTCTGCCACCATCAACCCAAATTACAATTAAACCCCAAGCACAGGTAAAAAAATAAGTCATGACCGTGCAAACAACATATTTATATTTTAATTTAAAAAAAAGACTTTTCTGATAATAAGCACTTCAAACTTTGTGAGTTTGCCCTGTAACTCTTTAGTGTATCTGTATCTGGTTCTCCAAAGGTATCAGATACCACCACACTAACAGACAAATACTGTCAGATAAATATTAACAAAACCAAGCAATCATAGTGCAAACTTTACATGTTGATGTCCTAAATAATATTGTTGCATTGATGTCACCAATCAGGCCTCCTTTAAATATTTGTTTAACATTTGTCACATAGGAAATGTGACTCTTTACCATCTCTCTCCAAATCCTAAATACAATGACTCCTTACGTTTCAACAAGTTATTGCGATGAGAAATCTGGAATTATTATCCAACTTTCCAGAACAAAGAACATAATAAAATACAGAAAGTGAAGACTAGAAGTAAAACGGTGGTTTAACCCAGTAACTGAACTCATATTTGCCATTAATTCTGTTTTATCCATTCAACCTCTTTGGAACTGGAATTTAAAAAAATGGAAATACAATCATGCAACTAAACCCTTTAATCGCGGTGTACATTTGTCCACCGATGCAGCCTTTTTAAACTTTGTTGCTTAAATCAAGCATTTGGCTAAGTTAGCTGGAAGCCTGTTTTCGGTATATTGCTGCTGAGGGTGAAGTCAGCGACTGCTTGGAACTCTGACGGATGTTTTCTCATTGCTCTTTGCCCACAGAGACAGTTGTGTTCAAAGAACCAGAGTTATTTCAAGAATGCTTCCTGCAGTTGAATCTGCTTTTATAATCACCGCTAGCTGGGACTCTTCCTCCATAATTTGGGTTTTTGCTGCAAGTTTGTTGAGTAGATTTATTGTTGGACAGTTCTTGCTTCCGTATAATTGCTGTTTTTGAATATGTATTATATTAGAATTAGGTGTTGAAATGTCATTGAGAGGGTAAGAAAACATGTTCAACTCAGATAAACCACTTAACAAACAGATCGGTGAAAGGGAAACCCACTTTTTCTCTTTTCTTGGCTGTTCTGGCAAGCTCCAACATCTCATAGTCACAACACAACCAAATTAAGTCTAATCCATAAATACGGCCACCCCCGTGTCCTGAAAAAAAAAACCCTTCTATAGCAAAAGAACAACATTCCAGTCCCAATAGTTTACACTGCTGATATTAATACCATCATTACAATTTGACATGGTTTATTTTGACTTCTATTACCACTAATACAATAATAGACCCTAATGGAGGTTGAGTGAGAAGAGGGGACAGGATTGATTTGGACTCATTCCACCCCCAGCAGCTGCGGCGGGGGGCCCAGAGGGGTCAGGCGTACAGTAACACTTGACCCCAACTCTGTGCATGTGTGTGGAACAACCCTCCCGTCCCTTCAGCTCCAGTCCCTGCAGACCAGCAGAAAGGGCAGTAACCTCTGAAGGCTTTGTTTGGCTGGCCAGAGTCTGAGCATAGGCCCACCATTGTAAGTCTGGGGACTCCTCAGCTCAGGCTCTTGTTTTCTTTGGGAAGCAGGAAATTGGATGACTGGCTACCTGCTACAACAACATCCTGTACTTGAGAAGTCGTCTTTTCACCCATACCCACCTATTATTTCCTTTTTCCATCATACACAAGTTGTCAGCCCAGCTTGCTTCTTTCTCTCGCTCTTTTTTCCTTTGGTCCTGGGGTGGGGTTGGGGGGAGTGGGAGGGGTGCCTTGGTTCCACTCAGGTTGAGATCAAATTGGCTCCATCCAGATGCTTCCGTTAAAAATAGTGTGCAGGGGCCAAATGCCTTTGCTGTTGGAGCCTGACTCCACCTAGTCAGGTTAATGCTCCTTTGTGAGCCTGCTGGAAATTACAGCAATGGTGTGTAAAAGAGAAACACACACACACACACACACACACACACACACACACACACACACACACACACACACACACACACACACACACACACACACACACACACACCGACCAATTTATTTTCGACCAATCAGGAAGATCTGTTTGGGCTAACAGGAGATCCATCACCTCTATGAAAACATTCTTAAGGATTATGGAGCGATTGACACAATCTGTGTGGGCGTTCATGAAAACTAATTCAGACCTGACCTCAAGAACATCTGATCTCAGTGTGAGAAATTAATGAAGATAATTATGCTATCATTGAACAGGATTTTGGATCTTCCTGCAGCTTTTAGAACATCTTAAGATTAGGACTGCACCTGTGACCGTGAAACCAAAGTTCACAAGGTACCTTACTCCTTGATATGTTTCTTTTAGCCTGCTTGCATGATATATTTCAAATTAGTTTCTGACTCAATTGTTAACATGTGACATGTCTGTTCTATCAGTATTAGTTGTGCCGTCACATGAAATCACAAACTCAGACAAATAGCTGGAGATAAATGTTTGAGAAAATAATACAAAATGTCCCAAATTCAGTCAGAATCACACAATGTATTTCCAAGTGTGAGGCATTTGCCCCTTGTTTCATTCATTCCATTTGCTTTTTCTATTTAGTCATCAACCTCTTTTAAAGTTTTATTTTCCTCATTCTTTCAATTTACAGAAAGCAAAAAGATGAATGTTACTGATATCTACTTTGGTGTGTTATTACTGTGTTAAGTTTCTAATTCCATTTTTGGTTCTTTTTAAAACACAGGAAAGGTTTTTCTGTACCCTGCTGACGTGCGTTTTGTTTGCCGACTGGAAAACTTCCTCAGAGCTGACGCTGATGGTTGCGTCACTTCCTACTCCGTTTATCCGCGGGCAGCAGAGGACGTTGTCGCCCTCTGCTGCCCGATCTCCCCTCTCCGATGATGCAGTCCCATGCGCGATCCAATGAGTAAACTCCATCGTCTCTGTTCATGGTCCCACAGCCACGTCTCCTTATCTCTATAGCTTCCTTCATCAATCTTTTATTTGTGTTGTTCGGTGTTTATGATCCTTGTGTTGTCCCAGTCCACTATATGGTTTTCTCTTGTACAGCAATCTGTTACGGCCTGCTTCTTTATTGTGCTTTCTGCTTCTTGTTTTTGCTGCTCTTGCTTCTAGAACACAGAAAGGAGTTAGAGAAAGAAACAAGTCGAAAACAGACAAGAGCAGCAAAACAAGAAGCAGAAAGCACAATAAAGAAGTCAGCCGTAACAGATCACTGCACAAGAGAAAACCATATAATGGACTGGGACAACACAAGGATCATAAACACTGAACAACAGAAATACAAAAGATGGATAAAGGAAGCTATAGAGATAAGGAGATGCGGATGCGGGACCATGAACAGAGACAATGGAGTTTACTCGTTGGATTGCGTGTCACAGAGTGATAATGTTGCACTTATGTTATATTTTATATTGCATATTTTACTTGTTTTATTCTGATGCACACGTTTTTATTGATGGTGTGTTTTTAGTTGTTTGGTGCAACATTGTGTGTTCATTCTGTAATCACCCCGATCATCTACACCTGTGGCAGAGTGTTGCCTGGGACTGCCAATTAATGAACAGACGCAGGCAGGACAGGATTTTTTAATTGAAGGGAGGAACGCGTGGACCAGGGAACACAGAGAGAGAGAGCCAGGATGGCAGACAGGGCCAGCTAGAGGTAGAGACGCACCCCGGACGGTGTCTTGAGGACGCGTGTGCCTGAAACCCCCCGCCGGAACAGAGGAGCACCCAGAGTACGGTCCTGGATGATGGACGGCGGCCGAGTGCGGAGGAGCGTGGGTGTCCCTCCCTCCACACACGTGCGGCGAATGTACAGGTGCCACTGAGTCCGGTTGGAGTCTTGGACTGAGGAGGGGGTTCACCAGCGGCACGGGCAGCAGCAGCAGCAGAGAGCAAGATCCGCGGCCGGAGAAGCCAGGGCACGGAGCACAACACGGCAGGCGGGCGGAGTTACTCTGCCCCTGCGCGTAAGTAAATGAGCAGTGCCTGGCAGTGTTTTGGAGTTTGCTGTCTCTCTGTGCATGGTCTGGTGCTGGGTGACCTTTAACTGCAGGAGTTTTTTTGTGTGCCACAAGGGCCGCGGAGGAGGATTGGATCCACCGGCCGTTCAGCCTGTGGTTCCCCGAGGACGTCGTGTACCGCAGGAGGGCGGGGTCGAGAGGGCTTCCCTGTTGAGCTCACGCAGGGCCGGACTGGACTGCTTTGTCCCCTAAGGCCCAGAGCCAGACTTTATTTAGGAGTTTCATTTTGGACATCATCATCGCGAGCTTCGGAATAAATTCCTTTTTTTTTTATTTGCTTTTGTGGTTGCACTGCTTGCCTTGGCTTTAGAACCTATTTTAATCCTTTTAATATTAGTGGCACCATCAATTCCACCTCGTCGTGTCACATGCACATAGGACTTTATCATCGGAGAGGTGGAGATCGGACAGCAGAGGGCGACAACGTCCTTTGCTGCCCGCGGGTAAACGGAGTAGGAAGTGACGCCACCATCAGCGTTAGCTCTGAGAATGTTTTGCAGTCGGCAAACGAAACGTACGTCAGCAAGTCAAAGAAAAACCTTTCTTGTGTTTTAAAAAGAACCAGAAATGGAATTAGTTGCTGATATCTACTCTGTGGCTTTTCGTAGATGAATTTTCTTTAAAATTTCTTTGAACCCTCTGAAGGCAGGCGTTGCAGATTAACAACGTTAATACCTACATACCTACCTGGTTACTCCACATATGTGTTTCATGAGCATTTTTTAACTCAGAAGTACCCCTGAAGGACTTAGTTGTTCATCCTTTTACCAAAACTTAATTTGAGCCTGAGAGGGTTAACCTGCTTAAGTTTCCATCAAAATGAGAGTGAGGCTCTGTGACTTAGGTGAGGAAACTGAGGACTCGAGAGAACGTTTTAGGACTTGCTGAAAACTCCCTCCTGAATGTTGTCCACAATTTGTCACCAAACTTTGCAGCCATTACTGTAATGGCATATTGTTTTTCTTTTATTTTCATCTTTCAGGTTGCATAATACCCATAGTACTCTATGGATCTTTGAGCGAGAACATGGGGAGAACATGCTAACTCCACACAGAATAAAGGCTGCAGCCAGGATTTGAACTTGCAACCTTCTTGTTGCAAGGCAAAACTATAATGTACCATCAAAAAACAATTGCATGCATTATTTTAAAGGGGCCAGATCATGGGAAATCCACTTTTTAGAGCTTTTTACCATGTCATATTGCAACACATTCTTACACCTGAAGCATCGAAAAATGACGATGGGTGACCAAGCGTTTGATTCTGACACGTTGGGATTCTCAACACATCAGGAGGTCAGAGCATTGGTTTCTGACACCCTCAGTAAATTGCACATTTCACCGACATTTAACCTTTAACCTCTTGCTATTACCCCTCCCACTGTCTTCAGGAAAGTTGACCATTGAGCAGGGTTGACGGTTTATCCCTTGAGGTCCATGTGGCTGGGGTGAGGAGTGAGCACCACAGTGGGAGAGTTAACCTTCCTCTGACCCCCCATCCTAATTTTAATCCAGTTTCTCATTCTAAACTTCCCATTAACCGTGTTGGAGAGGGACGTTAGAACTAGAAATAAAGTTGTGAAAGCACAAGAGGATTAATGTTAGGATGGGGGTGAGGGGAATGGTTAAATAGCAAGAGGGTAAACGTCACAATTTGGTGAAATCCCCATTTTACCACGGCAGTCAAAAAACAATTCTGTGGAACAGTGCGCTGCCTAGAAACAGACGTTTGGTCACCCATCGTCAGAGCATGTCTCTACTAGTAGAAGCTAACAATTAGCATTAGATACTCCAACACAGCAGTACTCCTCCAGGCTTGTGTTATTTGTAGAGATAAAACATCAACCTGTCAAAGCAAACAGTGGTGGAGTTGTGTTGCTGTTATCCAATCACAGGTGAGATCTCCAAATATCAGACAATAAGACTCCAAGAGAAAGACTCACACTTGCTTTTCAACTTTCATGAAAACCTACTCAAATAACTCACTCTCCTTTTTTCCCCACATTTTAACCAGAGCTCAAAGATTTAACCAGCTTCTGTCCAAAGTTTAGTCCAGTCTTTGAAGGTATTGTGTCCTTATACTTATATCTGTTGGACCCCAAAATAAACGTGGAATAAACAAAACCATGTTCACATACATATTAACTAAGGAACAGACCCAAATAATGACCTTTAATTTCACTTAAGCAACTGAAGCAAACACATTGTCTGTATTTCAGTGGTTGTAACACATAATATCTCACCCAAACACAGCCTAGAATACACATGCTCTGTGCCAGTTGTTCAGGTTGCAGGTGGAAGAAATTGTAAGATACATTATCTGGTTTGCAAAAAAATGGTTTATTCTATTTGCAGAAACAGTCAACATCTGTGTTTTATCAAAAGCATTCAATTTGTATAAAAAAGAGAAGTGAAATGGAAAATACACTGACACAATAGTATTATTTAAAAAAGAAATGTAACTCAGAGGCACTTACGACTTGGCAGGGTGTGTGCAGTGTGAATTTTCCCAGGTGGTTTCAGTCGAGCATCAAAGGCCACAGTTGCAAAACTGAAACCAAAGGTGATGTTTTCTACCAGATGCCAGTCTGATGTGTCATCACAAACCCTAAAGCTTCTGTGTGCCACTAATTCAACTCAAGTTTCATTTTACAAAAGGAGCATGGATCTCAGTCTGAGTATTTATCAATAACATGTCAGAATGCTGCTCATAAATCAACTATTTACAACAGAAAACAGTTCTGAGTTTTCTTCAGGGAATTAAAGGGAAAAAGTCTTAAAATTACAGCTTCCTTCAGCCAAGTTTTCACAAAATTAAACAAAGGTTGTGTGGATGTCCAGTCGGCCAGCTGAAGCTTAGATTGTTGCTCATTCAGAGCTGGGAGAAGCAGCCGAGTCCACGTCGTCATTTTCCAGGTTGTTGGGTGAAGCCGACTGTCCTCCTTTCACTCTCTTCCACTTCATCCGTCTGTTCTGAAACCAAACTTTTACCTGGCAGGAACAAGACAAAACACAAGCCCCGGTTTTTCAGGTTAATTTTAATGAAGCCATATGTAAAAATGCGCCGATTCTGGTTTTGAGGATGGATACTGATTTGTACAGTTTTGACCTGCCGATACCGATCTTGTCTGATTCAGCATTTCCTTGGAAACTCTAATAATTAACAGAATACTAAATACACACACACACACACACACACACACACACACACACACACACACACACACACACACACACACACACACACACACACACACACACACACACACACACACACACACACACACACACACACACACACACACACAAATCTGATTACTTTGTGAATGTGGGAGTAAAATATGTCTGCACAGTGTCTGTTTTTACTTGCATTATTATAGATTGAAGAAAACATATCAAATTTTTGAGTTTCAGGATGACGTCACAATAATCAGTCAATTTTTGATACATCTTTACTAAAATTGGACACATTTTGTCTCAAGAGCAAGTTTTTCTACTATTTGATGTTGATTAAACATGTGGAGTTAACAAATTCAATGTCTGTTTACCTTTTGAATCATTTGTTTTATTTTTTTTATATTTTTAATCAAATCAATAAAACACTATTCATGGGCTTTGAGGGTCTTTATAAGAGCTCAAGACACAACAAATGTTATTGAATCCTGATTTCTGTGAATTTTCCCTCTTTTGGCCTTTAAAAAAAAACATATTTGTCCTGGCCAGCAACAATAAAAGACAAAGACAAATAATCCCCCTCGGAGTTGAGAGAATAAAATTCCGTAGCACTGGCCTTGCAAGAAGCATGAACACAGATCTGGCTCAAAATGTGCTCAGTGCAAGCAGAGAGTATCAAATGCACAGCAGGTCAGAAGAGTCGGCTACCAGGAAGTCGGCCTACGCAGTGTGTGTGTGTGTGTGTGTGTATCTGTATTCACATAGAACAGGGCTCATCTGCATCTGCACTCTGTGCTGAAAAGAGAAGGATCTAACATTATAGCTGCAAAAGATACCAAAAATTACAGCTACAAGAAGCAAAATCTCGAAATTATTCGATTTAAATCAGAAAAAGGAGTCTTGTGAATTATCTTCGGTGCTTAAAATGATTTTGTTACTCATCAGGGTAAAAACTGTGGAACAGAAGAAAAAGATGGAGAAGCATCAGTGTATTTTGCTGAAAATAGGGAAAACTGAGTTCATCAGCTATGGTCTTTAAAGCGAATGAAAGAAAAACATTGTTATAAAATGTGTTGGACAAATATTGTATTTTAAGTTGGAATTTGGCAGAAACGTTTTGCATGATTTGGTAAGACTCAAATATAAACGTGGAAGAAAATCCAAATGGTCTGGTAAGATTGTTTTGGCTATCTAAATGTGTTTATTTGTTTTATTGAAATGTATCTTTCTTTATTGTTCTGAACCTTTCAGTGGGGCGCCATGGTCATATCAAAGCTAAAGATAAGAATAATTTTTCAATTTACAACTATGATTTATTTTTAACTACATTTCTTCTTGGTTACTAAATTGGGATTTTTAAAAGCATCCAGTTCAGGGGGCTAGTTACTCTAACGCCTCCTTCAATGAGACTTTAGGATTCAGATCAGTCTTCTCCAACAGAACTCCTCCATCTCGTTGCTTGATTAAAACTCACTGAGATGACGGTGAGTCATCAGAGCAAACAGCTGGAAAACTCAGTTGGGTCAATACAGGAGCTCTGAGGAAAGATGGACCTTGGCTGTGTGTGTGTGTGTGTGTGTGTGTGTGTGTGTGTGTGTGTGTGTGTGTGTGTGTGTGTGTGTGTGTGTGTGTGCGTTTAAGGGATCTGGGATTCATATTTAGGAGCGGACGATAGGATGTGTGGTCACTGCGCTGTGGCCTCATTAGGAGGAGCAGACTGGAGTTCCGTCCAGGAGCATCGACACACGTTAGCCTGACTTTACCGATTCTGGAATTGTCTCTCCCCTATTCCAGCTGCACCAACCACAGATTGAAAATGACGGTGGAAAAACGCTCATTGTAATTCAAAAGCAACTTGTGCATTAGTGTGGCAGCATAATGGAGGGCTGGAATTTTAAGTATTGGATTTTTATGTTGTTCAGCTTGTCTTTAATGCAGGATTTACTGGTTTGCCTCCTTAATTTTCACTGACAACACCTGCACTAGATGATAATTGAAGGTTTGATAGATATTCAGTAGAGTCATTCTAAAAAAATGACACACGAGGGCAGATGGGAAGAAAAACACAATATTAGTGTTTTCAATAAAAAATGTACATGAGAATGAGTCAAAGATAAAGTAGAAATGTTTGGATTGTATTTGTTAACTACAAAATAACAACAGGAGGACTGTTCTTGAACCAGTCTAAGGTGTAGTCTTTACTCCTTTAGGAGCGTCTTAAAGAAAGAACTTTCTTCAGTCCTTCACAGTAAGAGTCTTAAACATTCATGTGTACCATCGAAAATGCAATAATATGAAACAGAGCTTTTCTGTTTTTCACTAACACTCATGATGCAGTCTAAACTTCTGGGAAATTGGAAGAGTAATTTTTAGTCACTAGATCATGCATTTATCAAGAAAACCTAGTGTGAGAGATTAGTACAGGTCCTTGCACTCTAGATTGTTTTATTCCCCTTTTTAACGCAACTATAAACAGAAATCTGGATATCAACGACAGTTTGTTTTTGTTCCTTGTGACCCTATCCTTGAATCAAATATTTAAAAAGAGTGACAAGAGGTAGATCCAGGTGTGCAACAAACATTACTGAAGTGTACCTGTCTCTCTGTGAGGTCCAGGTTGACGGCAATCTCATAGCGACGAAGTCTGGTCAGGTAGTTGTGGTGAGTGAACTCGGCCTCCAGCTCTCTCAGCTGCTCTTTGGTGAATGCTGTGCGCTCTTTCCTGGCCTTGCAGCTGGAATCCACCTTAAAACTGGAATCCTGGATATCTAGAGATATAAATGCATTCAATAAATTAAGTGAATTTTGGCGGGTTAGAATTTTTTTTCTTCAGTATAAATAATTGGCTTGTAAACACTTTTGTGCAGCGAATTTTCATGTTTTTCTGGTTTCAAACCAAAGACATTTTAACAGAAGGTCCCTTATCTAGTAAAACCAGCACTTTAAAAGAGACCACCCGGACATGGAGGCAGAAGGCCTGTACACCTGCACCACATGCATCTGATGACCTTTTCACACATTTAAGCTTATTCATCCATGTGTGTAACCATATTACAGTAAACCTTTGTTTCTCCACCAGAATGATCATTCATAGTGTGTGCGCGTGTGTGTGTGAGTGTGAGTGTGTGTGAGAGAGAGAGAATATGAATCAGTGCATGGCAGGGGCCACCAAACGGGCCACAGAGGGACTGAGTTAGGAAAGGAATGCAGCGGAACATCGTTAAAGCATCCAACAAAAGAACAAAGGTGCGGATGTGTCCAGGTCGCAGTGTTTCGTGTGTGTGTGTGTGTGTGTGTGTGTGTGTGTGTGTGTGTGTGTGTGTGTGTGTGTGTGTGTGTGTGTGTGTGTGTGTGTGTGTTTGTGTGTGTGTGTGTATCAGAGGAATTTGCACAGAAGCACCAAAGGCCGATTGGCATTAACTCATCTGGACGTGACAGCCAACAGAGGGGAAAGCCTGAGATATCTCTGTGACAGAAGTTGTACTGGCTGACTGGTATTGTGTTTTCTATCAGGAGAACCATGAATATCAGAGTTGTTACCATTTTATTTTGGGCATTTGTGCACTGGTGGTGACAAAAACAGCTGCTTTAATCTGTAGGAAGGTGTAATTTGTCACAGTGAGAAAAGTTGTTTTTTGCGCGTCAAAGTGGAAAACGGACCACTGTATCTGCGTCGTAATGCCAGAGGTTGTGTGTGTGTCCATGCTGAAGAACCTTCTCACTGTGACTTAACTGTTAGTATTGAGGCTCTGCTTTCAGTTACTCAGCACTGCCCAGGCTCGGCAGCCCTGGTTTGGAGCTGAGTCCAACAGGTTTACTGTTAAACTTGAACACCTGGCAGGACAAATACCAGGCCCCCAATAAATATCCTGCACAGTCAGAGGCCGTAAACCTGCACGACAGAGGTTCTGTGCCCAGCAGGGTCCCAAAGAAAACAGCATTTGGTGCTTTTGTGCTCAGGCACTTTGTCTCAGTCAGAATGGAATTAAAGCTGACGGGAATTAGTGGCTGTTTAGAAGTTAGAAAAGTATCTAAGATTGTTCAAGTAAAGTTTTAAATCAGTTATCAGTTAATAAATAAACCTCCACAGTTATTTTTGACACAATAACAAACTTCAGACAGTGCATTTTTTCTTTTGATACTCGTGATTAAACCAAGTTGATCAAATGTAATGTTCATCTTGAAAAACATTTAATAAAAAACTTGTTTTTTCAGCATCTATGTTTAAGTATCCGATGCATAGATCTGAAAGAGGTGTTTGAAATCCTTGAAAAGGTGCTTTTTTCCGTTTTAAGGAAGGGTAAGGGCTGCTTGAAACCGTAACTAAAATGTTTGCAGAACAAACTTTAGGCAACAGTGTGAAATACTTGTTTTGATCATTTGGGAAATAAAGAAAGCCCATTATAAGGTACTGGTAAGTCATTTAAGTTCACTTCAAAATAGTTATAAAAATGTTAAATTCGACCGTGGTGGGAAGCATGGATGCAGATTCAGCCATGTTTACAAGACGCATGCTAAATAAAAACTGCTTAACTGGATGTAAAATAAAGAGTAAGTCTAAAAAGATTAAACATTCCTAAATTTTTACCTTTACTTCAAATAATAGGCCCTATTCTAACGGTGAGTTATATTATGTTCCTTTGGTTTTGGTTTATTTAGTTTATATTTGACTAATTTTTCTCAACTACTTAACTCTCCTACTGATTTTCTATTTTATTTATTTTTTGATGTGTGTGAAGGAGAACCCTCACGAAAACGAGAAGTTTCATCTCACAGGGTTTGTCCTTCTAAAGTGTATGTAAACGAATAATTACAAAAATGTTTTGTTGCTTATTATTAGAGGAAAATGCAAATGTTCTAAAGGGCAACAACATCTGAACTACAGAAATCTCCTGAGGTGATTTAAATAAAGGAAAATCTGGAGAACTTGACATTTTGAATGAGCAAGCACTCGGCGACAGTAGGAAGAAAAGAGTTCATGCAACGTTAATACATGCTTTCATTTTTTTAAACCCAGAAATCTCACTAAACAAGATTCATTGATGAAATTTATATTTGATGCCAAATCATATGCTCCATGGCATGCATTAAAATACATTGTTGAAAATCGATGATAATGCAAACTGTGCTCAGTCCAAACACTGAGATAATGAGTAAACAAAGCTGCAGGCTGGATTTGATCTCAGGTAAACACAATCTAATGCAACTGTCAGACTGAAGTCATCATCAGATTATATGATTTTGTCAGCGTCAGCCTGACGTTCCATATCAGCACATGCAGACTGTACACCCGGAATGCCTTCAGGGCCTTTTCCTAATATATGCTCTTTTACCAGCTTGTCAATTTGAGGGCGGACTGCTCCGTTTTCTAAAATTGAGAGCTGATGTAGTGGTCGGACATGTTGCATGCACTCAGTGGGAGATTGTGTTACGGCTTAACGACAGGAAAATGTCAATGGATAAGAATGTGAGGAGTGGGCTTGAAGGAAAGTGAGTTTACCAGACGTGGTCTGGCAGGTTTTCAGGGCAGAGAGTAGAGGTTACAATAAGGTAAGAGGAGGTGGGGGTAAAGGTGTGTGTGTGTGTGTGTGTGTGTGTGTGTGTGTGTGTGTGTGTGTGTGTGTGTGTGTGTGTGTGTGTGTGTGTGTGTCTGTTGCACGAACTGGTCATTTTGATTTAAGTTTGGTCATCTCAACAAGTTTAAAATAAATATCCATTTCCCCTTATTTCCAACTCTGCGTTACATAAAAGGACTCTAATCACTGATTGTTTTCACATCTTTAAATACGTTTACGCCCAGCAAATCTTCTTGTATTAATATTAATTCTGGTCTACAGATGCTCGTCGGTCCTGCACATAAGTCAAAAAAGAAAATTTACTCAACAAATTAATTATTCAGGATCAATTACATTAAAAATATACTAAGTGTTTCAGATAATTAGAGCTTTTCCCACATTTAGTTTTATCAAGAACATCCGTTTCCTCTCATTAGCAGGAGTTTACATCAGAGGGTTAGATTATTCTGAACTTCTGCTTCTTTCATTGAGAAATACGTCAACATAATTCACAAGAATATATCTAAGGATGAACCGAGCCTTGATTTGGTGGATAGTGGTTTAACTGAAAGCTGCTGAATATGACAGCTTTAAACAGATTTGCTGTAATAACTATAGTTAGAATCACCTGTGAGCCACACAAATGTGAAACAATACTTGATTTCCAACAGACACAGAGACACAATGAAACACCCAAAGCCTCATGGATTATTTCTAATGCTTTTTAACAATAAGAGGATGCGACTGGAGCTTAAAGAGCAGCTAGAACACAACACTCTGGTCACCTACTCACCTCTCACACAGACAAATGCTGTTAAGACCAGTTTAGCGAGGAAACAACAGGGCTGTGCATCCTGCCAGCTGTAGTTCTTGAGCCAAATGCACAATTTTAAAGCTCTAAAGGTTTTGTGGGGTTATATTTTTTCACCTATTCACATTTGTTTAAAAACTATTATAATTTTTTATTAAATAAGAAAAGTTTGATAGTTTTATAACATTATTTCACTGTTGCTTTCCAATATTTGTATTCATATGATTATCACTGCAGCAGAAAAGACTTTTTCCATTTTAATTTCCTATATTTCCATTTGTTTAAAATGCTCATGTTTTCTCTTAAACCCCTCACTGAGAGTGCTTAAATGCTGTCCGTCTATCTGGACTCACCTGTGATATCTCTTTTCCTCTTATTGGAGCTTTTCTTGTCTGAGTCAACTGACGCCACACTCTGCGGTGAGTATTCTCCATCCAGACATCCTGGAACACTTCCTGGCACTCGTTCGGTCCCTACACCTTCCAGGTCAGGACCTCCGTCCTCTCCAGAACCTCCTACAGCGGGGGCGATGGGTGGACAGGCCTCGGGCGCTCTCACCCGAGTCTCGCAGGGGCTGAACTGCCAGTCGGCTCTCTGGAATCCCCCCTGGCTGTCCTGGTAGAGTCTATCATCTCGAGGATAGGCAGCGTGTGGCACACTTGGCACCAGGCAGGAGCTGGTGAAGTCCGTGTAGGCCAGGAACTCGGGCTTCTGGTGGAGGGAGAACGGGGCCTGCTGGTAGGGTGACTGCAGATTGGCCCCTGGGACCCCAGAGTGAGGGTTCCTCATGCAACCCCAGATGGGGCTGCTGGGATGGGCGCTCCGCATGCAGCTGCTGGCTGGCTGATCCATGGTGATGCCAAAACACTTTACAGTCTTTTTACAAAAAATTTCCTTCTTGAAGAGTTCAGAGCCTCCTCACAAAGTAAGGACTGGAATGTGTATCTTTATCACTTTGAGAGAAATTTCCACTTGAGTTGATTACAGATGAATCATCGATGGTCTCATCGCATCAGGAATACTCACTTCTGTGGAGCTGGTCACTCTTCCACAGCTCAGAACGTGTGAGGATGGACGCCTTCCTGTGACAGTGTTTCCTTCTCGCTGTGGGAGTGTAAGTGACGTCCTCTGATCAAAACACACACTTTCCCTTCGTGTCTCTCTCTCTCACACACACACACTCCTCTCCCTCACAAATCTAACCGGCTTGTGGCTCAGTGTGAGAGCTGCATCTGCAACTCCCTTTCTCTGCTGGCTGTTTTCACAACTCTTCTAAGGCATTCTTGACAAGCGAGCCCTCCTCCTTTTTAAACATATAGGTGGGAAATGGTGGCGAGTTTATGGAGTGTAACGTGAGACAGCAGAGGAGGAGCTGCTCATGAGTCCACATGTTGGTAGTACCCTCCAACCAACCCGTCCTCATCAACTATTAATCACGGGGGAAATTTTATATGCACATCTAATGGGCTTTCCAGACGCAGGGCTTTTTAAAGGGACATTGTCTGAAAAGTATAAAGCAAGCACCCACCCACTCCAACCTGCAGTAGTTGCTGGTCCCAGCCAGGGACCTTTTTTCAACTCCTCAGTACTTTCTGACACCCAATTTAGTTCTTTATTTGACACCCTTTAAAGGAACCCTGCAACCTTAATCCTTGCCTGTCCTCTCACACTTAAGAAATCGTTTTGTGTGTTTTTATGTGTGGGTGAACACACTACTGCCTCACACCACACAGTCCACCTGGCTGGACTTTCTACGGCTCTGAGGTGAAAGGACAACTGGAAACGATACTGGTTATGCAAGAGCTCGCACCTCTTGAGGTTCTTTGGTGAAACTCTGTATGGAATTTCAGAGCCATATTTCACAAAAGCAGGTTATTATTTTCTCCAAGCAAATGCTGTGACAGGAAGATTGCACCTTTTCATATATCAATATCTTGTATTTTGCTGGAAGTATTTTCTCTTGTCTGAGATTATTAATAATAAAGTATATTTATTTTTTAATCTCAGCTCTTCCCTATGTCTAAAACCCATTCTGTTAACCAAACTTTGGACACTCACTTACCCACTGAACCACACTATACCGACGAGCAGTTTTTCTTCTTGCTGCTCATATTCATGAGCTGACGTTTGTCCTAGTCTGTTTTTACTTTAATGCTGACCTCCTAAGGAAGAGAGGTGGTTCGTTGGACAGACTTAAAGGTGTGGTTCACTGCAAAAACATATTTTAATGATTATTTCTGATTGTAATGGGTCACTCTGAGATTTTCATGCAGGTTGAACATGAAAATAGTCTCCTACACATATCTCCTACATTAGCTTCTGATAGAAAATGGACGATGAAACTCTAGGATTTAAAAAGCCTGACAGATCTATGTCACACTGACACTTAAAATTCATGGACTCACCCATTTTGACTAACAGCGGGGAAGGTTGTTGGTTTAGCATCTAGGAAATATCAGAGAATGCCCCGGCTAATAGAAGCTAACAGTTAGCAACTCCTTCACACAGCAGAACTCCTCCAGATTGGTGTTAATTTGTGGAGATAAAATATCGATGTTGCAGAGCAAATTGTGTTAGTGGTAGAGTCATCTTGCTGTTATCCAATGCGAGGAGAGATGTCCAAATATCAGGAAATAAGAGTCCAAATCCTGCCGTCTGAAACTTAGCTGTGATGTGGCATTCTGTTAGTTCCTGAAAAAAGCCATCAAAACACTTTTTTCGCTCGAGTAAATCTTTCAAGGCATTCATTCCTACTCTACCTTCTCAGTGGCCTAGAGTATCCGCCCTGAGACTGGGAGATCAGGATCCCGGTCGGGTCATACCAAAGACTTTAACCAAAGACTAGGCCAAAGACCAAAGACTCTCTGCTTAAGGGGTTGGATTGGGGGGTTAAACCACCAAATAGTTCCAGAGCACAGCCACTGCTGCAGCTCACCTCTCTCTATGGGGATGGGACAAACGCAGAGATGAATTTCACCATTGTGTGATGATGACCATGAGACTTTTAGAGACTACTGAAAATGAGTGTATCACTTCTTTAAAGATCAGCTAAGGAAAACCTATGATAAAATACTATGCAGAGTTTTTTTTTAAATATTTGCTGCCAAAGAGAGAGGTTGACATGTTTTTTTCTTGCTTTGTTAAAAATAACGTACAATCTGATATATTTATGCTGCAAAACAAATTTTAAAAATTGAAAATTCTTCTTAAAGTTCTGATGAAGATGCCAGAAATATCCATGTTTGATTGCGGGTTTAGACTTTTAATGACTGACAAATTACAGAGAACTCCAGAAAAGATGAAGAAAAACTTCCTTTTTCCTCAGTAGGAAAAAATATTTCCGGGAGTGATCAGATTTGGATTATTTCTGTTTTGCTTTACCTTTACCAGATTAATAAGGAAAGATCCAGAACCACGGAGGGAGCTTGATGCAGCCAATAAGACTGTTCCACCTTCTGAAGGAGAAGCTGCACTTTTTAGATATAAAACCAACCAAGAAGTAAACCTGTGTGTGTAAATTCCACCGTTCTGGTGGTGACTTTAGAAAATATTTGTTTTATAGTTGTTGTTTTTTTTAAGTTGGAGACATGACACATTAAAAAGACCATTTACTTCCTGATTTAAAGATAAAAGTAAAGTTTGGTTTAAATGGAAGTGTAGCGTACATGTTCACTCTCTACCTTCTGGTTAGATCTATGAGAAAACACAGAGCTGAACAGCCAGTAAACCTACATTAGATCAACACTGCTTTATGTATATTTTATTTATGCATGGATTGCTATGGGAGTGGAAGGCGGATGCTTTGTGAATAAGTCACACAGCTCTGCACTCTGAACAGGGAATCTTTCCATCCCACAGAAAACCATAATAAACAGGTCAAACCCATGACCTGTCATTTTTCACAAATAGCTAAAAATATGATAAAGTTGAATCATTTGCTTATTGTTCAATGCCATGTGACCTTTGCAATGGTTAAACAGTGTTTTTGTATAACAAAACAGTTGTTTTAAAAGAGAACCAATGTTTAGTAGAATATCCAGTGATGGTTTGAGGCATCATTTTTGGCAATGTGCATCAACGTAGTACCTGAAAATACTACTAAAAGTAAAAGCACACACGTCCCTGTTAAAATGCTTGCATGTGTTGGTGAACTCCTCTGTTCTAACCACCTCAAAGGTGATTTACTTTAGAGGTGGATCGACCAGCCAAAAGATGTGGATACACCATCAAAAAAAAAAAAAAAAAGCTAGAAAAATCTACACAAACAAGTCAGACTAAATGAAGACTGGCAAAAAAATCAAAAGTGGACCAAATGAAACACAAAAATGAGATAGAGAAAGGCTGGAGAAAGAGACAGAAAAAGGGGGATAGTGGTGTTTGAGGTCACACAGCAAAGCCTTTCCATTTAGCCAGCGAATTGTTGAACCATGAAGCATCCCTCGCTTTTACTGGCAGCCAGAGTTTTGGCCACACCACAGGGAGCAGGGGTTACACTACATTTGTGGTCAGAACTGGGGCCATCTGTGTGTCAGCATGAATTAGGGTGTGTGTGTGTGTGTGTGTGTGTGTGTGTGTGTGTGTGTGTGTGTGTGTGTGTGTGTGTGTGCGCTCTGACTGTATACTTCTACAACAGCTTGCTTCTAAATCACCCAGTGGGTGTGTTTGGGAGGAATTTTAGGAGATCTCGGATGTCAGGGATTATTAAAGAGTTTAAAGATAATCTCTAAAGACAGAGTTTAGTTGGTTTGCTTTTTGTTTGGTTGTTACTTTAACTTTAACAACTCCAGTCTAATGATAACATGCCCCAAATGTTCTGAATATATTGCAGCAGAGAGTAAAAAAGGCTAAATATTCAACATGTCATAAGAAATCTACATGCGTTTAATAGGTTGCAATAAATATAGATCGGTCTGCATGGTGGAGTACTGTAGCTTTGCAGCCAATAGGTCCTGTTTGATTCCCTGCTGGCATCTTTCAGGTTGCTCTCTCTCTCTGCCAGTGTCTCTGTCAGGACACTTTATTAGCTCATTTGCTGCCAGCCGTTTCCTGATCGGTGAAGCCCTTCGCAGCCAGCATTTCTCACCGTTTTTACTGTTTCTTTAAGAGTCACAGAGTGTTTCGTGCTAGGATGATGTCGATGCCAAAACAACCAAAACAAAGCGGAGACTCACCTTTTACATCAGGAAGAATCGTTTCGAGCTTTATCCGTTCTTTCATAATCCGTTGTTGAATTGTGATCGGCAGAAGCTTTTCCGATTCACGCCTCACTTTTTTTTACAGCGGCACCCCAAAACGATCTCCTAACACATGGATTTTCTGCTTCCTGATCACGTGATGTATGCGGATGAAGATTGGTTTTAGAGCTGATGTTTTTTCTCACGGTGCGGGGGCTCGTTCCGATGCCCACACAGTAAAAAAATGCAAATGACGACTTCAGTTGTCATTAGCAGTGAACAGTTGGATTTAAAATAATGACTTTTGTCGTCAGTGGCAGTGAATGAGTTAACTTCTTTAGTCCAAAAACAAATGCGAGTTTAACTGGTGGCTCTGATAGGTCCTAGGTTTAACGAGTCTCACTGTTATATAGACTACTAGCAACTACTGTAGATTGATCCCAGCTACCTGTAGCCAATCATGGTGCCTCTAGGTGTGATGGAACACACAAATCTCTAAAACATGCACGACAGTGGCCCAGGGCACCAGAATTGAAGATTACTGAAAGAAATGCATATACACTGCCCGGCCAAAAAATAAAGGTCACACTAATATTTGGTTGGACCGCCTTTAATTTTGTTTCTTTTTCATTTTTAAATAGTATTTTCTGTCATGTTGATTTAAATGTTCTTGCTTTTCTTGCTATTGAAAAGCACATTGACTTGCCTCTGTGTATCAAAAGTACTACATAATCATCTTGGAATACGGCTGTGTCATCACGGAAGATGGAATAACCTGATCATTCAGTATATTCAGGTAGTCAGCTGACCTCATTCTTGGAGCACATCCTGTTGCTGAACCTAGACCTGACCAACTGCAGCAAGCCCAGATCATAGCACTGCCCCCACAGGGTTGTACAGTTGGCACTAGGCATGATGGGTGCATCACTTCATCTGCCTCTCTTCTTACCCTGATGCACCATCACTTTGGAACAGGGTCCATCTGGACTCATCAGTCCAGTTTTTAATAATGCGTTGGACAGTTCTTAACCCAGTTTTAGTCATTTCTACAATCTCCTTAGAAGTTTTCTCTGCTTGATGCGTGCCAATGATCTGACCCTTCTCAAACAGACTAACATATTTTCCACAACCAACAGATGTGTCTTTCCTCATGGTTGTTTAAGAAATGAAAAGCAACTGGGCGATGGTGACACAGGAGTTAAGTGCTCGCCCTGTAATCGGAAGGTTGCAGATTTGAACCCTGCTGAGTTTGTCGCTGTCATCGTGTCCTTGGGCTTGACACTAACCTACCTTGCCTGCTGGTGGAGGTTGGAGGGACTGGTGGCACCAGTGTATGGCAGACTCACCTCTGTCAGTGTGTCCCAGGGCAGCGGTGGCTACAAAGCTCATCACCACCAGGGTGTGAATGTGTGTGTGCATGGGTGAATGATTGATTGTGTTGTAAAGTGCCTTGGAGGGTTCCAGGACTCTAGAAGGCACCATATCAAATACAGGCCATTTACCATTCAACTCATTGCACCAGTTGCCATCTGAAAGATAGTCACCCACTCAGGACCTGTCCACACGTAGCCGGGGATCTGCCAAAACGTAGATATTTTTCTACATTTTGGCCTGTCATCCACACGAAAATGGATCTTTTTAAAAACTCTGGCCAAAGTGAAGATCTGCGTTTTCTCCGTTTTGGGTGTCTGCGTGTGGACAGACAAAACCGGAGTTTTAAGGTCTGCAACGTCACTTTCCGCGACAAAAAAATGCTGACATCACGTGTGCGACCTGTGTTTACACTAGCCGACAGCATGGATGCCCTCAGAGCTGCGCTCGCTTTATCAATTGTCCAAGCGCTTTTTGCTTGTTTGTTTTTGCAAGTGGAATTACTGCTCCTTGCGGAAGACCACAGACGAAGGACGAGGTTAAGAACGGGGGAAGTACTGCCGCCTACAGGTCTGGCATGTCCTTAACAACGTATTTATCCGGGTACGTGTGCACAGAGTTTTTTTTAAAACAAGGTGGTGTGGATGCAAGTTTTTGGAGGGGTGGATATTTGTTTTTTTTTTAAAAAAAACCCGGCTACGTGTGGACTAGGCCTCAGTAATTATCCAATAGGAGCCTCCTACCTATTAAATCCAGGTGTGATGTTTTTCGGGCTGGGCAGTATTTAAAAAAAGAAGTATAGATTAGTTGCTTCAGTTTCAAGGTGTTTTGTGATCTTTCAGCAAGGAATATATAAATCTAGATTACACTTACAAAAGGAGAGACCTTCCAGGAAATCCAGGATGTAACTCCCGGTATATTTGATATTTGATATTTATTAATAAGCTGAAATGCACATACAGTTCTGGTTGTCTGGGTGTCATATAAGAACTCATTTCTTTAGACTATACAGTACACAACAGAAATAATTCAATTCAATTCAGTTTATTTATAAAGCGCAAAATCACGACAAGTCATCTCAAGGCACTTCACACAGTATGATAATGAATGATAAATGACCCGCATTTGTATAGCGCATTTCAGAGACAGAGTACGCCAAAGCGCTTTACATTGCAGTGTGTCATTCATCCATTCACACTCATTCACACACTGAATATGTAAACAAGTAAACATTCCAATAGAATTCTGTTCATTAAGCCAATCAGTAAAATGTTTCCTATATGAAGAACCCAGCAGATTGCATCAAGTCACTAACTAGTGTCATTGACTTTACAGCAATCTTCATACTAAGCAAGCATTTAGCGACAGTGGAGAGGAAAATTCCCTTTTAACAGGAAGAAACCTCCAGAGGATCCTGGCTCAGTAAAAGCAGCCATCTGCCACGACAGCCACGAACATATATACTAAGTAGTGTTGGCTACATTGTGATTCCCTAGTAAAAATTCTATTTAGTACGAGATAAACTTTATTGTCTTTACCTCTGTGAATCTATATAAATAATCTCATGGACCAGATAGGTCCAACTTCAATCTACTGACTTAGGTTTAAATCCCAACCCACAGACTTGTGCTAAAAATTATAAAGTCTGACATAAAACATAGTTTGATGTATTAGTTTTATGATGAAATAAAATTTGTAATACGTAAATGTCAAATAAAAAAATTAATGAAACCTAAAGAATTATGACTGTATTTTTCCTGTCAAAGCTTCAAGGACTTGTTTATTTGGTGTAAAGTCAGTTTGAGCAGCGTGGGACAGTGAAAAGGAGTGGGCGTCTCATTCTGACAGTGTGAGCTGACACTTCAGGCAATACACTCTGCACCTGCATGTGCAACTGCCTGTTTGTTAGAAATTTAGCATGAATCTCTTAATATCTTCAAACTTTCAGCAGTCAATGCTGTCAATTTCAAAATTATAACAAATTACAACTAGTGCTGATCTGTTTTCATGCAGATGTGTTTTCAATGGGCTGTGATATTTATGATATTGCATTTTCCCACAATGTTATTTCTTTACTGAACACAGACTCTCCCTTGTCTGTTATTTAGTAAAATGTAAGTATTGTAGTCAGCTGGCCTTTGCATGAGACAAAGAGCATTTGTTTGAGAAATTTAGAAGTATGTGAACTTAAACAGTCATACACGCCACAGACTGCAGATAAATGAGCTGGACATTAGTCACATCACCCCTCACCCTGCCAACAACCTGTTACTGTCAGTCTAATGCTGAGTGGGAGTCAGGCTGTGTGCAAAACCGGAGAACAACAGAGAACTGAATAAAACAAATAAGAGAAACTCAGTGTTAACTGTGCTATACTGTGAGCTGAAGAGAAATCCTTGCTGGTTATTTGTGAATATGTGACAGAGGGACACCATATGTGTGTGTTTACATCAAATCCATCTTTGTGACACCGGCAAGATTAATACCCTTCATCAGTCTTTTGGATCTGACAGCGAGACCTGCTGTGACCCCACATTCACCAAAATCTGACTGGACCACGGGAGTCCTTCAATTCAATTCAATTCAATTTTATTTATATAGCGCCAAATCACGACAAGAGTCATCTCAAGGCACTTCACATAATAAACATTCCAATCCAGGTCAGTTCATTAAGCCAATCAGAAAATTTTTTTCCTATATAAGGAACCCAGCAAATTGCATAAAGTCACTGACACTAGTCACTTTACAGCATTCCTCATACTAAGCAAGCATGCAGCGACAATGGAGAGGAAAACTCCCTTTTAACAAGAAGAGACCTCCAGAGGATCCTGGCTCAGTATAAGCAGCCATCCACCACAACTCACTGGAGATCGAGAAGACAGAGCACACACACACACACACACACACACACACACACACACACACACACACACACACACACACACACACACACACACACACACACACACACACACACACGCACGCACGCACGCACGCACGCACGCACGCACGCACGCACACACACACACACACACACACACACACACACACCAAGCAATGTGTCTATGATTACATTGTAATTTCTTAGTAAGTATTCTATTTGGCGAGAGATAAACTTTATTGTATTTATCCTGAATCTATAATTAAATGGATAAACTAGTAGTAGTACATCCAACGTCAAGGAAAGCAAAAAGTTATTATCAGGAGAGGGAGAATGTTTAAATGATTTGCGGCAGTGTGCTGGACGATGGCCCCCTCCATGAGGCCACCACAGCTCAGCAGAACATCATTGTAGCTTCTTCTGGGGAGAAAACCACTTAGAGAAAAAATAAAGTTAACAGCTGAAATTGCAGGAAATAATAAACTTAAAGAACAGATTGTAGAAGAAAGTAGTAGAGTGCGAAAAGTGGTCAGTTTATCCTCCAGCAGTCTAAGCCTAAAGCAGCATAACTACAGAGATAACTCTGGATAACCTAGCCTTTTTCGATGGAGGCATGTTGGAGGCAGGGCAAGGGAGAGTCGTCTTTACCGACTGTACACTCCACCTCCCTCTACCCCCCCCCCCCACCCCCCCACCCCCACCCCTACACACACACACACACACACACTTGTCCAGGTTAACATCAGATTTTAACCATAGGCCCTATCAAATAAAAATGTTTTAAGCCTAGTCTTAAAAGTAGACAAGGTGTCTGCCTCACGGACTAAGGCTGGGAGCTGGTTCCACAGGAGAGGAGCCTGATAACTAAAAGATCTGCCTCCCATATTCTGGGAACCACCAGTAGACCTGCAGTCTGAGATCGAAGTGCTCGGTTAGGAATGTATGGAACAATCAGATCACTGATGTATGATGGAGCTAGATTATTAAGAGCTTTATTTGTGAGAAGGAGGATCTTAAAATCTATTCTGAATTTAACAGGTAGCCAATGTAGGGAAGCTAAGACAGCAGAGATATGATCTCTCTTTTTAATTCTCATCAGAACTCTAGCTGCAGCATTTTGGACAAGCTGAACACTTTTAACCACATTCTGTGAACTTCCTGAGAGTAATGAATTACAACAATCCAGTCTTGATGTAATAAATGCATGAACTAGTTTTTCAGCATCACTCCTGGAAAGGATGCTTCTAATCTTAGCAATATTCCGAAGGTGGAAAAAGGAAATCCTACAAACCTGTTTAACTTGGGATTTGAATGACATGTCCTGGTCGAAGATAACACCAAGGTTCCTTACTTTGTTCTCGGACATTAATGTAATGCCATTCAGGTCAGGTGATTGACTAAGCAATTTCTTTTTCTGGATTTCTGGTCCAAAGATGAGAACTTCCATCTTGTCTTGATTTAAAAGCTAAAAGTTTAGAGTCATCCAATTTTTTATGTCCTCATCTCTGCTACTGTCCTGAGGAAAGTGGATCCTAAGTCCACGACATATTCTGTGGAATGAGAGCAGTGGACAACAGGGGAGAAATCCAGGCAGCAGATTGAACCATAACAAGTCAAAGCAGGACACCCAGATCAAATTGTAAGATTTCCAAAATGAATTTAGTTGAGTAGAAAGTGAGTTAAATAGTGCTGCAGGTGAGAGTGATGTCGTCAAGGCAAATGAAACAGAATGAGGCAATGGACCTTCCTCGTGAATAAAATAAAGTAAACATTGAGATTTGTCTGTACAGGATTTATAGAATACTGAGACGATGAGAAAACTTCTACAGGTAGCTGTGAATGTTGTGGACAGAAGGGAACTGGATTTTCTCAGATATTCAGGCAATCCTAATAGATCGGAAGATAAACAGCATTCATTTACAGCAGGGCTATTCAATTCCAGGCCTCAAGGGCTGGTATCCAGCACGTTTTGTTTTTAACTCTAATTCAACACACCTGATTTCAATCAGCAGGTGATTAACAGGCTTCTGCAGAGCCTGATGAGCTGCTGCACAGGTGACTCAACCACTGAATCTAGTGTGTTGGAGCAGAGGAACCACTGAAACGTGCTGGATACCGGTCCTCGAGGCCCGGAATTGAACAGCCCTGCATTACGGTTTAATAAATTGTTGCAAAAATGTCAGACCTACATATTAGTATTAGTTTTTAAAATTACAATTAAACCAGAAGAGTTTAGGGTTTGAAGCCATTCAGGTACAAGGTGGTGTAACGCACCTGAAAGCCGACTACATGTGCTCTTCAGTTGGAAATAGCAAGGATGTGACACGTGATATTTCCACAAAAGTTCAAGGAGAAATCACAAAATGAAGACAATTTAAAGAAATAGTCGATTTCTTAATAAGTTGATGAGTTACCAGTTACCTGCTAGTCTGCATCACAGTGGATTTCTGCCATCTTAAACAATAAACAGCTGTTTATATTAATGTCATGTAATACTTTTACACCACTGTGCAGTTCATATTCTGCTAATTGAATAGAAACATTATTATCGTCCTGCTGAAAATGCCCCAGGATGCTATTGCGGTGCTAAAACGGCTTATTGCAGGAATGCACCCTGAAGCTGAGGAAATCACATCATGTCTATGGTCACGACTAAAACTGAAACACTTGATCTGAGTTTTCTGGTTTCAGTGAAAAAGCTGTTGAACGCTGCGAACAAAGCAACAGAAATACACTGAAAGCAAGAACATAACAGATGAAACAAATAAGACCAATCACAAAGACAACAGAGGCCCTGTCCACACGTAGCCGGGGATCTGCCAAAACGTAGATATTTTTCTACGTTTTGGCCTGTCATCCACATGAAAACGGATCTTTTTAAAAACTACGGCCAAAGTGAAGATCTGCGTTTTCTCCGTTTTGGGTGTCTGCGTGTGGACAGACAAAACCGGAGTTTTAAGGTCCGCAACGTTACTTTCCGCGACAAAAAAAATGCTGACATCACGTGTGCGACCTGTGTTTACACTAGCCGACAGCATGGATGCCCTAGGAGCTGCGCTCGCTTTATCAATTGTCCAAGCACTTTTTGCTTGTTTGTCTTTGCAAGCGGAGTTACTGCTCCTTGCGGAAGACCACAGACAAAGGACGAGGTTAAGAACGGGGGAAGTACTGCCGCCTACAGGTCTGGCATGTCCTTAACAACGTATTTATCCGGGTACGTGTGGACAGAGTTTTTCTTTTTAAACGAGGTGGTGTGGATGCAAGTTTTTGGAGGGGCGGATATTCGTTTAAAAAAAACCCCGGCTACATGTGGACTAAGCCTGAATCTCACCCCCCTCCAATAAGATCAAACCACAGCCATTAAACTTAGCAGGAAGAAATGGAAAATTTAGATTAAGATAACAATGTTTAAGAATCTGTGAAATCTTTCTTGCAATCTATAATCCCATCATGATTATGCAACCATCAGTGGTTCTGAGTCATCACGTCCACCCATCTGACACGCAGATGGGAGCCAATAAACGTTTCTGACTGGTGTTGCCAAGACGCAAATCACAGCAATTACTCAGCTTCTGTAGAGAGACCTTGCAGGATTTAGGAGAATTTTAATTTGGTCAAATCCGTACCAAAGGTTATTTCTTTAAAAGTCATTCTTAGGTAAATGTTCCCTTGGAGTGTTGCCTTTCATCTGCACCTTAGCAGCAAAAAGTCACGTCCAGTGTGGCCATCTGGCTAATTTACCCACTGCGCCACATTTTATGAGCTCATCAGCGGTTTGGCCTGTTAAATGTTTCGTTCAGCGTGAAACTAAAATGTAGTCTGCACAATGAAACTGGGAATTATATCTTTATAAACACACAAAGCTGACTAATATCTGGGCATGCCCAGACTGTTTCAAGGGCATTTGTAATGTAATGTAGTGTGTGTAAACAGCGTCTGGCATGGAGACACGTGGATGAAATGGACGGTATGTTTTCTATATGCTCAGTGTGCCAGAAGGATTACCTAAAGTCGTTAGCTGTGCTGGATAAGAGACAAGCTCTGCTGACAAATGAATGAAGACTTAAAGTTGTTTTGCCAAAACAGAGTAATGATGTCAGCTACTGGCTGTGAAAATGTCTCAGAATTAAAGTAGGAAAGAATTTAGACACATTTTAAAAAGCCTCATGCACCATTAAATACCACCAATTCTCTTTTAGTGTCTGCAATATAAACAGGCTGTAAGAAGAGATTAAGCTACCACTTTCATACTGATAAAAAGTCAAATGGTGAATACCAATCGATGTTGTTAATTACGTTTTAGCTCTTGCTCTGGATTTTTTATTGCATTTCGTTCCCCAGCGTTAGGGGCAGGGCATTCGATGAGCTGAAACAGGTGAGTAGAGATAAATAATAAGAAACCTTTACATAAAATATTTGTTGGTCTTTAGGGTGAGTAGAGATAAATAATAAGAAACCTTTACATAAAATATTTGTTGGTCTCTAGATGTTTGCTGTGGTTTGGGTTGAAACTAGTTGATTTATGAAACAGTAATGTATTTTTATTCATTAGATAAATCAACTGCACCTCATGTAATCTTTAATTGATATAAACATCCGTCCATTTTCTGTACCCGCTTGTCCACGCAGGGGCTGGTGCCTATCTCCAGCTGTCTCTGGGCAATCAGGCGGAGTACACCCTGACAGGTCACACGTCCATCGCAGTTAATACAAAAATGTAAATAAAATTTCCAGCTCAGTGTTTAGATTAGAAAAATAAGATAAAAGTGGCTTTATAGTTTTTGTGGACATCCAGTCCTGGATTCACTAAAATAATTTCAGCATCAAAGGACAGCATCTCACCGGGATCAGACCATTAATGATAAATTACCAACAGCCGTCATTAAGGAGTTTCCAAATTACCTGTGCAGTTTCTCAATCTCTTTAAAGGGGTATTTCAACCAAACTGAAATTTTGTCTGTTGACATACACTCACCTAAAGGATTGTTAGATACACCATACTAATACGGTGTTCCACCACATCCCAAAGATGCTCTATCGGGTTGAAATCTGGTGACTGTGGGGGCCATTGTTGTACAGTGAACTCATTGTCATGTTCAAGAAACCAATTTGAAATGATAAGAACTTTATGACATGGTGCATTATCCTGTTGGAAGTAGCCATCAGAGGATGGGTACATGGTGGTCATGAAGGGATGGACATGGTCAGAAACAATGCTCAGGTAGCCCGTGGCATTTAAACCATGCCCACTTGGCACTAAGAGGCCTAAAGTGTGCCAAGAAAACATCCCCCACACCGTTACACCACCACTACCAGCAGCCTGCACAGTGGTAACAAGGCATGATGGATCTATGTTCTCATCCTGTTTTGCCAAATTCTGACTCTACCATTTGAATGTCTCAACAGAAATCGAGACTCATCAGACCAGGCAACATTTTTCCAGTCTTCAACTGTCCAATTTTTGTGAGCTCGTGCAAATTGTAGCCTCTTTTTCCTATTTGTAGTGGAGATGAGTGGTACCTGGTGGGGTCTTCTGCTGTTGTAGCCCATCCGCCTCAAGGTTGTGCGTGTTGTGGCTTCACAAAGGCTTTGCTGCATTCCTCGGTTGTAACGAGTGGCTATTTATTATTATAGTGGTCATTAGTTGTTTTCATTTTAAAATGTATTATCGCATTACGGTTTGAGGAACACTGTTGATCCAATGTCCCATCCAGGTCCATTCTGGCTACAAAACACATCCAAATACAGAACTAGGTTTTAAAGTGGCTGTTCAGAACCCACAGGGTGACATCATGGTGGATTTGTCCACAAATTATACACAGGCTGTGTTTTATCCATCCATCCATTTCTGTTATCTTATGTTAATGTTTTTATGCTTTTTTCATTTGAAAGACATTGTCCACAATGTCCCCCCTCGGAAGCCAAGTACATCACAATTTAAACATGACTTTTTCCTGAACATTTACAGTCTTTGCTATAGTTCCTCACAAACTGTAAATCTTGGTATTTTGAAGTCTTCATCTACTGTGACATTTGACTGAGCAATAACAGATAATTGAAAACAAACAGAGGAAAAGATTCATGGTTCATAACAGCACAGAGCTCAGCATTTTTACCCAAATTTGAGCTGAAGGGGTTCTTATGTTACCGTGAAATTCTACAGATGTCCATCTGAGTAGCTGACTGACTGACTGATCCATCGTAAAACTATTTATAGGGTTGGTGCTCCAATGTGATACCAATCCTAGAAACAACCTACAACTCTCTGATTACAGCACAAAATCTATTATCTGCAAAAAAAATAAATAAATAACTACAGCATGTATGCGAGTGTGTATGTGTGGGAGGGAGGAAGGAAGGAAAGGGGGAGCACCCACAGGTGCTAATAATCACATGTGATCACATATGATTGGAATCAGGTGTTGGCAGCAGTTTCTCTCTATTGTGGGGGAATATAATAGCCCTCCAAGGTTTTGGACCCTCATCATCTCGCATTGTGAGGTGGTTTTGCAGTTTTTCACGGTCAGATTGTCAGAGCATCTCCAACAGGTTAAATCTAGTTTATATCTCAATATATCTGTTTAGAATTACAGGTGAAAGGTAACTTGAATGTGAATTCTAGCAGAAGCATGAATGTCAGGTAAAAACACACTGTGCAATGGTCGCTATGTAGTTGTTGATAAACAATTTGTAAATCAATGCTTTTTTAGTACGAAAATTACATAGTCAGACTTTTTTTTGATGTCCAACCAAACTTTCAGACTTGTAATGGATCAACTGAACAAGAAAAAGCCGACGCGGAATGGCACAAACCCAACCGCAAATGATAACTTTAAAGTACCATTGATTTCAAAATACTCTAATAAATAGCGTACTAACCCATTTAAATTAATTAGACTCAAAACATTACAACAAGTCTGATCACGTAAAAACAAGTCATTTTACGCTTCCTGTTCTCAAGTCCTACGTGATATTGTGACTATTGCGCAAATTCCCAAGAAGCGCTCAGCGGCATGGCACTTCCTGTGTGACCACTTGACTTCTCAAAACCGTGGTGATTCCACATCGCGGTGCATCTGTCTCCAGTGTGCCCCAGGCTTAAGTCTCCTCCTCTTTCGGTCGGCTCATGGGAAAAAAAGGCAAGTGAACAGGGCTGTAAAAGTTACCTTCTGGTCCGCCTTGCCTGAATCAAACACGGGAGAGATAATCAAATGTAAAATAATTATATACATTTTAACTATGTCACATATTCAGAGTTTTATTAGCGTGTGATAATTGGTAATTAAAAAGACTAAAAATCAGAAGAGGCATACATGACATCACAGCAGAATCTCTTCTCTGCGTAACAGCAGCCAGACTCTCCCCCCCACCTCCCTGCTAATAGATGTGTTGTGAATCGCCTTGGCTTTTTAGTAGGCTTATACGAGTACAAACCATTTCCCATTTATCAACGTGGAAGTCGCCCGGGATCATGAAAGCATCTGTTACACATTTGGTGTACAAGAGGATTAAGGCTTGTTGTTAGGTTGGAGGTGTGTCTAGATTGGCTGCAAGTAATCAGCTGGTGTTTAAAAGAATCCTTGAACATTGACCTTTCTGATCATTTTAATGTAGATAGTCCTAAAACTGTTACCAAAGGTATTCATGACTCTTCGGAACAAAGCAGTGTGGGGGTGAGTATCATTGTGAATGGCTTGTGGTTGCATTGTACAGTACCTTCTAGGGTTCTACAACCTCCAAGGTGCTTTAAAACATAATCAGTCATTCACCCATTCACACACTGGTGATGATGAGCTACAATGTAGCTGAAAATAGGCATGCTCACTGACTGGGACTTGTGCATGGTTGCTTTATTCTATGTGGAGATTTTATGCCGCCGAATTTAAGCAGTTAAACAAGAAGACCCGAGCAGATTTTTTTGCTCAAAATGTAATTGTTTATCGATCAAAAATGAGATATTTCACTAATCCTCTTTACTGTGAAGTTGTTGTAGATATCTTTTTGCAAGGCCTGTCTAAGGGATCACGTGCACAGCCTAAGCAGTAAAAAGAAAGCCATTAATTAATTATATTAATTAATTAATATCATTTGGATCAACTTTGGAAAAAAAGGTTAATTTTGATGAGGCGATAGCTAGAAAAAGTCACAAGTTCTTTTTTGAACCCTTTGTGCCACTGTTTATTTTACTTAAGCCTGTTAACCTGGTAGAATTATTCTGATATTCCTGCTGTTTATGCTACAAATAACTAAAGGATTAAATACTACGTCATGTAAAACTGGTGGTAAGGTAAAGGCTTATTAAAGTGTTTGGGTGAATAACTATGGGAGTGTTGGTAATTGTTGTCATAAAAGTAGAATACACATCATTATCCAATCATACTGTCAGCTGTGTCTAGGCTATGCAACAAGGCCTTCTCAGAGACAATAACACTAAGAAAACATCTGGGCCATTTTGTCCAATACACTACCAGAACTGCGGCTTCCTTTTCAATTTTCAAGAAACTCTTGAAGACCCTGCTCTTCAGAGAGCATCTTCTTAACTAGCACCCTCCCTGCACCCCCCCCCCCCCTCTCTACTTGTTCCCTACTTTCCATGACTGATGTCAATGTTGTTGTTGTTATTGTTGTTGTTAGCCTCAAGGGCAAGATGCCGATTATCACTTGTAAGTCGCTTTGGACAAAAGCGTCTGCTAAATACATAAACATAAACATAAACAATCTTGTGGATTCACTGATCCTGCTCAGCAGATCATCAAATGTTGCAGAACCCAGTTAATCACTTGCTGTTATCAGGTGTGTTGAAGAAGAGTTATCTATAAAATGTGCAGTACGGTGGCCCTTGTAGGCCAGTTTTGGACATTACTAATGACACAAAGATGGAAGTCAAAGCCACACAGAAAGCAGAACTGAGAGGGTATATTGTAGTCAGTGAAAATCATTTAGTCAGGTTGCTAAATGATGGAGTAGAATTTAAATAAATAGCATGAAAAGGCACCATGTTTACATTCATTTGTTAGTTTTACATCTGAGCTAAAAGGGATGGTTCTTAAAAATAAACATTTAATCCTCTAGTGCAGTGATGTGACCCCAGACATGCTGTCTTCCTCATTACAGGCCTTCAGCTTCCCTATTGACTCACATTACAACAATGAAAACACGAGTCTTTACCTTACTGACGCTCTACCACAAGAGCTAATTTCCCTGCAGCCACAGCGATGCCACATCCATGATACGAGCAGCACCAGTTCAGGTCAAACAGTGGAAACCAGACTTCTGATTTCCTTGGCCGCTCTGGTGGATTTTTATTCCAACCACATTCCCACTCAGCTGTTGGCTGCAGTTACTCTGTTGGAAAAATCAGCTGAAGAGTGCTCTCTAGTGGATTTCACTTGGAGCACCTCTTTAGAATATCTGACTCATTCTGGGATCACTTCTAAATAAACTGGTTATGTTTTTGCTCAGAAAGATGTTTGAATCTCTTGCTTCAATGACGTCCAACAATCGTTTGAGAGAGCATATTAAACTGTGATTGTTGGGCTGACTTTAGGAAGTGCTGTTCATCAATCTCTGTCTGAAGTGAAGGTGTCATACCAAACAGCTTCACAGCAGAATGCAGTGGTATTGCCATGAAATTCAATATGATGCCTGATAGTATTGTCACCTGTGTGCTTCTGTACTTTTGTCAAGCCATATCTATTCATGTCTTAAAAATAACCTCCATCCATCGTGTTTGATGAATACGACAGAATTTCCGGCTATTTTAGCAGATTTGTCTCTGCTGCCATTGTTGCAAAACTGTATATAAATAGGAATGCAGCTGCAATACAGGAAACTAGGATCCTCCACACCAAGCTGCTGGTGATAACCTCAGCTATTTAACACTTGAAACACAAGATAAATCAAATTAGATGTCAGTGAAGATTAGGGAAACCCCCGTGTTTTGTCGGTGTCAGGAGGGACTGATTTGATATTCCTGTGTGTGTTCAGTTGCATGGACAGAAGCCGTGTTGCATGTTCATGGATTACCTTCCTTCCTGTCTGCTTCTTGTTGTTGCCAAGTTGTGCAGGGCTGGACTTCCTGCTTTGGGAGCTGGGACTCTTTGAAGAGCTATACGGAGAATGCTCCTTGGAGGCTTGTCAGAACCAGGCTGGGCTAACAAACACCTCTGAAGGGAGCAAACTCTCCCAGCCAAACATTTCCTCAATCACTGAACAAACTCTGTGGCGTTTGCACTCCCAAGGCAGCAACCTCCCCAAAAGCTCACTAGAGAAACTTAGAGTTGCACAGTGACATATATCATGTCAGTACATAAACTACACACACAAAAAGTATTTGTCATGTTTACATCTGTAGCAACAATTTAATGGTTGCTTTTGCTCACTTGCTGAAGTGGTATATAAATGGTATATATGGTGTGTTTATGTATATATATATATATATATATATATATATATATATATATATATATATATATATATATATATATATATATATATATATATATATAGTGGTAAAGTGATAAAGATGTTAGAGGATGAGGACTGCACACTTCTTCCAAGTGCACTTCACAGAAGAACGTAGGGCACAGTGCAAGTAATGGGATTAGGCCTTAATTAGCTGCTCAACAGGTGATTCAGCCTTTGGATCAGGTGTTTGAGAAGAGAAGCAAGTAAAACGCCCTTGAAGGTCAGCACTCCTGTTATGGAACATCTGGTACATCTTCATAGAACTGGATTCCACCAAGCGTGTGTCGAAGGTTCTGTTTTTGAACCTTAAACGGAGCCCAGTGACATACCTGCTCCTTTACTGCAGCAGCTGACCTCAGAGAGTTTCTTAGGATTTTTATACATGTTTTATTTTTGCACATATGTTGTGTGTTCTACAGCCGCTTTTATATTTTCTAAAATACCTTTTAATTGTTACTATTAAATTTCTATTGTCACAGTGACTGGTGGTGTGTGTCCATTTTGTGTTATTTTTCCTTCATTTTGGCTTTTTGTGAGCAGATCTGTGCTTTTTTCACATCTTTCCTCTGTTTTTTTACACTTTTCCATTTTCCATGCCAAAAGGGTTGCTTCTCTTTCTTGGAGTCCTTGAATTTCAGTGATGAGGGTTTGTTTTCTCTGAACCCTGCACAAGTTTTTTCATCTGATCATCCATTCTCATTTTTCCTGTTTGCTCTTTTTTATTTATTTTTCCTCAATCTGGAATTTTGACGTTTCTTCTGAAAGAAGTATTTTCTTCCAGAAACAGTTTTCTGTTGTGCTGCAGAAACTGTTACGTCTTTTCGCTCCTCTGCCATTTTATTGTTTCTTTAAAATGTGTTTTTGTCAGGTACTTTATCCCCTGACATTTTCTTCTCTTTTTCAAACAGGATTTTTTTTCTGTCATTGTCTCATCCATTTCTCTCACTCTGATTGTTTTGCTGTGATGGGCTTTTAAAATGATTTTCCCTCACCTATATTTCTTTCATATAGTATTTATTTTCCTTTTCTTGTTGGCTTCTTGCATCTCAAATTGACCTTCTGTTCATTCAAATGTGTCACAGTATCCACTTCTTCCTTTGCTAATGAGGCTTTTAACCTGGAAAGGCTGTTGTTGGTTTAGGATCCAGGGGAGAGCAGAGCATGTCTCGGCTGGTAGAAGCTAACAGTTAGCTTTAGCAACTATATAACATGGCAGAACTCTTTCAGGCTTGTGTTATTTGTGGAGTTAAAATATCAACAATGCAAAGCAAACAGAGACAGTGGCTGTTAACCAATCAGAGGCGAGATGTCAGAATATGAGCAAATGATAATGAATAGGACTCCAAATATCTGCTCCCTCTCCACCAACTAAGCTGCCAGTGCCAGAGCTTTTTCCTCACAGACATCTACAGGTAAAACTTGAAACATTATAATATGTGCATAAGTTAATCTATTTCAGTACATGAGATAAACTCGTTAAAGCCAGATATTTCAAGCCTTTATTTGTTATAATTATGATGATTATGGCTTATCGCTTATGAAAACCCCACATTCAAAATCTCCTCACTCAAATTGCCACACTCTAATCAGCTAATGAATCCAGAACAATTGCAAAGGTTTCCTGAGCCTTTAGATGGTCTCTCAGTCTAAGATGAATTATTGAAATAAATTAACTGCTGCACTTTTAAAATTTGTTGTGAAAATCGGTTGTATAGCAGCTGTCTGGGGAAGATTTTAACCATAAATTGATTCTTCCTGTGGAGGTTGTCTGGGCACATCCCACTGGGAGGAGACTTCGGGAAAGATCCAAATCTCACTGGAAGCATTATATATCTTCAGCCTGGGAGCATCTGTGGATGCTGTAGATGGATATATGTGTGTGTATGTATAATGTATTATTTTATTCATTTTTTATTTTTTTCCCTTCCTTATAAGTTAAATAATAGTATTCAAACACTAGAATTTTAGGGCTTCTCTCAGATTATTAATTCTATGGCTGACTCTCACCAAAGCCACAGCAGACGAGGGTTGGACACAAAGAATAAGATACAAACAAAAAGGCCACTGACAGCTTCTATTAAAATAATTGCTCCGTGTGTGCATAAACCAATAAAATCATATCAAGCAAATGACAGAAATCAGCATCTTGTGGTAAAATATGCAATGTTCATGATGACCCAAGAAAGCAAATGTCTATATTTAGTTGGCTGATCCTTTTATGATGAGAGATCCTACAAGTGGTGAGTCAGCCCTCAATCAAAATGGGAGAAAACTGAAGAGGAGGAAGAGGAAAATAAAAAGAAACAAAGATGAAAGAAAATCCAGATGTCAACAGTGAAGTTCGCCCAGCTCCGGTTTGTGGCCACTGGAGCTTTGTGTATACCTATGCCTGCTAAAGACATTACGTCTGACTACTGTCGTCGAGGGAGCCACACAATAAAGATAGAGAATTCTCTTCAGCATCGTCCTGTCAGTTTCACATCCAGATTCTTAAAGCAGGCTGTTACTTTGACAGGTGGAAGTCAGGAAGAGGTGTATCCAGAGCCTTTGATCATGTGGAAGGCTTAAAACGTTGATGCATCCGTTGTATTAGAGAGGAATTTCTTTAAGATGTGTGTATAGATATGTGTCAAAGTATTCCTTATACTCTGTTTAATGTCTGTGTGTGTGTGTGTGTGTGTGTGTGTGTGTGTGTGTGTGTGTGTGTGTGTGTGTGTGTTGTGTGTCCTTGTTTGTCCAAAAATGAATCATATTTTTCCCTAACAATGAATGTAGTTTAGTGAAAGTCTTCATTGGATGAACTCCTCCAACTGGTTAATTTTAGAGTCAGTTCAATTAAATTTGCATGTCACAGCCTCAACACTAAAATGACTTGATTATAGCCAAGCTTAGATATTCATATATTCTCTAAATTGTTTACTCTTTCCTTGGGTGACGGGGAGGTGACGTAAAACTCCAGCAGTCATTCGGCAAGAGGTGGGGGACTGGTCTCCAGTCATTCAGAGAGTCAACCAGTCACACCCTCCCTTAGCCTGGCAAGCCAGACTAAATAAATGTATTATTTAGTCTGGCCACGCTCCATTGACGGCTCTCGGTTGTGGGGCGGGTTCTACCGTTGTCTTTCAAATGATCTCCGCATTCCACTGGACAATGAATGTGACGTACTCTTGTTTCACTCTGTTGCATCATCCCACCCACCAGGCATATAGAGTGCCCTGATTGGCCCACAAAGCAGATAAAGCTCTGTGATTTGTTCACTAAGCAGATAGAGCACTATGATTGGCCCACCATTATGGACCAATCACAGCTCTTTATGTGTTTGAAACCCCTCTAGAGAGCTGTGATTGGCCAGCCAGAGTCCTGGTAGGAGCTGCTGAGGTTCCAATGGAGCATGCCTAGACCATTCTTTGCAAAGCAAGAATTTGGTCTAGTTCACTAGGCTAACCCTCCCTCACACATGGGACAATTTAGACTCAACAATCAACCTACCAACCATTTGTGGGAGAAAACAGGAATGCCTGGAGAAAAACCATGAATCCTTACTTACTGCAGAAAAGCTGGTGCTGGTATTTGAACCCACAACCTTTTTGCTACAAGACCACAGTGCTATCAGCTGTGCTACCGTGCAGCTGAGGTGTAGTTATAGTGAACCCTAAGCCTCACAGGGATATATAGCATGACTTCTGTTGTTGGAGATAATGGTAAATGGCCTGTATTTGATATAGCACCTTCTAGAGTCCTGGAACCCCCCAAGGCACTTTACAACACAATCAGTCACTCACCCATTCACACACTGGTGGGGATGAACGACAATGTAGCCACAGCTGCCCTGGGGCGCACTGACAGAGGCGAGGCTGACGAGCACTGGCGCCACCGGTCCCTCCGACCACCAACAGCAGTCAAGGTGGGTAAAGTGTCTTGCCCAAGGACACAACGACAGCGACAGACTGAGCGGGGCTCGAACCTGCAACCTTCAGATTACGGGGCGAGCACTTAACTCCTGTGCCACCGTCGCACCACTAATAATAAATTTAATCCTGTTAGTCAGCAAAATTTTTCATAAACCTCCTGAGAGATTTTAATGAAACCCTACAAAAGTTAAAGTCAAAGTCCCATTTGTCATCATTCACTGGTGAAATTCATCTCTGCATTTGACTCATCCCTGTGGGGAGCGGTGAGCTGCAGCGGTGAGCTGCAGCAGTGGCTGCGCTCGGGAACAGTTTGGTGGTTTAGCTCCACAATCCAAACTCTTAAAGCTGTGTGTCAAGCAGGGAGGCATTGGGTCCCATTTTTAAAGTCTAGATCATCCAAATTTGATACCAAAGCGCTGTTCCTGAGCCCACGTTATCTTTGTAGTTTGTCTCTGCTGCAGCTCTGGTGCTAAGCCCATCTAATGTCTCTCTGCATACATGGAGCTCTGTGACTGGCTGGACCTAAAGGTGATAGACCTGCTGAGGCTACAATGGAGCCTGGCTAGAGTGACCTGCGGAGCTAAATCTTTTGCTACTGCTAGATTTCTAGGCTACAACATGGTTTTTTCACTACTTTTACAAATACTGATCTAAAATATGTTAGTAGCTCAGAATCACCCCCAACACATGCACCACATACTACCACGGATATTTTCAAAAAGTGAAATTCTTCTTTCTCCATATACCTTTCCCTTTCACATGCAGCTACACTTTTGGAAAAGAAAAACAAGGATTTTTAAAGCCACAATAAATGGATAAAAGGTAAATGAAACTCCATCAAGGCGCTTTACATTACAGTCATTCAACACAGTCACATTAAACCACAATATTTTACCTTATGTGTTTTATAAAAAAAAAAAAGAACCACATTATCAATACATTTTTGTTGCAGTGTGCTACCAATACTTTTTACAGTGGTGACGGTGTGCTGCTGCTCTTCTCGGTATGTTGTAGATCGGTGGGTGGAATACTTTGTAGACCTCCTCAATCCCACTGACACGTCTTCTAGTGAGGAAGCAGAGTCTGGGGACTTTGGGTTGGACTCTCCAATCTCTGGTGCTGAGGTCACTGAGGCCCTGGGGGTGGATAAGATCAGCCCGGAGTTCCTTAACCCTTTAAGCGCCAAAGTCGCAGCATTGCGACAAGCAGCAATGTTGGATTTAATAAGCCACAGCAGCAGAAATGAGCCCTCATGCAGTTAATATGTTACACTGCGGGGTGGCAGACACTTGTAACTTCAATCCAAGCAGCATTTGTGGGTGTGTTACTATTCAAACTTTTGGAGTATTTAGAGCTTGAACCCCGCCCACCAGTTGCAGAGTCGTGGGGGTTGTCAGAGCGAGTGGTAGAGGAAAAAAACAATGCTGAGAGGAATGTTCAGTGCTGAAGAAGCTCTTCGTCTAGTACTGGCAGATTCGGATTCGGAGGAAGAATATTTCCTTTCCGAGGATGATCTGTGGTCTTCTAGCGAGACGGAGTGACTTCAGCGCGCAGCAACAGGGAGTCTGTCAGCGATGACACGGTTACACAAGCAGCCCATCCAGCCCTTACCTTGTCCGATGTTCCACGTCACCGTGTCTGTGGTCGGGTAAAGAGACGTGGCGGGGGGGGGGGGGGGGGGGGGGGGGTTGGTCCGGTGAAAACTCCAGCCTCGGGGGTGTAAACCGCGGGAATTGCAGCAGGAGGGGGAGGGACCACGGGGAAAAAAATCACTGCTAGCAGGGGGTTGGCCCAACACAGCCTCATTGACAATAATAATGATGAAAGCTGGTTTACTTTGGTAGAAGAGGAACAGTATTCCAAGTGGATCAGGCATTTTAATGAGCCAGTTGGATACTGTGGAGACAGGGCTCTGTCAAATTCAGAACACATTGAGTTTCTGTCAGTTTTTTTTGGATGAGGAATTCTGGACCCTCATCACAACTGAAACTAACCGATATGCTCACCAGTATTTAGAGAGGGAGGAACTGAAATCTGGCTCCAGATATAATGACTGGTATGATGTAACTGTCCCAGAAATGAAAGCGTTCATTGCCATTCAGTTCTGCGTGGGGCTTGTGGAAAAGCCTGAGATTGAGGATTATGTATATAAATATATATATATATATATATATATATATATATATATATATATATATATATATATATATATATATATATATATATATTTATATAAACAAAATAAACCAAAGAAGGGATGAGTGAAATGTGTTCATGACCCTGAAGCACCAAAAAAAGTGTTCTTGATTGATACGCAGTAAACATAACAAAATACCAATAAAGTAATAAATATTATATATATACATACATAGTTATATATGTCTACATAGGAATATGCATATATGTATCATAAACAATAACAACACTAAGAAAATAAGACAAAAACAAAAAAAATCTGTAAATGTGATGCAATCCAATATGGCTGCCATCGGATGACGTCACAATATGCAAATTATGTGAGTGAATTTGTTCCTATCACAAAATTTGGCTCATACTGAAGATTTTTCTAATTTACAATGTCCCTCTATCTCTAACCAGATTTAAGCTACAAGCTCTTTAAATAGTGATATAAAAATTCATATTTTACTGAAAAAACTATGGCGTCTAAAGGGTTAAGGATCTGGATGTTGTGGAGCTGTGTTGGCTGAAGCACCTTTGCAATATTGCATGGACGTGGACTGCAAACCAGGGTTTTGGTTCCCCTATTTAATAATGGGGGCCGCAGGATGCGTTCCAACTAGAGAGAGATCCCACTCCTGAGCCTCCCTGGTAAGGTCTATTCAGGGGTTCTGGACAGGAGGGTCCGGCGGATTGTTGAACCTCGGATTCAAGAGGAATAATGTAGATTTCGTCCTGGCCATTAAACACTGGACCAGCTCTATATCCTTAGGGGGATCCTGGAGGGTGTGTGGGAGTTTTCCCAACCAATATACATGTGATTTGTGGATTTGGAGAAAGTATTTGACAGCGTCCCTCAGCGTGCCCTGTGGGGGGTACTCCGGGAGTATGGGGTACCAGGCCCTCTGATACGGGCTGTCCAGTCCCTGTATGACAGGCGTCAGAGCTTGGTCCACATTGCTGGCAATAAGTCGACTTGTTTCCAATGAGAGTTGGACTCCGCCAAGGCTGCCCTTTGTCACTGATTCTGTTCATAACTTTTATGGACAGGATTTATAGGCGCAGCCAATGGATCTGTTTTGGTGGCCTAAGGATCAGATTGCTGCATTTTGCAGATGTTGTGGTCTAGTTGGCTTCATTGGACAGTTTATCTTGTACATGAGTGAGGTAAAAATGGAACGCGAGATCAAAAGGCAGACTGGCACTGTGTCTGCAGTGATGCGGGTATTGTACCGATATGCTAGGATGAAGAGAGAGCTGAGCCATAAGGCAAAGCTCTCGATTTACCTTGTAGTAACCAAAAGAATAAGATTACGGATACAAGCGGCAAAAATGTGTTTTCTCTGCAGGGTGTCTGGGCTCTCACTTAGACATAAGGTGCCAAGCTTGGTCACCCGGCAGGGGCCCAGAGTAGACTCGCCGTCAAGAGGAGCCAGTTGAGGTGGATCATGCATCTGGTCAGGATGCTTCCTAGACGCCTCGCTGGTGAGTTTATCTAGGCATGTCCAACTGGGAGGAGACCCAAGACAACACCCAGGACCTGCTGGAGGCACTATGTCTCTCTCCTGGCCAGGAAACATCTTAGGATTCCCCCAGAAGAGCTGGCTCAAGTAGCTGGGGAGAGAGAAGTCTGGGCCTCTTCGCTTAGGCTGTTGCCCCCGCGACCCGACTCCTGATACGCGGCTGAACATGGATGGATGGATTTGTAGATAAAAGTTTAAAGAGTCACTTGTGTTTCATCTCACAACACTAAAACATTGCACAGTCAAATGCTCAAACTTTAAGTTTGGGTGCTTTTTATTTCATTTGATTTTACTGACCTTTTCATGTTTAAGAGCCATTTTTGCCTGAAGTTTTTTATCCTGAGAAATGTTTTTATGCTCTTGTGGTTAGCACTCTGTTCAGAGTTGACTGTTTTAAAGTACTTTGGCTTGGCTAAAGGGTAGAATATTGTCAAATCTTCACTAAAAGGATCAAACTTGCCTGAAAATGCCAACAAAGGAAGTTCATCAATAAAACCAAACAATTATTGTATTACACAAGAGCTGGTGGTTCAGTTTTAATGGATTGTTTTTAATAAGCATACCTTTATTCAGCATTCTGATGCACACCTACTCTTCCCTCTGTTTTTGTGCACTCGCGTGGGCGTGATTAGAGCGGTCAGACTGTGGTTTCCAAAGTCATCAGTCAGCCCTCCAAAGTCCTGTTCAGCTTACTTGTCACCTCTGTGCATAAATCATGCTTCATTTCCAAAATTGTTCAGTCTTCCCCTTTTCAGGGCCAATGCTTTAACCACAGCCTCCCCCATCCTTCTCCCCTGAGCTCCTCACCAATGCAACATCCATTCTGGAGGAGGAAAATGGTCTCCCATCACTTTTACTTTGATTTGAGCTGAACCAGACATGGATTACTGAGTGTTGTTTAACGAGATGATGAAGCCTGGGTGGTGTGTTCGTGCATCTAATGAAACTGTAGTTTTTGAGAAGTTTTGCAACCACAAAATGAGAGACAACCACCAAACACCAGCATCTTGCCTGAGGAAATGTGATCTAGAACATTACTTGTTATGCTGTGTTAGATCAGAGCTGTTGCTTAAAATCATGTAACTCTGGTCTCTTCAACAGAGATCATTTTACCAAAACAATAAGAACTTTCTCCCTTAACAATAACTATTGACTTAATGTAGAATATTTTAAGATTTTCCAGCCACTCTTCCTAAACAAATCATCATTTATCTGTGCTAAAATTCTGATTTATTGGGGCAGCAATAGCTCAGGAGGTAGAGCTGGCTGACCAGTGATCAGAGGATTATGGGACCGATCCCAGCTCCCGCCAGGGTACCCTGCTGCTGTGCCCTTGGGCAAGACAGTTCACCTGACTTGCCTGTTCTGGTGATGGTCACAAGGGCCAATGGCGCAAAGGGAAACATTGCCCCTGTCAGACTGCCCCAGGGCAGCGGTGGCTACATAGTACATTACCATCACTGGCAATGTGTGAATGTGAGAGTGTGTGAAAAATGTAAAGTGCTTTGACTACCTTGAAAAGCACTTTATCAATCCAATCTAATATGTTAATAATAATAATGACAACAACAACAACAATAATAATAATGATGAAGATGATTAACACATTATTAAATAATAATAATGATCATCATCATCATCATCATCATCATCTTTTTATGTCCTGCTTTAAAAAAAGAGATTAAATATGAATATTTAGTTGTTATTGCAGTTAAAACTGATCTGGTCTGAATACAATAAATGTTATAAATGTTTAGAGGGATGTGATTATCAGGAATTTAGACTGTAGGGCATTTGACTTACTTGTTTGTTCTCAAAACCTCAACAATCAAATCATTTTTTTTGATTTTTCAGTTATGTAGGTATCACAGATAATTTGTTTTACATGGGGTTTCACAACTCTAGATATTAAGTCAAAAACAGTCACTATGAGAAATCAGAAACCCAGCTCTGAAGCTTGGTTTTTATCCAACACTGCCATCTGCTGAAGCTGAGAGGAGTTTCAGGAGGTGAAACAGGTTTCTACTTTCACTCAGCACAGGGTGGGATTTGTTTGATTTGGACCACTGCTGACATGACATATGATGGCTAGTGACGGCATTCAGTTTTGTAATTGTATGCTGCAGTTTAACTCAGCTTCTTGTGTGGTGGAGATCCCTTGTGGCCATATTCAAAAGCTTAAGTATGTTTAAACATCAAAATTCATCCGTTTCCACAGAATTTTGTTTATTTTATTACTTAAAATGCACTGAATTCAATATTTGTAATCTTTTAAGTATTTATGTTTTCTTGTTCACTGTGGAGCCTTTTACTCGTTGTTCCTTATTGTTTACTTTGCTTTGCTTCTTGTTTTCTGTTTCCTTTGCTTTGCTTGCTGCTGTGACTCCAACATTTCCTCACTGGAGGAATGTTGGAGTCTGTTCTATTTTCCAGTGTAGGCTTCTGAAACACTTGAACAATGAGAGATTAATTTGTTATTTTACTGACTACATTAATCTAGTTAAATGTAAACTACCGTAATTTCCGGACTATAGAGCACACCTCAATATAAGCCGCACCAACAAAAAAAAAAAAGGTTTTCTACACACACACGCCACACTCAAATACAAGCCGCGGCGCAGCAGCCACATGCAGGTCTCTGGCGCACAGTGCATGTGTGGCCATAACATGAGATAATCAGACAGAAAGATGCTACATGGAGGTTTTTGTTGTTGTTTTAATTCAACAAAACAAACTTTAAACATGGGTGAGCACTGATAGTATTCATATTTCTTGATGGTTATAAAATAAAAACAGAACTGACACGTTATTGCCGGTAATTTGCATGCATGTTTAGAAGAACAGCGATGACACAGCATTAATAAGCCCTGGATGATTAGAAAATAAAAACTGCAAACAAAACATGCCTGGTTAGTTAATAAAACACACTTGCCTACCAGAAAAAGTCATTCGCTCTCATCTTCTTCTTGAACACTAAAGCCATTAAAGTCCTCTTCTTCAGTGTCGGAGTTGAACAGCCTCAGAAGAGCTTCGTCACATACCTTTTCTGTGGCGATGTCAGTGTCGCTCTCCATGTTGCTGTCATCATCCCCGGGTGAAGCAGGCTTGAATGAGTTCTTCCCGCTGCTGTCTCCAGCGCTGAACCTTGGATTCATTCATTCATGCCAAGCTTAGGTGCGGCAGCACTGTTTCCCTCCTTTACTGCCAGATCAATGGCCTTCAACTTAATTGCAGCATCATATGAACTCATACGTGTAGTTTCCATGATGAGGGGGTATGGATTTGAAAAAAAGTTCTTCGTAGTGCCGGCTGCTTGCATGTGCTGAATTAAAATGAGCACTTTCTTCGATTTCCACTTTTGACTTCCACCTGTTTCACTTTCTGCTAAAGCGCCGCCTGGCAGGTGAAGGAATATCTTCAGTAAAGCCGCACCTCATTATAAGCCGCATGGTTCAAAGCGTGGGAAAAAAGTAGCGGCTTATAGTCTGGGAAATACGGTACTGATATATTTCTAACCTGATAATAGGTACAGGATTTGTGTAACTTGGAGGAACTCAGGTGTGTCTGACTGGAATATGGAAGGGTCAAGCTCATAAGCTGTAGCTGTCAGTTGTTGCTTAATGAGCAGAAACTACATTTGAATACCCCACTTCTCTACCCCCCAAGGAACTGTTGGTGTTGTTAGTGCCTATTGTGTTAGAATGTTTGTTTTGATTAGATGCAGGCCAGTGTGACCTAGACTCAAATTGCTTTGGAACAAGGTTTGATTAACTGTGCATTGTAGATGCTGGGAAGTCCACTTGCTTTTATTCAAATCTTGTTGGGACAATGTTTTTCTAATGGAGCAGAGGCTCATGGGAATTTTAAATGGCTATTTAGAACTTTCTGCAGTGACATGCTAACCATAGGCATGTCAATATGAATAAATAGAACATTTATTTCTCGTAATTTTTATTTCTGTCCTTTTTAAAACATCCATCCATCCATTTTTTCACACTCGGCTGCAAACCACTCTAGTCGAAATCATGTTCTAAAGAAGCCAACAGGACCACACCATCTGCAAAAGTTAGAGACTCAATCCTTAGGCCACCAAAATGAATCCTGTCAACACCTTGGCTGCGCCTAGAAATTTTGTCCATAAAAGTTACGAACAGAATCGGTGACAAAGGGCAGCCTTGCTGAAGTCCAACTCTCACCAGTAACAAGCTCAACTTACTGTAGGTAATGCGGACCAAGCTCTGGCACCCGTCATACAGGGACCTTATCAGAGGGGCTGGTACCCCATATTCCAGGGCTACCCCCTCACAGGGCTCCCAGAGAGACTCGGCCGAACGTCTTCTCCAAATCCACAAAACTAATGTAGATTGGTTGGGCGAACCCCCACACACCCTCCAGGACCCCCATATGGGTATAGAGCTGGGCTCTCATTTATCAAGCTTGCTTACGCACAAAACAGGGTAGGAAAACTGCGTAAGCAACTTTCCACACAAACTTTGGGATTTGTAAAAGAAAACGTAGCGGAATAATGTGCGCAACTTTAAGTTGACTGAGGACCTGGCTTACGCACATTTTGGACATGGAGAGCACCTGCAGTGCTGCTTCTGAGAAGGATAAAATTATGAAATCCTGCAGCATTATCACTTGTACTGCTTTGTGCGCACACAAGACAAGTTCCCCCCTCCACACACACACACACACACACACACACACACACACACACACACACACACACACACACACACACACACACACACACACACACACACACACACACACACACACATACACACACACACACACACACACACACACACACACACACACACACACACAGCCTGAAGTGCAGCCCCCACCCCGGCATGCAGAATATCAGCAGGGGGCCAGATTGAGACAGAATGTCGTGTCATTTATAGGACCAACACTGAGGGCATGATTTGCATCTTTTATTTTATTGTCAACTCTTTAGATGTGCCTGAAATTTCAGTCATGACATTTATGTATATGCATAAGATCCACAAGGCACTTTGCATTGACCATTTATGGCAGAAAATGGGCACGCTGAGGGCGGGATGTGATCCAGAAACAGCTGAGCACATTTCTAGGTAGAGTGTGATTTATAAAGCGGAGATTGAGTGAAGCTGTGCATACTCCATGTTTTATAGGTGTAACGTGAGGGAATATGGGTTTTCTGTGCCAAAGGTTTCGTTTGACTCAGCTGGGTCAAGAGCTGGGTCGCTGAGAGCCTATTCAGGTTCACTACATAGGTCACAAACTTACTTGGCGTAAGTCTATATTTTTGCTAAGTTTAAGTACAGTTTTAGTAAGGATTCTATGCAATGCCTTATAAATGAGACCCCTGGGGCCTCATTTATCAAGGTTGCTTACGCACAAAACAGGGTCAGAAAACTGCGTAAGCAACTTTCCACGCAAACTTTGGGATTTATGAATGAAAACTTAGCAGAAAAATGTGCACAACTCTAAGATGACTAAGGACCTGGCTTACGCACATTTTGGACATGGAGAGCACCTGCAGTGCTGCTGCTGAGAAGGATAAAATTATGAAATCCTGCAGCATTGTCACTTGTACCGCTTCGTTTTCACACAGAACAAGACCCCCCACACGCATGAGCGCACACTCACACACACACAACCTGAAGCGCAGAATACGAAATGCAGAAAATCAGCAGGGGGACAGATTGAGACAGAATGTCATGCGTCTGTGACAGTGTGTGTCCTGTCACTGTGACCCTATTGATCATGCGCCCTGTCTGCTTGAACAAGGGGATCTCTGTTCGGCTGACTGGTTAGCGTGTGTGACTTTCACCTGGGAGTCTGGGGATCAAATCCTGATCAGATAATTTTTTTTATATCCGCCACAGATCTCTCTGAAGGACTCAGCATTGACGGCTTCAGCAACGTTGTGCCACTCCAGATTTTCTCTTATTTGTTTTGCAAGAGCACTTCCTTTCATTTCTCCACCTCACCCACAAGTACCTGAATTTCTGCTTGTGAAATAGTGCTTCCTTGATCTGCGGTCGTGATCGAAATGCTGCAACAAGCTGGCTCATGTATATGCATGAGATCCACAAGGCACTTTGCATTTACTATTTATGGCAGTAAGTGGGCGTGGTGAGGGCGGGATGTGACTAAAATGCAGCTAAGAAACATTCCTGTTAGTCTCCGATTTATGAAGCAGAGATTGCGTGCAGCTGTGCGTACTCCATGTTTGATAGATCACAAACCCATAGACGTACTTTGGGGGGGGGGGGGGGGGGGCATGTCCCCCCCACTTTTTCCAAAGTCAAGTTTTGACCCCTGCACTTTTTACCATCCAAAAACAATATTACGCTATATTAAATTGACACTGGTTGAGCTCTAGGACCAAGCAGAAAACAACCGTTTGTGTTGAAGCCTGTTTCCCGTTAGAACATACTGCAAAGATACCCCCTCCCCCGTGTCCCCCCACTTCTAAAGTGAAAATTACGTCCATGCACAAACCTACTTGGCGTATGTACTTTTTTTTTGCTGAGCTTTATGGTTTTAGTAAGGATTCTACGCAATGTTTGATAAATGAGACCCCTGGTCCAGTGATCCATGGCAACGGCCTGTCAAATATTCAAAATTCGTTAAAAAGTACCAGTACACCAATATAACTTAATGTGACACACAATGTCAAGTTAAAAAAAAAGATTTAGAACAAACATATTTAAAGGTGTAGGACATTCATTTAATCAATACATTTGCAGTGTCTCTAGTAGGAATGAATGCCTTGTAAGTCACTCTCTCGGGAAAAATGGCTCAGATGCACCTGTTTCAGGAGCTAGCAGAAAGCCACATCAAAGGAGAGTCTTATTTCCTGATATTTGGACATCTCGCCTCACATTGGATAACAGTAACATGACTCTACCAATGGCCCTGTTTGCTTAGCAAAATTTATGTTTTATCTCCACAAATAATTCAAACCTGAAGGAGTTCAGCTGCATGGTGGAGTTGCTAATGCTAACGGTTAGCTTCAAGTAGCTGAGACATTCTCTGCTCTTTCTTGGATGCTAAACCAAGAACATCCTTCCCCATCGTGAGTCAAGATGGGTGAGTCCATGGCAGTGTGACGTAGATCTGTGAGGATTTTCAATTAGGATATTATTTTCATGTTCAGCCTGCATGAAAAACTCAGAGTGACTGATTATAATCAGAAACAATAATATTCATTTTTTTCAGAGTTCAGCACCTTTCAAATAAATAATATCACAACAGCTTAGAAATGTTTAGTAAAATCATATATAACAAACATTTCTCTGTGTGAAATAAATCACTTTTGTAACATTGCAATCAAATTAAATAAAAACTGACTGTTTCCTGTAGAAACAAGAAACTTCTTTCAATAATTGTCTAATTTGAGTGAACCAGAAAGAAGGCTGTAAACATTTTCAGCAGTCTGGAGACCTGGGTCCCATCCAGAGCTTTGGGTTGCTCTTGCCAGGTGATTTTTACAAGCCCCAGCGAGGACAGAACTGACAGAGAAGAAACATGAAGATAAAAGATGGGAGTCTCAGACCCAGAGAGATGATAGAAGATCTTCATTTGTGCCAAAGAGGATAAAAGGTCTGCTGATGGCCAGAGCGGAGTCGTGTTAAATCTGGGCCAGAGTAAAAAGGCTTTGCTGTGACCCTTCTGACACGAAGACATGGCTGCAAGTCAGACAGAAAGAAAATCATCTTCCTTGTACAGATCCTGCAGATCTGGTGCACCATACAGGTCTGGTTTATGTCAAGTCCAAATTGTGCCGAGTCTGTTTGTCCAGCCAAACTCTTGGTGAGATGCCTATCAGTGCCAGCAGAAACATTTAAGGCTCTTTGTACTGACCCCATGAAAAGCAACCCATGCTCATTTATCCATGTTTACTTCTGAAGGAAAGCAAAGAGGGAAAACTGACAGAACGAACTCAGGTCTTTGGAGGATCTCTCACCCTCATTCTTCAGCGGGATGCTGAAACATCTGACAGTGATTGAAACTTGTAATGGAGTCATGCAACATTCATTTAAATCAAATAGAGCTCAAAATCTATGAGAACAAAATGTGGTTTACAAAAAAATATGTAAGACAAGAAATGTAAAGAAAAATGCCAAACTGTCTATAAATACTTGTCAAATAAATGATGGGATGGGGGGGGGGGGGGGGGGGGGGGTGTCCCCACAAACACACTGGAACACGACAGGAAATTAAGTAGCCTTGAGACACAATACCACTGTTTTTGACTGAAGGTCAATGTTAAATGTGATCTTGTTCTCTGAAAATTTGTATTTGTATTATTGTCATTGCAAAAAGCCCTTATTTTTTATGTTTGTATCTTCATTTAGTGAACGAGGTCATACATGTTTGTTTGTTTGTTTTTAAAACAGAGGGACAAAAACATGTTTTATTTCTAATAACATCATCTGATTTAGAACACAGTAAAGTATAACAGATTAGCTGAAAAGTAACTAAATGGCTCACTTGTTTCCTAAATTGTCATTATGACTTAAAAGTATACAAAAGAAAAACATAAAGCTAACGACTTAGGGAATTTTATTTTGCTCAATACAAATCTAATTATGATACCCAATGCAAAAATGAACAAAATCACTGCTTTTATCTGTTTTCTTTCTTATAATGTTGCAAATTTTATAATTATGACAGTAGTTACAAATCTTAGGTTTCAAAAAGCAAAGATGTTACATAAACAAGCACAACCCCAACATAATCTTTACTCTGTGAGCTCTCCTAAAGATATCAGACTTTTATCAGGAGCCGAATCATTAAACAGCCATCAGAACCCAGACCCTCAGAGCTTGGAGACGACTCCTGTGTTTGCATCCCCTCGTCGCTGACCCAGATTACACCAACCATCTGCTGCTTTTCTCTCCCACATCTGACTCCAATTGCTGACAAACCAACCGAGACAATGGCCGCTCATTATTCATGGACAACAAGTTACTCATGTGCTTTTTACACCAGACCGGTTACATCACATTTGTTTGTGCTGGTTGACAACGAGCCCCCGCTGACTGTAAAGGGCATGCTGGGAAACACATGCGGAGGTCTAGTTCTAAGAAATGTTTCTGCTTTCTTACGTTTTCCTGAATTATGAAGAAAAATGGAAAGTTTGATTTAGTTTGACTTTTAGAGGTTTGTTAACCTGAGGTGCGTGCGTGTGTGTGTGTGTGTGTGTGTGTGTGTGTGTGTGTGTGTGTGTATGTGTGTGTGTGTGTGTGTGTGTGTGTGTGTGTGTGTGTGTGTGTGTGTGTTTTCATGAGTGAGGGTGGTTATGTCTGAATGATCCACAAGTGGGAGCTGTGTGACTACTTTCACAGCATCCTGCCATGTTAAAGACTGGATGGTTCCATTTAAATATTTCTAAAACAAATCTGCTTCCATGAAAGTTCATCAAGCAGACCAGTGACTCTTTTCTCATCACACCATTTTCAGATGGATGGTTGTAGGTTTTGGAAGTAACTGTTGCAGTAAAATGACTCTGATGTGACCTGGTCAGGCTCTTACAGGACCGTCTCCAGGGTGAACTTGGACTCGGTGTGTTTGGATATCTTTCACGCAAGGCAGGGTCTGTTTCAGTGCTTTTGAACCTCAGCGTGCCTCGCTGGAGGACAATTTAACATCCAGCTCAATAAACAGAAGTCACTGGTGTGTTTGCACGTGTGTGCAGAAGTGAAGCGGAGGCCTAAGAAGTGTGTGTGTGTGTGATGACTTTTAGAACTTGTGTGTCAGATGTTGGATGGTTAAGACCTGAAAGAAGATCGTGTTTAATGTATCTGCACTTTGGTTGCAGCTTTTCAATTCAATTCAATTCAATGATGTTAATATAGCGCCAAATCACAACAAGAGCTCAAGGTGCTTCAAAAAGTAAACATTCCAATAAATTCAGATCATCAAGCCAATCAGTAAAAAGTTTCAAATATAAGGAACCTAGCAGATTGCATCAAGTCACTGACTAGTGACACACATACACACACGCACACACACACACACGCACACACACACATACACATACACACACACACACACACACACACACACACACACACACACACACACACACACACACACACACACACACACACTGATTGTGTAGCCACAGCCTTCCTGGGGCACACTAACAGACGTGAGGCTGTTGTACACAGGCACCGCCGGTCCCTCTGACCTCCACCAACAGGTGAGGAGGGTCTTGCTCAAGGACACAACGACTCAAACTGACTGAGAGGGAGGTGAACCTCCAGCCTTCTGTTTATGGGGTGGGCATTTAGCGTCCCTGCGCCCTTTGTCGCCCCATAGCAGTCTTGTTCCTACACACAGATGTAGTTTAACACTAGGCACTAATAAAGAGATTCTACTGTTGGACATTTATTTTAGTAACACATCAAACATTCTGATTAATTTCTGTGAAACTTAACTAACTTGATGACAGGGTGGAATATATATTTTTTTTATTTTTGGGGAGGTTTATCAGATTAAATAACAATGAATGAATTTGTTGCCTTTCTTCTGGAAATGTATAGCATCAACAGCAATTAATGACTTTTAAACACAGAACATCTCAATATGAGAAATTATGAAGTTTAAAGTTTTTATGGTTATTAATAATTGTTCTTATGCACACTATAAGATCACATGATCTTGGGCAATTTGTTAGGAATGAATCTCAGCTACTGCAACACCAAATCATGAACAACATCTGTAAAAGCAATGTAGCTGTTCTGATTTTTGTGTTTGATAATGTCGGTTTGTTTTTCGTCTGATCGAATCGTTGAGATATTTCATAAAATGAACATCTAGAAGTTGAGGAGACAGTTAAAATACAAAAACAGGCACAAACATCAGATTAGGATTATATAAAATATGTGGAAGTTTGGAACGTTGTTAAAAGAAACTTTCATGTTTCTTCATTACATTTACAGCACCACAGGAATGCTATCCCAGTCCTACTAATTTACCTTAATTACATTAATATTTTTTCAGTCAAAATTGCCCCTTTCCTTTTCCTACTGCTGTTTGTTTTCTTTTCCCCCTTCCTCGATGCTCCCCATTGCTTTCACTATTAGCAAACAATTAAGAGTGATTAGCTGTCAGACGGATGCCCCCTACTTCCTGACTGTGAGACTTTGTGTTTGCATTGCGGCGCAGATATTGTTGTCTCCTAATGTAGCTGAGCAGAAAAAGACGCAAATGAAACACAGTAAACAAAAGCCTTCTAAAGTTGTCTGGGAGGAGGAGGAGAACAGGGAGTAAATTATTTTTATGGTGCTAACATGTTTTGTACACATTGTAGTCTGTGTTAGAAAACTTACATGAGAATAACTTTTTCAGCTACTGAAATTAAAATTTCAGATAATGTGCAGAGATGGGAACTGTGGCATCAACAAGTCATCTCAATGCCATGCTTTCTTCAGCTTAGCAACCAATCAGCACAGTGAGCAAACCCATTTAAGCTGCTGAGCAGAACAAAAACACAGCAAGGAGATGACTTATTGATGCCACAATTCCCATCTCTGGTAGCATGTATTCTTGCATTCTTGAGGAGAAAGCTGATAGAAAACTGGTCAGCAGGTTTATTTTATTTTTTGCAGAGAAGAAAAATAGGCAGTGTATAAAATCAAAATGAGAATGTTTTCATATTTTTTATTGAGGTGGTGTTTATTGTTGTTTTTTGTCTTTTGAATAAGCAGCAGTTGTTGTATATTACAGAAATACACAGCCTTAGTATCTAAAGCAGATGCACTTTGGATCATTATCCTGCATTTTTTTTTGCCCTTTTCAACAAATCTGATTTAAAGATGTAAAACACTGAAAAATATTTTCTAATGATTATTTCTGATTATAATTGGTCACTCTGAGTTTTTCATGCAGGCTGAACATGAAAAGTCTCCTACACATATCTCCTGAATTGGCTTCTGATAGAAACTGGATGGTGAAACTCTAGGATTAGAAAAACCTGACAGATCTACATCACACTGTCACTTATATTCAAAGACTGATCCATCTTGACTCACAACAGTGAAGGCTGTTTTTGGTTTAGTATCCAGGAAACAGCAGAGAACAACCAGACTAGTGGAAGCCAACTGTTAGCATTAGCAACTCCTCCACACAGAAAAACAGGCTTGTGTTATTTGTGGAGATGAAACATCCATATTACAAGTCATTGGTAGAGTTGCATTACTGCTATCCAATCCATGGTGAGATGTCCAATTATCAGAAAGATAAAAAGAGTCCAAATCCTGCTGACTCTCTGGAGGTTAGATATGGTCAATAATTCATTAGGTCATCTGGGAGCAGGCTTAATGAGTAGAGGTTTGATTACAGATCAATTTACTAAGGATGGATTTATTATATCTAGAATGGGTGCAGTAACCAAAGGAAATTCATCTTTAAGTAATTTGGTTGGGATTGGATCAAAAATGCAAGTTGAAGGTTTAGATGAAGCTAATATTTTTGATAACTCTGAAAGCTCAACTGGATCAAAATGGTTCAAACACAGATGGGGTTCTACAGTTACCTCTGATGCTGCCTCTCTTACTGAGGAAGAAGAAATCACATTAGGGATGATGCTAATGATTTTGTTTCTAATGTAATCAATTTTACTCATGAAAATTCCCATAAAGACAGTGCTGCTGAGGGCTAAGGGAATAGATGGTTCAGAGCTATAATTCTGTATAAGTTTGGCAACTGTACTGAAAATAAATTTAGGATTATTCTTATTCTCCTCAATTAGCAATGAAAAATAAGCAGTTCTAGCTTGTCGAAGCTTATTTTTATAAAACCCATCCATCCATTTTCATCCACTTATCCGGAGTCGGGTCGCGGGGGCAGCAGCCTAAGGCGAGAGGCCCAGACTTCCCTCTCCCCAGCCACTTGGGCCAGCTCCTCCAGGGGAATCCCAAGGCGTTCCCTGGTCAGGTGAGAGACATAGTCCTTCCACCATGTCCTGGGTCTACCTTTAGGTCTCCTCCCGGTTGGATGTACCTGGAAAACCTCACCAGGGAGGCATCCTGCCCAGATGCCAGAGCCACCTCAACTGGCTCCTCTCAATGTGGAAGAGCAGCGGGTCTACTCCGAGCCCCTCCCGAATGACCAAGCTTCTCACCCTATCTCCAAGGGAGAGCCCAGCCACTCTTCGGAGAAAACTCATTTTGGCCGCTTGTGTCCGCAATTTCGTTCTTTCGGTCACTATCCAAAGCTCATGACCATAGGTGAGAGTAGGAACGTAGATTGACTTGTAAATCGAGAGCTTCGCCTTCTGACTCAGCTCTCTCTTCACCACGACAGACCTGTACAATGCCCGCAACACTGCAGATGCAGCACCAATCCGCCTATCGATCTCACACTCCAGTTTTCCCTCACTCGTGAACAAGACCCTGAGATACTTAAACTCCTCCACTTGGGGCAGGACTTCATCCCTGACCCAGAGAAGGCATTCTACCCTTTTCTGAATTAAGACCATTGTCTCAGATTTAGAGGAGCTGATTCTCATCCCAGCTGCTTCACACTCGGCTACGAACTGCTCCAGCGAAAACTGAAGATCACGTTCTGATGAAGCCAACAGGACCACATCATCTGCAAAAAGCAGAGACCTGATCCTCAGGCCACCAAAACGGATACCTTCCACACCTTGGCTGCACCTAGAAATCCTGTCCATAACGGTTATGAACAGAATCGGTGACCTTGGCGGAGTCCAACTCTCACTGGGAACGAGCCAGACTTACTGCCGACAATGCGGACCAAGCTCTGACACCGGTCATACAGGGACCTAACAGCCCATATAAGAGGGCCTGGTACCCCATGCTCCCAGAGTACCCCCCACAAGGCCCCCCAAGGGATGAGGTCAAACGCCTTCTCCAAATCCACAAAACACATGTAGACTGGTTGGGCAAATTCTCACGCACCCTCCAGGACTCCCCGAGGGTATCGAGCTGGTCCAGTGTTCCACGGCCAGGACGAAAACCACATTGCTCCTCCTGATTCAGAGGTTCAACAATCCAAAGGACCCTCCTCTCCAGAACCCCTTACCAGGAAGGCTCAGGAGTGTGATCCCCCTGTAGTTGGAACACACCTTATGGTCCCCCTTGTTAAATAAGGGGACCACCACCCCGGTCTGCCAGTCCAGTGGGACTGCCCCCGATGTCCACACGATATTGCAGAGCCACATCAGCCAACACAGCCCCACAACATCCAGAGCGTTAAGGAACTCCGGGCGGATCTCATCCACCCCTGGAGCCTTGCCACGGAGGAGCTTTTTAACCACCTCAGTCACCTAAGCACCAGAGATTTGAGAGGCCAACCCAAGGTCCCCAGACTCTGCTTCCTCACTGGAAGACATGTCGGTGGGATTGAGGAGGTCTTCGAAGTATTCTGCCCACCGATCCACAACATCCTGAGTCAGCAGCATACTGTCCCCACTATAGATAGTGTTGGTAGTGCACTGCTCTAGAGCTCCGAGAGGACTGGATTATGTGGAAATATCGTTATTTCCTCACACTCTATGCCATAAGCCAGCACAAGGTCTAATGTATGATGGCAGGAGTGGGTGTAGCTATGTATTCTTTGGGTAAAACCAATTGAGTCTAAGATATTGCTAAATGCTACATTGAGGCTATCATTTTCAATGTCCACATGAATGTTAAAATCCCCAACTACAATGACCTTATCAGTATTTGGCAACAAATCAGATAAAAAATCAGAGATCTGATCCAAAAACTCTGCGTAAGGGCCTGGTGGACGATACAAAACTACAAACAAGAGTGGTTTTACAGTTTTGCAATCTGGATTAGGAAAACTAAGAATGAGATGTTTAAAAAATCTGTAACTATTAATTGTCAAGGGACTGATTAATAGGTCTGAAAGAAAATTTGCTCCTACTCCTCCTCGCCGTGTACGTCGAGCAATATGATGATAAAACTAACATAGTCCTCTTGCTGCAGCCAGGATTCTGTGAGAGAGAGCAAAGAGATGTGATTATCACAAATCAAGTCATTAACTTGAAAAAAGTCTTTGAAAAAAAATAGACCTAATGTTCAAGAAATCATATTTCATTTTTCTAGTTTTCTGTTCAGTCAAAAATTACTAATTTTTATGAGACTTCCATGATTTGCTTTATTAAGCCTGATATTTAACCTGTGTGATTTTGGCCGTGGGCAGGACACTGTCTCTATGGGGTAGTGGGTGGGTAAGAGCTGCAGAGGGGTGTGTTAAACTACGACTCTGCTATCTGGTCTGGACCCTGGGTTGTCATGAAAGACTAATAAAGTTGGTCTTGTTCCTAGAAAGAAGAGCTGCTCCATTCAAACCGGGATGGATGCCGTCTCTTCGCATCAGTCCAGGCTTTCCCCAAAAAGTTTTCCAATTGTCAATGTAGCCCAGGGGCGGATTTAGGACTGAAGAAGATCTGGGCCTTAACACACACAGACACGCGCGCGCGCGCACACACACACACACACACACACACACACACGTGACACACACTAGTCAACATCATATATATTTGTCTTGTACCACATAATTTTTAATCTGAAGCTACATATTAAGCATATTCAGGTCAGAGTACTGTTCCTGTTAGTGTTTAGTGTGAAATGATAGTAAATATTCCCTTTCTTTCTCTAACAACTTTACCTGAAAGTAAGCTAACTTTAGGCAAACCAGCAGCACAACAACTATTTTCAAATAAGACTCACAAACCTGAGTCAACACCAGTCTCATCAAAGCTGGGGTTCTGTCGTTGTACATTTTGTCTAAAAAAAACGTCCTTATGTCCATCTTCACACATGCGTTTCAGGCAGAGTGTAGAAGAAGCCAGCTGCTGAAGGGCTTCTTCTTCAGTGGTGGAGGCTCAGGCAGGCTGTATACAAACTACTGCCAGCTGCTCCCTCTCTGTTGGACTTTGGCACTGCATGTTACTTCCACGATTTAGATCCGGGGCTTTTCATAAAACATTCGGGGCTTGAGCCCAAGTAGCCGGGCCTAACGCCGCCCCTGATGTAGCCCACGTTGCATGTAAAAGATGCATGTAAAAAATGTTTTAAGCTAATTTGTTCTCCCTATTTGCCATTGCAGCTCTAATGATGTTTGTGGTGAAACTGAGGGGCAATGACTCGTTTCCCTTTGTAACATAGTTAAACTGATCTTCTCTGTTCATAGTTGAAGAGACACATAAGCCACCAAACATTTGTCTGTAATTATGCAAACAAGATTGGCCTTTGAAAAAAACTGCTAAATCAGTAAATATGACAGTTTTATACACTCGTATAAATATGATTGTATAAGTTCCTAGTAACATAAATCTGTCCAATCAGAGTGACAAACCCAGCAATCCTGGTCCAATCAGGATTCAGATACTCAAATGTCAGCTGTAGAGGGGTAAATATTGTTGCTTTTTAGCTTAATATATTACCTTTACTTATGACCAATAAGATGTGATATTCTATATAAATATAGAATATCAACGTGCTTGGTCTTTGGATGTTTAATCAGAAGATTCTAGGATTCTTTGCTTTTCAGGGATCAAACACACTTCGACTCAATTCAGACAGAGTCAGGTTTATAAAAGTTAAGAAATGTATTTTCTAAACAAATTAAAAACAAGACAAGTTAACTAAGACGACTGTGATGGATGAATCTAGGTGGATGGGATGTGATAGATGGTGACTGAATGGTGTGTGTTTATCAGAACCTTGTATCTAGAAGAAACGAGTTCTGGGTGTGAAAAGAATTTGGTTTGCATTTAACTATGAAGTTGGTTCTCATCAAAACGGCATCAGACGCAATCATGTGTGTCTACCTCACCCTTTCTTTGAAGACCCTCTTCGCGGATCCGGAGGTCAGGGAGGCCGGATGACCTCTGGGCAACGAGGTTCGGTAGATTAACCGCAGCACTGATGCTCCAGTCCAGAGATGTCACCAGGCACACAGGTTGGAACTAGTTTACATCTAGAACAGCTGTTTCTGGACAGCTGAAGGAACCGTTTTGCTGTGTCAGCTGTAGGCAGCATTTAGCTTGTCGAAAGCTTGTTAAGAGATGCAGTGGCTAGAGAGTTTTCCTCCGATGGTCAGTCAGAGTAAGCTCAACTAACAGAATGCTGAATATCACAGAATGCTGGAATACTGGAATGATGAATCACTCCCCAGTGATTCTGTTTTAATATTCTCATATTATGATTTACTTGGCCAATCGGGACGTGCCATGTTAGGAAGTGTTAACAACAAACCTCAGAACATCATGCCTTGTTTCAGATACAGGATGCTCTGATTTGTGGGTAAGAAAATATCTATGTGCAGTGACGTTACTTTAACTTTAATTTAGCTCTAATGAACATTATGTCTGAGTGTAGATAATGATTCACTTGTCAAACCAAACATTACTGATCATCATATATAAATCTTTCAATGTAATAATTATATTCATTTCAACTTCAGTTATTCAAGCACAGATTAATCAACCTTATTAATTAAAGCACAGATTAATCAAAAAATATTAATATTCATTAACCATTATTGTTCGTTCAACCATATGATTATTTTTTATTATAATGGTTCAGTCCTTTATTCTGTGAAGGACAGCCTAGATAAGCAGACAGGCTTGGCAGAGAAGAACCTTGAGAAGGGAACATGATGTTGACAATCTGAGTGTAAGCACGCAGTGTTGAATCTTTTCCTGTAGCTTGGAAGATTAAGAGACGCACAGAGGCAGATTCTTGTCTGTAGATGACCGGTGGCATGTAGGTCAATATGTAGGTGAAAACTGACCACTCCTGGACGTTACACAGCTTAACGTGCATCATGATTTTGTGAGATGGTAATTTCTTTAAACTGCTGCTCATGCACAATGATAAAACTCAGCTGGAAGACAGGAACAGGTGTTTGTCTGTTTTGTCACTCTGCTGCAGCTGTTTTGTGGAAATACTTCCGAACATTTAGATTGTAACGATGCCGCTTTTCAAAGTTTGCTCTAAAACATCTGGTTCCATCAGCCTTTAACAGACACTTTATGTGCTCAAGTAATCCAAGATTTTCTGAGAGATTGTTTATACAGATTCAAGGTTAAGACCTTTGCTCTTAGTAAAACCAGACAGTCCATAATTCACCTGGCCCAAGAATCAAGTTATCCTACGGAGGTTCCAGTGAAATCTGCTTTGATTTATGATGTTTGGTATTACGCTTTACTTTCAAGCCTCCGTGTGTGCAATTCTTTCAACTATGACCATCACATCTCTTTTTTATGCCATATCTACAATATAGGGTGAAAGGTCATCATAAAAAGCAGGTTAAAAGATAAAAATATACAGAAAAGAGGAGAAAAGTGGAGTTTATATAAATGATGTATCATTTTTGGACCTAAGGATGAATTAATGGTCAAAGTGAATTTACAAATATTTAAAAAGAGAATTGAATGAGCTAAAGAGATTAAAAGTTCACACAAACCCGTCACTGAATCACCACACACACGCACGCACACACACACGCACGCACGCACACACTCACACACACACGCACACACACACACACGCACGCACGCACACACTCACTCACACACACACACACACACACACACACACACACACACACACACACACACACACACACATGCAGACACACAGGGACTGGATAAGCCTGCGTGAGTTTGTTCCATAAACCTTGTTATTGCATACTACTTAGATTTGTATAAACATTTCAACACACAATCTTCAATATTTGAAAAAATAAATCCCCATGGGGCTTTTTCAACACTGACTGGGTTGCACAATCGGGGAAATCAACAGTTTGATAAATTAGGACTAAGTAGAATCATCTTCATTGCAAACCAAGGAGACGTTTCACAGATTAAATTTAATGCCAATACGTTTCTCATCCATTTGTTTCACACTGTACACAGACAAGTGAAATTAAAGGTTGTATATGGAACAATTGAATAAAAAGCTATATTTAAAAATAATACCTCCACGGGGCATTTAGAGGTGTGCAGAATGAAGGTACAGTATTTCCTTTAAAAGCTATATTTTGATTAAAAAAAAGAAAAAAAATTTAATCAGATTTTTATTTTGACGGGCACAACACTGGATTAATGTTTACATCCACCAGCCACTAGAGGGCATCATTGTGGGTTGACAAACAGCTCGCTAGGCACAGTGAGGCTGGCTCTGTGGAAAATGGTGGACTCAGCAAGTCAAGCAGCTGCTTCTTAGACCAGAAGATGTCATTATCCTTCTTAGAAGAGGAGCAACCATAAAAGATCTAAAACCACAGTGAGTTTAGGTGAAGCCTACAACAAATGCACCCAAATAAAACATTTCATGTATCAGCTGGAAACCTTGTTCTGTTGTTACAACTACAACCGCCACACACTAGATGTCGTTATGAGGTTTGTTTTCCATATTCCACCTTCAAATTTAGATTCAAACTACACTTTTTTACAGATCAACTGGGCGGTCCAGCAGTAAAATTGGAATGCTCTTTTCAAAAAACCTGCTAGCCGGTTCTTGCAAGTCCTAATGTCTGCTGTGATAGAGGCCCGCTGGAGGAATGGACTGATGAACGGGAATATGTGAAACAACAGATTCACAATAAATAGACTGATAGAGTGGAGTGGAAGGGCAAACACTTACAGAACAACCTTACAAATGCTAACACCGCCATGGAAAACTCACCCCTTCTTTTGGGTATCTTCTCTGAGATGCTTCTGCCCGAACCGGAAACCTGCATTGCCAGAGGAAATGAGATAGCACTAAACACCATTTGTCGTTTTCTGGATCCAAGTATCTTTTGCTGTCCGTGACTTTAAATGGTGTTTTTTCTTTTGGGACTCTGGTAGTTTGTCCTGAAGTTGAAGTGGTAGCAGCTGGCTGTTTCTCCTTCTCTGGTGTTATTGAGCAGAGAACCTCTCACACCAGTGGTGTTTTGTTGCTAAATACATGAGTGTGTAATGAGTGGAGGACCCAGGGAAGTGTGGCGGTTCAGCAAGACCATTAACCGGATGATCCAACTTTGCTTTGTCATTGGTAGATGTTTTAAATAAATGTGAGAGAATTACATTTTTTTATCTCCACATTATATTTTGTCATGGATTTTATCAATATGTTTATCAATAACCCATTTCCTGTAGTCGAAGAGAAAAAGGAGACAGTGAAGAGACAAGTCAAAAAGTTATAACTGTGGCATAATGCACGAGGCAAAATGCCCCGGACATCTGGTCACAGAGTTTATTTATACCAAGAGATAGGAAAGGAATGAAAGTGAGATCCTATGAGAGAGAGAGAGAGAGAGAGAGAGAGAGAGAGAGAGAGAGAGAGAGAGAGAGAGAGAGAGAGAGAGAGAGAGCGAGAGAGAGAGAGAGAGAGAGTGGGGAGTCAAGAATGTGTGTGTGTGCTTGTGTGGGTGTGTCTGAATAAGTGGGCATGCACAGAGGCATAGAGCAATACATTTACATTCAGTTGATTGAGTCAATGATCAAGAATTAATAAACATAACATTTCCATAACATATTTATATCTATACTATGTTAGAATGTTGCTAAATGGTATGAAAAAAATATTCAGCCAACTTGCTTTTGTAGCTTTAAAACAAATTGTGGTCATTTTCCCCAATTACTTTCAATCAAAACCCAATGGTTTTCAAGGTGAAATTTCAAATCTTCTTTTATGCAGAGTCTCAACTAAACCAAATCCATTTTTGATTGCAAACCCACACAAGCAACACTTATTGCCTTCATTTGATAGCGTGATTACCTACCTTAGAGTTTAAAATCAAAATGTCAGTTTTAAAATGATTTGGTCATTTAAAACACAACTGAGCCCTTAATTGCTTTAAAACACAAAAACACACAACTCACAAACATTAAACCAACAACTGGTGCAGTGAATATTAACTGTTGAGTAATTGGCTGAAATCCCATAAGTTCTTGTGGATGTGACACAAAACATCCACCTAAACATTGTTGCAGACCATGCAATGGTATTTCCTGACCAGAGCAGGTTCCCCCAACAAGACAGAACAAATTACTCTACAAAGTGCATGAGGCTCTGATCTCACATCCAAACACCCCCCAGATCCCCATCCAATCATCTATCTAGATCTACATTCATCCCCATCATGAGGCCCAAAGGTTCTTCGATCTGCATGTAAAACTCAGTCCAGTCAGAAGTTTTTACTGGCTTTAACTTGTAATAATCCTGTGTTTTAATCCCATTTTTAATTATTAATTTGTTCAGATATTGTAAAGGGGATGGGTCTTGGACTTGATATGAACTGATGAAGCTGTCTGAATCAAGATTGCCCTAGATCAGGAACAAGTTAATGGAGCGTGATATCTGAGGGTTAATTAGAAGTGACAGACAGAACTGGTGTCTATTTTTGTCATCCTGCGTGTGCTGTACGTGTGGAGCAGTATTTAGTGAAGCCCAGAGGGGATTTAGCCTATTCAGCTAAAACTCTTATCTCTCACATTTCATCTCCAACACCATAATTGCTGACTTCCAATCATGCTCGTTTTCCTTTGATGCGGAGGCTTTTCCTTCTGAGCAGTTTGTTCCTTTGTAGAGCTTAAAAAGGCCCCACCTCCACGCTGACACGTAATGTGTCCTGTGCTGACGTGAAGACTGGTGGGAAACTTGTTGACTTTTATGGAACCAATTATAGGATGTCTCAGAGAAATCATTATTATTCAGTATTAGATGTAAAAAATATTTGATCCCTTTTTACTACCAGCAGGTGGTTTAGTGGCATAGGACATTTCCATTCACCATTTTCTCCTGCTTATCTGTGGTTGAGTAGTGGAGTAGGCATCCAGTCAAGGAGGGAAGCCCAGACACCCTTCTTCATAGTAACACTCTCTAGCTCTGCTTGGGGGATCCAGATGCAGAGCAGAGAGGACAATTAATCCTTCGAATAGGTTCTTAATTCACCCAAGGATCTCCTCCCAGTGAGACATGCTTGGAAAAATTCCAGAAGGAGGCATCCAAGTCAAAAGAACCTCTGCTGCTGGCTCCTTTTGATGGGCTGTGTTTGTATAGCGCCTTCTTAGGATTCTACAACCCCCCGAGGCACTTACAACACAATCAGTCACCCAGATAAGATGAGGCGTTCCATCATAAAAGGGAAACTCCTAGTAGAATCATTGCTCCCTTAAAGCAGTAGCTCAGGAGATAGAGTGGGTTGTCCAGTAATTGGAAGGTTGCAGGTTTGATTCCGAATCCAACCAGAGAATGCTGCTGTAGAGTCCTTGGGCAAGGCACTTAACCCACTTTGCCTGCTGGTGGTGGTCGAAGGGATTGGTGGCACCTGTGTTCAGTAGGACTCACCTCTGTCAGTGCGTCCCTGGGCAGCTGTAGTTACATCGCAGCTCATCCCAACCAGCGTGTGACTGTGTGTGTGAATGGGTGAATGACTGATTGTGTTGTGAAGCACGTTGGGGTTGTAGAGCCCTAATAAGGTGCTATCCAAATACAGATTTAAATCATAAAGATATACACATCCTCTGTAAAGCATCACTATATTGCAGTATTTGCACTATATTGCAGTATTTGGATCTTTTTCTGTCTTTATGAGGAGCACACAGACTTGTGGTCTTCCTTTCCTTATGTTGGATGGAGAACTGCACCCCATGTTGAGTTGTGGTTAACCAAGTGCTGACCACTTTAGAAGACGAAGAAGAAAATATCTTTTCTATAGCGCCTCTCAAGATAAAAATCACGAGGCGCTTAGATTGGTGCAAATCATCTTGAGCCGATCTTCTGGTTGGGGATGAGAGAAGAAAGAAAACCTGGTGGGTTGATTCCCACACTGCATTTATGATTTGTGGAAACAGTACTGGTTTTACAATGATGAATAAAATAATGACATTTCAAATGAGCAGGGATGATGCAGTGCATTGTATCGTGTATATATATATATATATATATATATATATATATATATATATATATATATATATATATATATATATATATATAAGCAAGGGATTTGCTAAAGTTTATGACTATTGCTAATTTCCATGTCTTGTCCCTAGTTGGGCTTTTACATGAATAACATAATATGCACAATAGGATTAAACAATAGGCTAACCAAAACCACAGTATGTTACACAGTAAAACAAAAACTTTACTGAAGGTTTAAAACCATGGACTTGTTTTCATCTCTTGCGTGAAAAACAGCAATCAGGACTCCTGTTGTGGTGTGGAGACTCATAACTCCTCAAAATTATGCTTTGAAAGTTAACACGATCAATAAAAGCAAAAAGGACAAAGTTTTTCTAAATGAAACAGCAAGTACCAATAAGGTTAATCAGAATCAGAATCAGAAGTTTTTATTGCCATATGTGTGCCAAGTCACAACATTAGGAAATTGCTGCGGTATTTTGGTGCAGAAGGTAAGAAAAAAATATTAACTAAGAGATAAGCAAATATAAGAAATAATATAACACTCATGATAAATTTATTAATGTAAAACAGAATTTATTAATGTAAAACAGAATTTTAATAGGCACATTTTAATAATAGTTTAAGCTAACATTTTACCCTATCAAATCTTATTAAGATTGCTTGATTTAACAAATACCAACTGTGTTTGCGGAAAAAGTTAAGTGCATAATTTCAATAAGAATGACAAAAAAATTAAAAACAGAAAAAAAATCACCTCTGGATGCAAAATGAAATAAACTGCTTAAGAAGATTCAACCAGAAGCAACATAATGGGTTCATACTTTAGTGACGTAGCCTGAATGATTTACAATTAACTCCTATTCCCAAATACAAACCTTATCAAAAACAAAGAAAAAAAAAAGAAAAAGAAGTACAAAAAAACCTAAGGAAAACGTATGCCTTCAACACTTCTCTAAAGGTTTAACAGTCAGCAAACAAATCTGACGTTCCCATACTGAATAATTAGTTTTAGACCTCAAAAGATGATTAACAAATTAATGTGACAGTAAAGTAAAATCTTCCTTAACACTGATATCATTTAAAATACCAATAATGACCCACAGTTAGCCCATTTCATTCTCATTGTCCTGCATCAAGTACTTATTATATATAATAGTTATGACTGATAAAATATTAATATAAAAGTAATCCTAGCATCACTTTAAGGTATGTAATGTTAAAATGTATGACTACTTTTCTTAAACATTCTCATGTTTTTAAAAATATTTTTAGTTTTATTGGGTTAGCGTTTAACTTAGTGTTTTGTTCATCCAGTTGGGTTTAGTGCATATTTCAATACATCATAGGGACTAAGGTATAACCTAACATCAGTTAACCTGTCAGTTAAAAGGATTAAGCGCAACATAAAGATTACAAACAGACAACTCAGATGATTCACTTTTACATCTCTTTCCAAATGCTATCACAGATTCAGCGCAACAAGAACAACTTCTTGGTATTTTTGCAGCGAGCTCTGCTGTTGGTTTCAATAACAGGGCGTTTATAAGATGACACACAATAGGATAGAAGGTGGCAGCGATGCTGATGGAGATGGACGTTTGGCCACAACGCTGGAACAGTTGAGTTCACCAAGCGAAATGGCTGTGTGATTATCTGAGCTGCAGTGACCTTCTCATCTCTCTCTCTCTCTCTCTCTCTCTCTCTCTCTCTCTCTCTCTCTCTCTCTCTCTCTCTCTCTCTCTCTCTCTCTCCCTGTGTGTGTGTGTGTGTGTGTGTGTTCATGTGGAGTTGGGTGGGAATGAAAGAGTGGAGAAAAAAGAAACAATGAGGAGAGAAAAGGAGGGAGACAGTGAGAGGCATTCATCCAGGATTGGTGTGTCTGTCTGCCATTTGAGTCTGCAGGGATATGTGGTTCAGCACCATGGTTTCAGTTACACCCAAAACAAACAAACAAAGGCGTTTGGGCAGCACGTGTGTAAGCGAGATGGAGAGTGAGAGATTCTAAACCTCAGTGAATTTTTGTGTGACACGCGTGTGTGCACACTTACACACAATGAAAACCTCCAGGATGGATTTCCCTCCTTAGGTAACAATGACACTGACCTCAGAGAAATCTTGTGGTGTTTCCCTAGAGTCTCATGGAAACCTGTTCAGTGATTCCTCTGGATTTGAGGCAAACACAGCATGTGACGTGTGTCTGTGTTGTTTTGGAATCAGTATCACCATGGGAAGAGTGTGTTGTGGTGACACCTAATTCAAACCAGTAAACATTTGATCAGCTATCTGTAATAATCGCATTCAGTGTGTTTTGGCATCTGAATTCACCACTTTTATCCCAGCAGTAGTGTTGTTTTTTTTTTTTTTAGTTCCTGTATCTATTTATGCTCAGGTGGGACCCTGGGACCTCTTTGTCCTCTCTAGATTTCTACCCACTAACATTTCAGGGTTTAAGTCATGTGGAAAACTGATTCCAGAGTTTTCTCCGTCTCACATGGTTTTAATCATCTTTTCCTGCAGACGCTGCAGGTTCTGAAACAGACCCTGACTTGAGGACATGTCAACCTGTGATGGCTCAACCTCTGGGGAATGAGAAAAGGAGTCGTAATTATGAGAATGAAACAAGATGAATCATGAAAATTAGTTCTTACACACCCCTGTAGTCCTTGCCTTTCAAGTCATTTTGTGTAATTGTCTCCCATCCTGTCTCTTTTGATGTGGTGTCCTGTTGACTTTTCTCATTTTTGTTTCTCTCTCGTTTAAGGGTGAAACTCAACCCTGATACAATATTAGGAAAAGCACAGAACGTAGGTTTTTTGTTTATTTTATAAAAATATATTCAAAATAAAATATTCAGAAAAGAGAAGACACTTTCTGCAGAGCCTTCTCAACACCAGAGCAGGAATGGGAAATTGTTGCTATGATGTGACACTGGTCAAATAAGAGTGGTTACTTTAGCTGTGTTGCTTTGCCAACAGGGTCTCAATGTGAGAAAAATGTCTGTTCTTTAATTGGAAATCAACTAAATCGGTTTATGGAACATTTATATTCCAAAAAGACCATGGGTTGCTACCTGGCAGCTGCATCGCCCCTGAGTAGGTCTGGGTGGGGGCCTGGGGCTTGGGGTGTGGGAGCGGCGGGCCCCGTGTGGGGATCTGGGCGGGGACTTGGGGATGGGGTCCTGACTTGTAAGCTGCTGGGAAGAAGGCAGAAACAAGCTGCAGTGCATGGCCCAGGCTCAGGGGTCTGAGGTGGACCTTGGCTCCTCTGAAATAATAACAACTCTGTCCCATCACAGGGGAGGGGGATGTCCAGGAGGGAGAGGACCTAACTTTAGCTGGATTTCTCATCTCTTACATATTCTGGAAGTTGTGCAAAAGCAGGGATGGGAGTAAATATTCTGCTGGGGTGGGGCTGGGTTGGTACCCTCGGACTCCGTGGAGCTCTGCGACGCTGCTGCTTTGGGCCCTGGCGAGATGGCCTGGGGTCTTCATGCCCTGGATAGCATTTTGGGAACAGAGGTGCCTATTGGGGCAAGTGGGGGAGCTGGCTCCCTGGAGGGCTTAGGTCAACCAGCCATTCTTCCCCATCCCCACACATTTTTCTCCTCTTGCTCGTTCACATCATCTCACAATCATGCGCATAGGGTCTTAGCACACCTCTGTTGTCGCTTGGCTTCCTGGGGCTGGAGGCTAGGAGGGGGAGCTGGCTGTCTTGTTGGGGTCTGGGGTGGTGGGATGTTTTGCTCAGTGTTGGGCGGGAGTGCCTGCTCATCATCACCATAGCAGAAAGGTGCAAACTCTGGGAACCGGTAATGGTTGTACCCAGGGGCGTAGCACCAAATTCTGGGCCCTAGGTACAAGTCTTCTAGGTGGGCCCCCATGCTCAATTACTTAATATCTCTCTTACACATTTTTTGTCATGCTATAAGACAAGATAATAAATATGATCTTAGTTTAACCTCTATATTGAGCAAATACAAATGCCAGCATAATAAAAGTGAAATGCCCAGACTTCACATATAATTATTTTTATTTACCAACAATGTGTTCAAACAAAAATCCTGGAATTTATTTTCCAGTAAATGCCCACTGACGGGTCTTCATGTTAGCAAAATCACTTATGAGATCTTTAAAGTCCAATCCTTTGGCTAATTGGCTTTCAATAGAAAGAAGAGCTAGGCTGTTCAGTCTATCCTGGGACATTGTTGATTTCAAATAATTTTTCACCAGTTTCAGTTTGCTAAAAGCCCGTTCACCCCCAGCAACAGTCACAGGTAGTGTGCAAAATATCCTCAGTCCAATACAAACTTCTCCAAAAACGCTCTGTAATTGCATCCTGTATGGCATTAAGCAGCTCAAGAGGAGACCGAATGTGTGGAAATGTGGCACCATATATTGTTCTCAGGTGTAGCATCTCATTCTCAAATTCAGCTGTGAGATCCTTGTGATATTTTCTCATCAGTGCCTGGCATGATATCTTCATCTGCTCTTCAGTCATGTCTGTCATGGTTCATGATGTTAAGCTTTGCTGATATGTATTGATATATTAAATACATATGACAAGAAATAAACCAGGTTCTCTCTGTGAATGTAATGCACTCTAAATTTTATAATCCCTGCATTATCAGACAAATTATAAGATTGTCCGTTTTCAAGATCAAATATAAAGAAATTTAAAATAGGCTTAAAATATCTAACCAAGTCAATAACAATCCTCTAACACCAGTGTCATCATGCTATACAAAAAACAGTGGCAGCTTCACATTCCTGAGATTACCACGAATCCATCGATACCAAGTTTGTCCTGGTCCATGACAGGGAAGGAGCTGAAATATCCATACAGAGTGAACCTGTTTTTACTGCGAGGTCCGCGAATTAATTGGCGGTGGCTGCCCACGATAATAATTCAGATTAATATATATATATATATATATATATATATATTAATTAGTGTTATCACTGATAACACTAATTAATTTATATTTGATCTTGATGGTGAAACTAAAGGCGTTTAACACTGAACACCTAACATGAATGCAGCTTCTGAGAGCTAGCTAATATCAGCTAAAACTGTGTTCTGCTGCTGCTCACCTTCCTTCTTGAAAAACCTAGTCAGTACTTGCTTCTGTTCAATTAACTTTTTCTCCTTCTCCTTCTTTTATTTTATTTTCTTGAAGCCAGATTTCCCTTTCTTGGGAAAAGACATGACTGACTGTAGCTGTCGCAGTTAAATGTGGTTATTCATTGTCATTTGTTTGATTTAACTGTGGAAATATTTAATTTAATTTCTTTGTTGATTTGACGCCACCTGCTGGCTGGATTGAAATTTGACACTGGAAGGTGCGCGCGAGCGGAGCGAATGATTAACTGACACAAGCACGGAGAAGCGACCAGAAGAAGCTCACATCGGATAAAGAAAAGTGGACATGGACTGAAATTGCTTGTGAATATTAAGTGGAGAGGCGCACACGGTGTGTTTGTATATTTATCTGTATTGCATTAATATCTGAGTTATAAGTTTATGTTTCTAAAATTAATATTTGTGTTTATTGTTGTTCATTTCACCGTAGTTTTTCACGGTGTTTGCTGGTAACAAGAAGATAAAGAACCAGTTGAACATCAGTTGGAGCATGGCGTTTTATTCCACAAAAACAAAATATCCTTCATGAGCAGTTACAGTGAAAAACGTGTCCTGTTAAGAAGTACGCAGCCAGAGCCCTGCATGCCATGCTTTGAAGACGGCAGTCCACAGTCTGCGGCCCAATCCGCATGAAATAAAGAGGGCCGATACGACGTTTTGGGAATTGAGCAGTTTTGCAGAGCCTTTCAACATCATACGAAACCAGGTCAGACTGTATCTATGAGTTAAAAAAAAAACGGACATTAACGGTGTATGCTACAGACATTGAATGCTGTTTAAAAAACGGACATTAACGGTGTATGCTACAGATATTGAAAGTTGTTTAAAAACGGACATTAACGGTGTATGCTACAGATATTATTGAAAGTTTGTTAAAAAGAAAAAAGGTTTGTTACTATTTTACAGTTTGAAATTTGAAGTAGTGTTCTCATGTTAAGTTTTCTTTCATTGTTCTTAGCTGTTGGTTTAAAATATTGTTCACAATGGAGCAGGGTGTACAAGAAACTCGTGTTTTAGAGGAAGTACTTGTAGCTTTAGAATTTGAAAAGTTAAATTTAGAAAAGAAATTAGAAACTGAAGTTGAAGATGCAGAAAGAGAGGAAGTTGAAATACGCTTAGGTGAAATTTATGCAGACCTTGAAATACATAAAATAGGTTTGACTCAGCCATCATCCCAACCTGAGACAGAAGTGAGACGCTCAGAGCGTCAAAGAAAACTAACAGAAAAAATGCGTGACTTTAAACAGTCTGAGATAACAAGTAAAGAAAGAAAGTTTATGTCAACATATGTAAACTTTAAAGCAGAGATTCAACTCTCTAGGTCCAAACTTAAAAAGGAATGTTCAAAAGCAGAGTTAACTGAAATGATCAAATCAGTAGGAAAATGTGAATCTGACCTACAGCAAGATTATGTAGCTTTACGTACACTGACTACTCCATCTCAAGATTTCAGAAGAAAGATGGATAGCTGTTCTTCAGTTTCCACTGAAATGATGTTGCTTCTGAAAAGGCGCTATGCAGATGTTGATAAGGAGTTTGATGCAATTGCTGTAAAAGACTCACTCCTTCAGTTGCTTCAGAGAGAAGATGCTAAGTCAATGTATGGCTCAACTGTGTCTAGGGCTGAAAAAAGTAGCCAGAACAGTTATAGTAAGCAAGGAAGTCAGGTATCTGCAAAGAAAGCAGAGGCAGCTGCACGGTTGGCATCTAAACGAGCTGAAATAAGCAGGGAAAAGGAAATTTCTGCCCAAAGAAAGGAGATATTAGCTCAACAAGAGAGATTAAAATTGTTGGAAAAGCAAAGAGATCTTGAGGTTATTGAGGCTGAATACAATGTGTATGCTGAAGAGGAATAAAAATTGAATGCTGAAATAAGAAACAGTGAAGTAAAAGGTACTTTGTCTTTTAGTCAGCTTCCCAAACCTCTTAACAGTCCTCCATACACCCAAGCTATCCAGAGTACGGCACCTCCTAACTTTGAAGGTATAACCAACAAGATCCCAAAATATCTTCCAGTGCCCAAGTGTGATACTAGAGTAGCGTCAAAAGAAAGTGAGTTATCTCTAGTTCAAGCTTTAAAGGAGTCTTTAGCAATGACTAGACTTCCAATACCAGAGCCATTTACCTTTACAGGAGACCCACTGAAGTTTACTGAGTGGAGCACTTGCTTCAAGGCTCTTATTGAGACTAGTTGCACAAATTCAGCCCATAAACTTTTCTACTTGAAGAAATACATTAATGGAGAAGCTCTTGGTGTTTTAGAAGGGACATTCTATCGCAGTGATGAGGAAGCTTACAACCAAGCTTGGGATGCTCTGAACAACCGTTATGGCCACCCATTTGTAGTTCAAAGAGCTTTTCGGGGAAAGCTAAGCAGTTGGCCAAAGATTGGACCAAAAGAGTCACTAAAGCTGAGAGAGTTTAGTGATTTCCTTGTTTCCTGTAAGAATGCTATGCCCCATGTTCAGGGCCTCAAAGTGTTGGATGATTGTGAGGAGAATCAAAAATTATTACTGAAACTTCCTGATTGGGCAACAACCCGCTGGAACCGTCATGTGTCAAAACTGTTAGATGAAGGAAAGGAATATCCAGGTTTCACAGAGTTTGCTGACTTTGTGGCAGAAGAAGCACGAATAGCATGCAATCCAGTTTCTTCTTTGTTTGCCTTAAAGAACACATTTGAAAAACCTGAAAAGGAACAAAAACGTCAGAAAGCCAGTGTCCTGATGACAACAATGAATGTGTCTACAAATGAAAAGGCCACAGCTGCAACACAGATCAACAAAAAATCCAAACCCAACCTTTCCTCAACTCAGAATAAAAGGCAAATTGAATGCATCTGCTGCAGGCAAAATCACTTTATTTACAAATGTGACAAGTTTACAGCAATGTCTCTTGAAGAAAAGAAGCAGTTCATTATCGACAACAATATGTGCTTTGGTTGTCTTCGTGTTGGTCACATATCCAAGAACTGTCAACAAAGAGTAACATGTAATGTTTGCAAGCGGAAGCACCCTTCTCCTCTTCATGAAGATCATCCACAACCAGATAAGCCTGAGATGTTACCGAAAGAGGAAAATGCAGCCACTGTATCATGCAGTGTGAAATTGGACAACAGTGATTGCACTTCAATGATTGTCCCAGTTTGGCTTTCTTCTTCAACAAATAGACCAGAGACATTGGTTTATGCTTTGCTAGACACCCAAAGCAGCAATACATTTATTGATCAAAATGTTTGTGAAAAATTACAAGCAAGAACAGGACCTGTTAAATTAAAGCTGACAACCATAACTGACAGGTGTTCTATTGTGCCTAGTCAAAGAGTGGAAGGACTGAGAGTTAGAGGGTACCACTCACAAGAGTATATTGAGTTGCCACCTACATATACTCGAGAATACATTCCACTTGAGAAAAACAGTATTCCAACTCGAGAGACTGCAAAAAAATGGCCCCACCTACTCAGCATTGCAAATGAAATGCCAGATCTCTTGGACTGTCCTGTAGCTCTCCTCATTGGTTATGACTGTACAAGAGCTCTAAAACCAAGGAAGGTCATACCAGGAGAGGATTATGATCCCTATGCAGTTAAAACAGACTTGGGATGGAGCATTGTGGGACCCATTAAGCCATGGACAGGTTCAGTGGGCGCAACTGGGACCTGCCATCGTGTAATAGTAAAGGAATTGCCATCTATTACACCTGCATCTGTGATTAAAGCACTTGAAGCTGATTTTCTGGACACTAACCCCAAAGAAGGGAACATATCTCAAGAGGACATTCAGTTTTTAGAGATGCTAAATGAAAATATTCACTACAATGAGCAAGGTCATTTAGAAATGCCTTTACCTTTTAAAGAACGTCCACAGCTTCCAAATAACAAGCAGCTTGCAACAGTTCGTCTGAAATATTTGAAAATGAAAATGGACAAGAACCCCAAGTACAAAGAAGATTACATAAAGTTCATGAATAATGTGTTTAAAGATGGTGATGCAGAGGAAGCAGAAGAAACACCACAGGATGGTAACACATGGTACATTCCACACCACGGTGTGTATCACCCCAGAAAGCCAGAAAAAATTAGAGTTGTTTTTGACTGCTCTGCTAAACATGAAGACACCTCTTTAAATGACCACTTACTTACAGGCCCAGACTTGATCAATACTCTGGCAGGAGTATTGTGCAGATTCCGAGAGAACAGAATCGCAATAATGTGCGATGTGGAGAAAATGTTTCACCGCTTCCATGTTAATCCAGAGGATCGAGATTTCTTAAGGTTTTTGTGGTGGAAGGATGGAAATACAAATACTGAGCCAAAGGAATATCGCATGCGAGTGCATGTGTTTGGTGCAGCGTCATCGCCTGGATGTGCTAACTTTGGCATGAAACATCTCGCCAGAAGAAACGAAAAGGACTACCCACTGGCAGCCAGTTTCATTCACAAAAACTTTTATGTGGATGATGGGCTTCTCAGTGTTGAAACAGATAAGAAAGCCAAGCAGCTAGTCTGTGAAGCACTCAAACTCTGTGTTAAAGGGAAGTTGCGTTTGCACAAATTTGTGTGCAACAACAAAGAGGTCATGAGTGTTATTCCTGAAACTGAGCGAGCTGGCAACACTACGGATGTAAACATGAACTACTCTGAAGTTCCAATGCAAAGTGTGCTGGGAGTAAAATGGAATGTGGAAGCCGATGTGTTCACATTCAGTGGAGCCCTCAAAGAAAGGCCAGCCACACGCCGAGGAATTCTAGCAACAGTAGCAAGTGTGTATGACCCGTTAGGATTTCTTTCACCCTACACTTTGATAGGAAAACAAGTACTCCAGGAAATGTGCAAAAGTGGAGTTGGATGGGATGAACCTGTTCCTTCCGCACTGGAAACCAAGTGGAAAGCTTGGCTCTGTGACTTGGAAAATCTTCGAAAGGTCGAAATACCTAGATGCCTCTTTCCTGAGAACCTAGGCAAAATCAAAAGGGTTGAGCTGCATCATTTTTCTGATGCTAGCAGCAGTGGCTATGGACAATGCTCATACATTAGGTTTGTTACAGATGAACAAGTGCATTGTGCTCTAGTTATGGGTAAAGCCAGAGTGGCACCTATAAAAATAGTCACAATCCCGCGCCTCGAGCTCACTGCAGCTGCAGTTTCTGCTTCTGTTAGTAACTTTCTTAGAGCAGAGCTTGAGCGGAAAATCGACGAGGAGTTTTTCTGGACAGATTCTCAAGTGACTCTTGGGTACATAAAAAACGATGCTCGTCGCTTTCATGTGTTTGTTGCAAATCGAGTTCAAAAAATAAGAGACACTACAGACCCAAACCAATGGTTTTACATTAAAGCTGATCAAAATCCAGCTGACCACGCATCTAGAGGCCTCAAGGTGGCAGAGCTAATAAACTCAAACTGGCTCACTGGACCTAAATTCCCTTGGGAAAGAGAAATTATCACGAACCAACAATCTCCAGAACTTCTTGTTGGTGACCCAGAGGTAAAAGTTCTTAAAACAGATGCTATTGAGCAAGACAGGTTTCTTGAGAGGTTCATGAAATGCTCTGATTGGATCACAGCACTTAATGTGGTAGCAAGGATTAAAAGTCTTGCAAAAAGAGACAAATCAGGAGCCATCAGTGTGAAAGAAAGACAAATGGCTGCTTCTGTACTCTTCCAGCTAGCACAGAAGGAAGCTTTTGAAGAGGAACTCAGATGGTTTAGTGAGAAAGGTTAAGATCCAAGTAGGTCAAAGAGATTTAGGGAACAAAGGTGAACGTCTGAGACAACTATCTTTTCTGGAGAGACCTGTTCAAAAACTAGTGGTTTTGGTTAAGTGAGTCCTAAACTACAGTAAAGTACAAAATTTGATACAACATTAAAATGTGATATTTGAGTTTATCAAGTTACTGATTTCTGTGTGTTTCATAACAAAGGTTTATGGTTGATAGTTATTTTATTGAAAATTACAAGATTTAAAGTTCTTTAATGTGTAGTGAATTTCAATCATTGTAATTTTGGTGGCAGTGTAGCTGTCGCAGTTAAATGTGGTTATTCATTGTCATTTGTTTGATTTAACTGTGGAAATATTTAATTTAATTTCTTTGTTGATTTGACGCCACCTGCTGGCTGGATTGAAATTTGACACTGGAAGGTGCGCGCGAGCGGAGCGAATGATTAACTGACACAAGCACGGAGAAGCGACCAGAAGAAGCTCACATCGGATAAAGAAAAGTGGACATGGACTGAAATTGCTTGTGAATATTAAGTGGAGAGGCGCACACGGTGTGTTTGTATATTTATCTGTATTGCATTAATATCTGAGTTATAAGTTTATGTTTCTAAAATTAATATTTGTGTTTATTGTTGTTCATTTCACCGTAGTTTTTCACGGTGTTTGCTGGTAACAAGAAGATAAAGAACCAGTTGAACATCAGTTGGAGCATGGCGTTTTATTCCACAAAAACAAAATATCCTTCATGAGCAGTTACACTGACTCTCCTGCCTCCAGCTCTGGCTGTCGGCATCTGCGATGTCATAGCTGTACATGCGGCTGTGCAGCCCCTGGCCGCTGGTGTGGACTAAACCACTTTGCACATTTTTAAGGGGTGATAGATGCCTCAGAGATTATTCAGTTATTATTTTTAAGGCACAATTCTGTTTCTTAACCTCTTTATCCAGGTAAAGGGAAGTTTATTAAGACATTAAGTAAGTTGGGGAAAAAACAACAATAAAACATTTTTATTCAAAGCTGTCTCAGGGCCCCTCCCTGCAATGGGCCCTGGGTAAACGGTCCCCCCCCCCCCCCCCCCCCCCCCAGTCCGACGCCCCTGGTTGTACCCATTGTGCAGCAGTACCAGGACCAGAGTGAATAGAGTGTGAATAGGGAGTGTGAGTGGGTGTCTAGCATTCATTTTTGTAAGTCTTAGGTTGTATGTGTATGTGTGAGCATGAGGGAGAGAGTGTGTGACTGTGCTTGTGTATGGCGGTATATGTCATATGTCCTGGGACTTCTTGTGCTACTACACACCTTCACCTACCCTCCCCCTGCCACATTTGGTGTGGAGTGTGGTGCCTTGATCTGCCTGAGTGTTTGCGGCTCCCAGGTCAGGGGGTTTAAGATTTCTGGAGTCTGCCTGATCGATCCCGGTGGCTGCCTGGTGGGATCTGAGTCCCTGGGCTCTGTTGCGTCCCCGGCAGGGCTAGTTGGTCCCGGGTCGCTGGGTTCCGGGCTCGGCCGGCTAGGGGGTGGGAAGCTGCGGGCAGGCCTGTGGGCTTGCCGCTGACATCTCCCGGGACTCTATCGGTTGCTGGTTGTGGCCCCCCAGGGCAATCCTCTGGGCCTCTTGAAGGGAGGCCAGAGCTTTTCTGGTTACAGTCTCCCTGGGGTCCCTGCGCTCTGGGGCAGCTCCTGGATCTATGGGGCTTGGAGCTCCTTCCATCTCCTACACATCTTTGGGGGCAGATGTGTGGCCCCTCACACTCTCTATTGGACGCTCCTATAGAGAAACCTTACATATACAAGCACGTGTACACACACAGGTGCTCACATGGTGCTCTCATAAGTATGGACTTGGAGATTTTCAAAACATGTCTTAAGGCTGTGGTTGGCACTAAATGCACTGTGACTTATTATCGTGTGATTGTTCAGTTAAACAATGTTGATTGTTATAGTTCCTCATCAGGTTGACGCAGTGATAGCATGCTCTAGTTGTATTGTTGTGTGTTGTTTTTCTCTTTCTGCAGATCTAGAAGCAGACTCTTGTTCATCATTGATTGTTTATTTTTGTCCTCACAGGCTCCTGTAGAAGGAACATGGCGTCTAATATGGCATAGACTTAAACCCACTGCCGTGCAATTTAGAACAGATTTTTATGGCTATATGTTACAAAGCCGCCAATATTTTCCAACAATTGGGCATCATTTCATTCATTTTCAACAAAATTTCAACATATATTTCCAGGGATTAATGGTAAAAACTACAGATTTTCTCATTAACAGACAAGCTGCATTCACTGCACTCCTCTAAAGACCGTGATATACTTTCTGTTGAACGATGCAAACGCGTGTTCAAAATGGCCAACACACATTACTTGCATTGATTTGGAGCGTTGTTTGTGCACATGCTCTAAAATGAATGCTATGCAACATGACACATACAAAGGCTGCAACATATGAGTAACCATTAGGCGGACTTGACAAAACGAGTGAGACACACTCATCATGGTGACTCCTTCTCTGTTTTAGAGGACTTTCGCACAATCTACGATGCTGCTGTTGTCTTTTTTCCTGCCATGATCTCAGAATTAACCAGATAGTGAGCTCTTTTATTGGTGCCATGTTTCTTATGTTGTACCCACTAACCTCACTCTCCTTCTGGTCAGATTTCTTTTTCGCCCCCACGTGGAACTACCTGCAGTGGAGTGCCGTGTAGCAGCATGTGAACAAAGACGCAGTCTGCCTGCGCCAACGCGAGGTTAAACAGTAAGTATATTCCAGCTCTAAAACAGTAGGTGTCGCTACTGAGGAAATAATTTAGCTACACAACAGAAATTGCTCCAGAAAATGAGAAAGTATCATCTTAAAGAAGTCCTTCACTGAGAAACAATTTTTCACTATTTTTTTAAATGATTGGTCACTCTGAGTGATGCTGGCTGAACATGAAACATTATCTTCTGATAAAAAAAAATGAAGGTGAAACAGTAAGATTAGAAAAGCCTGCCAGATCTTTGTCATACTGTCACCTTAAGCGGCAATATGGAGTTTTCCCCGTTTAGGTATTATGTATGATTTTTTCACAAAACAGTAACAGTGGTTACTGCTCTCAAAATAATTATCTTATAGTGTACTGTGATACAATGTAGGCAATGCAGCAAGACATATTTTTATTTCTTTTTTGCTAAGCCTGCCCCGTCTCATATAGCTAGTGCAATATGAACTAAGCTCCAGTAAACATTAACCAACAGCGTTAGACTAGTGCATAAGTACAAGTTCAAGCGTTTAAGGGCATTCCTCAACTGCTGCAGAGTTAGCGACCTTTCTCATGTTTTTAAAATATAAATATATGAAAACACAACATAACATGAGCATAATAATTGTGAAACAAAGTAATGCCATCTTGATGTAATAAAAGCGTGAACTTTTGTCTCCAAATCTTGTTTTGATAGCAAGTTTTTACCTTGGTGACCCTTCTCAGTTGATGAAAACTAGATTTAGTCACTGCACTGATTTGCCTGTTCAAGATAAGTTCACTTCCCAATGCAACAGCCAGGGATGTCACATTAGGTTTAAAAAAAGGGGCAAGCGAACCAAGGTCAACCACACAGTCCCCAGACTAAGCACTAGGGCTTAAACCACAGCCTTCATTTTCTTTTCATCATGAAAAAGGAAGTTAGAGAACATCCGATGACATTAACCAATAACTCAGTGACTGGTGGTGGGCTCTCTTAAAGGGGATGTAAACCTGAGTATCATCTGCATAACAGTGAGAATGTTTCCTGAAAATCAGACCAAAAGCACTATAGCTTCATGTTACCTGCAGAAGGAAGCAAACAGAAGCAAATGCTACGAAAACAACAATGGGCCAAATGCAGAACCCTGAAGAACCCCAAAAATGAATGAAGCATTAGAGGAAGTAAAATCACACAAGACACTGAAGTTTCTATCTGCCAGGTTTGTCACAAAACAGTCCAGAGCGACTCCATGAATATCCACAAAATGTTGCATCCTAGAGAGCAGGAGACCGCTATGGTCCATGGGGTCAAATACAGCCAATAAGTCCAGCAATACCAGAATAACAAAGTCTCCGGAGTCCTTTACCAATACAATATCATTAAAACCCAGAGCAATGCTGATTCTGTACTGTGGACTGGCTTAATACCACACTGAATATTTTCTAAAATGGTGTCCATCAAATACTAGGTCAACCGACAGTATGCAACCTTCTTCTGTACAATAGAAATAAAAGAAGTCTGGAGATAGGTAGGTAACTGGACAAGGCAGATAAAGGCTGAACTACAGCATGTTTCCAGTTCCCTGACATTACCCCAAAGACAATGCTCTCAAAATAATGGCAATAGCCCAAGGATCAACTGATGGAAAAACTTCTTTGACTTTGCCCTAGTCCTTTGGAGCTGGGACAGTTTCTTGGAATGGGTGCAGTGAAAACAAACCTTCGATGTCCTAGCTACCTACCAGGGATTTTTTATAGGGTTAACTTCCCTTTTTGGCCCTGGTTCCAGTATTGGAAACAGATGTGGGAAAGAATGGCCCCAGAAAACTACAATAGTTCCTAAATAAGCTAATTTCATGCACTTTATTCTAACCTCTATTAACAACTTAGCCAAACTTGACCCCTAATTCAAAAAAATGAACCATTACCAGGTTTTGGCTCCATAGGGACTATTGGTGTGAAGACAAGGTTAAAAATTATATTCCAAAAAGGTCCTCAAAGGGTTTTAAAAACCAAGCAGCTGAAATGAAACAAAGCCCTAGGCATGATGGGAACGCTAATACCTTTGTTGCTGCACGCTGTCATGAATGGGGCAGAGAAATGAAAACTACATCACCAGAGCTGGGATCACTGAGGGTAAACAGCTGAGCAGCTATGAGCTCAGGGGCTAAATCCTCTTTCTTGATTTTTCCTGTTCTGTAGGATCATCTCTCTCCCTCTGTTTACATTTTTACACCTTCTCCTGTCATTTACATCTCTTCCTCTTGTTTCCTCTACTCATATACCCCTATTGTCTCAGCTCTCTTTTCCACTTGTGGTCACACTATTAGACTGCAATGATTCCCAATTCATCCTCTGAGCTGAATTATAGAGCAGAACTGTCTTACAGTGCTTATTATTTCCTTCAGACATACACTTTATTCTCATGAAACATACAAGACAACAGCAGGAAAAGGAGTTCCAGGTTTTGTATTGTTATCTTTGTTTTTCCGGTGTAGGACATGGAGGAAATAGGCTTCTACTTGTGAGCAAAACCGCACACAAAGAGTAGTTTAAACAAAGGGCCTCCCCTTCTCTTCTCAGTTTGCTGCAACTAGGTCTACTCCAAGGTATTTCTCTCTGCAGGTCTCAAGGAGGACAAGAGCTTTCTCATGGATCCTATGGAGAGAGGGGGTTGCCAGGGGTCACCCTAGGTCAGTTGCAGGCTCTGCAGGAGGATGTGACTCCACAGCCTGAGGAGGGTCTGCTGATGCGGGTCGACATCTGTCAGTGCAACAGGTACACACGGCAGACAGCCATGAGGGAGAAGCAGCAGTTGTTTCCTGAGATGGCCAACAAGGAATCGTACTGTGGCTCGTTCCCTCACTTTTGTTTTCATTCTCGCCAGGGTCGGAAGTGTTATTTGGGTTAGCGTTCAAGCAGCAGTGACTTCTGTTCGATGGGAACTCAGAGTCTCGTAGACACTTTCTTACCCTTTCTTTATTTTTCCTGCTCAATTCACTGTGAAGGAGAACAATAACATGTCATCATCAAATGTACACTTGCTGCTTAAAGTAAATACAGTTTGTTTAAAAAAAAACCTTGGCATTCAGTTTGTCATTTGGCTTTTAGTTGAATAAATATGATCTAATCTCACTTGGGAAAAGCGGCTTTGCATAAAAGAAACACCACATCACATAAACAGTCAGTCCTGCCAAGTGTTAAAATCTTGTATTTATGTTTTTTTTTTTTTTATCAATTTCCCCCAAGGCCCAGAACCATATGACTTACCATTAACATGAAATCCACTCTATAAGGGTTTAGATGTTGTTTTCACATTTTTGGCAAGTGCTGAAATCATAACTCTCATCACTGCCGAGATCTGGAAACTCTACATCACTGAAATAAGCCCAGCAAGCAACACAGTCTGAAAGTCTGAGGCTGCAGGGTAGCTCAGCACACGTGTATTTTATTTGAACTTTTCTGACTGGTTGAGTAGAAGAATCAATGTAAGTTTGTGTCAAGTGTAAACTTGGTTTGTTAGAGATGAAAAGAAGCTAATCATTCTGGTTTGATATAAAAACACAGCATGATTCAAAAGTTCCTACAATGATAAAAACAGGCCTTTCTGTATGTTTAACATTTTACAAATCATTGTGTTATTAATTAGATTTAATCCCTACAATGAAGGATGCAAAAGTCATGATTTGACACATTCAGCTGCACTGAAAAAAAAAAATTAATGATTATTTCTGATCATATTTGGTCACGCTGAATTTTTCATGCAGGTTGAACATGAATATGTCTCCTACACATGTCTCCTGCTTTAGTTTCTGATAAGAAATAGATGATGAACCTCTTGGATTAGAAAAGCCTGACAGATCTACATCACACTGTCATTTAACATTCATGGACTCACCCATCTAGATTCGTAACGGGGAAGGCTGTTGCTTTTCTTTTTGCGTCCAGGAAACAGCAGCACAAGTAACCGTTAGCATTAGCAACTCCACCACACGGCAGAACTCCTCCAGGCTTGTGTTATTTGTGGATATAAAACATCTATGTCGCAGAGCAAATTGAGTCAGTGGTAGAGTCGGGTCGCTGTTATCTAGTCCGAGGAGAGACTGTCTGCCACTCTCTCCTCCACCTGACCCCTCCATGCTGAAAAAGGTGCTTCAGTACATGTTCAAATAATCCAGTGTCTACTAAAACAGTTTCACCACTTATTTATCTGGTGTACCAGAGTTCTATTATGAGTTTTTTTAAACACATTTTCAGTAAGAGGAAGCAAGCAGCTTCTTTTAACTGTGTAAACTTTTTATTTCTGGTATTTATTCCAACTTGGAGCTTCACCTTTTCACTGAAAACTATAATAAAATCCAAAGTGAACTGTCTCATTTTGCATTCAAAATGAGGCCAAATAATCATTAACTAAATTAGTAAAGGTCAAAGTGCTTGTCTAATTATTGATTGCATAGATTATTCTCTCAGCTAGATTGAACATTTTTCTTAAATTGGCTAATTCAAACACTTTTTGTTTATTATACTTTTATGAGGCCAAGTTCCCATTGAGGTAACTCTGTTTTAAGGGAGTCCTGTGGGGAAGGCTGGGATTGAACCAGCAACCTCCTGGTTGATAATCTGCTCTTCTCCTTAAACCACATCCACCTCAAACATGCATTTTCTGAGGGAAAGACTAGGTCAGATAAATGGCGTTTACACAAATAGCAGCATTAAGAAAGGAGCTTGTACTCTGTTTTTCTGTCAAACACAGATAAAGATCTGCTGTGAAGCTGTATTCTCCAACAAACAAGTGCCCCGATAAATGACAGGACGAGGGGGAGTTTACCCCAGGCAGCAGACATAAACAGAGCAGCCCCCTTAGATGGAGGGGGAGGTAATTTAGATATACCGCCACCATTAGCCCAATTAGGGCTCAGTGACTGTGAATCCACAGGGCTTTCCCTGTTCACCACACGGGGTTGGGAGTGGGGTGGGGTGGGTGTGTGTGTGTGTGTGTGTGTGGGGGGGGGGTACACCGCAATTATATGTATTCGACAAAATGGCAACAGAGGAGGAAATGAGGGAGGAAGCCAAGGTGAGGCCTGAGCAGGAGCTTCTCCCTGAATGAATGTAAGTCGGCCACTGAGGTTGGATTGCATCGGGATCTGCCGGGGGCTTTTGGTGGAGCGTGCTGGCATTTCTTACACTCATTGTTAACAACGAAAAGGCATGTGGTCGGCTCCATCTCAGGGTCAGACACGCAAACTTTATCCAGGTTCAGTATGATTAAGTATCACCTCATCTTTGACAGGAGATAACTGCTTCAGTGCTTTTATGTGTGCTGATACGCAGAGTCGGTTTGCAAGAGTTAAACTCCTTTCTGTTATGTTCCAAGTCTCAGTTTTCAATGTAGAGTCTTGTTCTAGTCCTTAAATAATCCAGATTAGTTCTGCAACCACTTTAGCCCAAGCAGTTGAGATCGCGTTTACAAGCCAGAACTAGAATGACTTAAAAAGAAGAATTTAGCACTGAAAATATCACTCAGAAGCTAAACTTTGTTTTCCTCAACCGTCATGGTTCTAATATCGAGTGAAAATCCAATCCCTTTCTTTAGTCGAGAGATTACAAAAGGCAGTTTAGGTTAACAGAGACCTTCTTAGGTGTGTTCTTGCTGTGTCTTTGTAAATCCATGCTTTCGTTCTTTTTTAAACACAGAAACAGTTTTGTTTACCTGTTTGTAGCTACGGTTTCGCCGACAGCTGCCGGCTTTTTCAGGCTGACGCTGATGGTGGCGCGTCACTTCCTTCTCCGTTTATCTGCGGGCAGCAGAGGACGTTGTCACCCTCTACTGCCCGCTCTCCCCTCTCCGACGATGCAGTCCCATGCGTGGTCCAGCGTGTAAACTCCGTCGTCCCTGTTCATGGTCCCACATCCACGTCTCCTTATCTCGATTGCTTCCTTGATCCATCTTTTGTATTTTTGTTGTTCGGTGGTTATGATCCGTGTGTTGTCCCAGTCCATTATATGGTTTTCTCTTAAGCAATGATCTGTTACGGCTGACTTTTTTATTGTACTTTCTGCTTCTTCTTTTGCTGCTCTTGTGTGTTTACGATTTGCCTCTTTCTCGCACTCCTTTCTGTGTTCTATTGTCCGTGTATTGAGTTGGCGTCCGGTTTCTCCTATGTATGTTTTATTGCATATTTTGCATGGGATTTCGTAGATGACTCCACATTTTTGTCCAGCTGATATTTTGTCTTTTGGGTGTACTAGTCTGTTTCTAACTGTTGTGTATGGCTTTGTTGATGTGTTTATGTTGTGTTTTTTCATTGTTGCTCTTATTTTTTCCGTTATGCCTCTGATGTATGGTAGGGTTATCACTGGTTTTGGTTCTTGTCTTTCTGGGTTTCTGGTTCTTTTTTTGGGTTGTTCTTTGCTTTCTGTTTTTGTTTGTTGTTTTCCTTTGTTTATTGCCCATGTCGGGTATGCGCAGGTCTTTAAAGCGTGTTGTATGTGTTTGTCCTTTTGTTTACGGTCTCTCTCTTCTGTTATTATGTTTGCTCGGTGATATAATGTTCTGATTACTGACATTTTGTGTATGGTGGGGTGTTCTGATGTCCATAATAAATATTGGTCTGTGTGTGTTGGTTTCCTGTATGTGTTTATGTTTAGGGTCCCGTCGGTCTGCCTGGTGATTTTCATATCCATAAATGCTATGCTGCCTTCTGTTTCTAACTCATATGTGAATTTTATGTTGCCCGTGTCGTCAATATTGTTTAAGTGTTGTGTTAGTGTTTCTGTTTGACCTTTTGGTATGATTTCCAGTATGTCATCAACGTAGCGTTTCCATAGTTTTATTTTGCAGTTTGGGGGGGCGGTGGCTATGGCTTTTTGCTCTAGGTTTTCCATGAAAAATTCGCACAGGGTGGCTGATAACGGGTTACCCATGGCGAAGCCTTCCAGTTGTTTGTATATTGTGTTTTCGTATGTGAAGTAAGTGGAGTTAGCTACCAGTCCTATCAGTTGTGCTATGTCATCTGCTGTGAGGTTTGTCCTTTTGTGTAAAGTTTTGTCTTGTCTGATTCTGTTAACTACTATGTCTATGGTTTTTTTGGGTTGGTGTTTTTGTGAACAGAGATGTGACGTCATGTGAGATGAGTATGTCGTTGTCTTCTATTGTAATTTCCTTTAGTTCTTTTGCCAATTCTATACTATTTTTGCAGTGTTGGTCTGTATTTCCTAATAACGGGCTGATTATTCTGCTGATATCTTTTGCCATGTTGTATGTTGGTGTACCTATGCTGTCAACTATTGGTCTAAGTGGGGTGTTTTGTTTATGTATTTTTGGTGTTCCATATATTCTTGGTGTTTTGTTTGCTGTGGGAATCCAGTGTTTGTACATTTTTTCTGTTATTTTGCCTTTTTCGTGCAGTGGCTTCAGTAATTTTTTCATGTTTTTCTTAATGTTTTCTGTTGGATCTTTTTTAAGTATTTCATATGTATTTTTTTCCTCTAGCATCTGTTTCATCTGTTGTTTATATTTTTCTCTGTCCATAACTACTGTGGTTCTTCCTTTATCTGCCGGTAGAATAATTATCTGTTCATTGTTGGATAAAGCTGTCATGGCTGATTGTTCTTCTTTTGTAATATTGCTGTGTTGAATTTGGCTGTTTTTTAATATCCCAACTATGTTATTTCTGAGTTCTGCTTTCTTTCCCTCATCTGTGATCTGTTGACATGCTAGTTCTGTTGCTACAATAAATTCATCATATGGTATTTCTTTTGGTGTGACTGCAAAGTTTAAACCTTTCTTTAATATGCTCTCTTCTGCTTCTGTTAGTTTGTATTGTGAAATGTTACATACCCATGAGTTTGGTGTGGAGTTGCCTTGTATTTCTCGAGCGGGCAGTAGAGGGCGACAACGTCCTCTGCTGCCCGCAGATAAACGGAGAAGGAAGTGACGCGCCACCATCAGCGTCAGCCTGAAGAAGCCGGCAGCTGTCGGCGAAACTGTAGCTACAAACAGGTAAACAAAACTGTTTCTGTGTTTAAAAAAGAACGAAAGCATGGATTTACAAAGACACAGCAAGAACACACCTAAGATGTTCAAAGAGAAATATGGACAACAAGGAACGAAGGACTTCCGCCGTTTGGAACGATTACACCAGAAACGCGCACGTCTAAGAAACCACCTTCGCTTCTGTTTAAGATGCCGGGACGAAAACATCACACCCATAAGCCTACAGCTGAAAACATCGATCCGGACCAAGACTGCACAAAATATAATAGAAAGAGCACAGAGAGCACTGCTCAAGGAGAGGATAAGGAACGTCATAACCAAACAGATGCATGTGGAGGACGAACTGGAAAGAGGACACCTGGACTTAAAAAGGAATTACAAACTTGATAAACAAATGGAGGAACTAATTAAAGGACACATGATGGAAAAACAGGAAAAAGAGTTCATAAAAGTAAAAGAAAGACACATAAAGAAGTTAAACAGACTCATAAACAAGAAAAAGAGGGGAGAAATACAAGGCAACTCCACACCAAACTCATGGGTATGTAACATTTCACAATACAAACTAACAGAAGCAGAAGAGAGCATATTAAAGAAAGGTTTAAACTTTGCAGTCACACCAAAAGAAATACCATATGATGAATTTATTGTAGCAACAGAACTAGCATGTCAACAGATCACAGATGAGGGAAAGAAAGCAGAACTCAGAAATAACATAGTTGGGATATTAAAAAACAGCCAAATTCAACACAGCAATATTACAAAAGAAGAACAATCAGCCATGACAGCTTTATCCAAAAATGAACAGATAATTATTCTACCGGCAGATAAAGGAAGAACCACAGTAGTTATGGACAGAGAAAAATATAAACAACAGATGAAACAGATGCTAGAGGACAAAAATACATATGAAATACTTAAAAAAGATCCAACAGAAAACATTAAGAAAAACATGAAAAAATTACTGAAGCCACTGCACTAAAAAGGCAAAATAACAGAAAAAATGTACAAACACTGGATTCCCACAGCAAACATAACACCAAGAATATATGGAACGCCAAAAATACATAAACAAAACACCCCACTTAGACCAATAGTTGACAGCATAGGTACACCAACATACAACATGGCAAAAGATATCAGCAGAATAATCAGCCCGTTATTAGGAAATACAGACCAACACTGAAAAAATAGTATAGAATTGGCAAAAGAACTAAAGGAAATTACAATAGAAGACAACGACATACTCATCTCACATGACGTCACATCTCTGTTCACAAAAACACCAACCCAAAAAACCATAGACATAGTAGTTAACAGAATCAGACAAGACAAAACTTTACACAAAAGGACAAACCTCACAGCAGATGACATAGCACAACTGATAGGACTGGTAGCTAACTCCACTTACTTCACATACGAAAACACAATATACAAACAACTGGAAGGCTTCGCCATGGGTAACCCGTTATCAGCCACCCTGTGCGAATTTTTCATGGAAAACCTAGAGCAAAAAGCCATAGCCACCGCCCCCCCAAACTGCAAAATAAAACTATGGAAACGCTACGTGGATGACATACTGGAAATCATACCAAAAGGTCAAACAGAAACACTAACACAACACTTAAACAATATTGACGACACGGGCAACATAAAATTCACTTATGAGTTAGAAACAGAAGGCAGCATAGCATTTATGGATATGAAAATCACCAGGCAGACCGACGGGACCCTAAACATAAACACATACAGGAAACCAACACACACAGACCAATATTTATTATGGACATCAGAACACCCCACCATACACAAAATGTCAGTAATCAGAACATTATATCACCGAGCAAACATAATAACAGAAGAGAGAGACCGTAAACAAGAGGACAAACACATACAACACGCTTTAAAGACCTGCGCATACCCGACATGGGCAATAAACAAAGGAAAACAACAAACAAAAACAGAAAGCAAAGAACAACCCAAAAAAAGAACCAGAAACCCAGAAAGACAAGAACCAAAACCAGTGATAACCCTACCATACATCAGAGGCATAACGGAAAAAATAAGAGCAACAATGAAAAAACACAACATAAACACACCAACAAAGCCATACACAACAGTTAGAAACAGACTAGTACACCCAAAAGACAAAATATCAGCTGGACAAAAATGTGGAGTCATCTACGAAATCCCATGCAAAATATGCAATAAAACATACATAGGAGAAACCGGACGCCAACTCAATACACGGACAATAGAACACAGAAAGGAGTGTGAGAAAGAGGCAAATCGTAAACACACAAGAGCAGCAAAAGAAGAAGCAGAAAGTACAATAAAAAAGTCAGCCGTAACAGATCATTGCTTAAGAGAAAACCATATAATGGACTGGGACAACACACGGATCATAACCACCGAACAATAAAAATACAAAAGATGGATCAAGGAAGCAATCGAGATAAGGAGACGTGGATGTGGGACCATGAACAGGGACGACGGAGTTTACACGCTGGACCACGCATGGGACTGCATCGTCGGAGAGGGGAGAGCGGGCAGTAGAGGGCGACAACGTCCTCTGCTGCCCGCAGATAAACGGAGAAGGAAGTGACGCGCCACCATCAGCGTCAGCCTGAAGAAGCCGGCAGCTGTCGGCGAACCTGTAGCTACAAACAGGTAAACAAAACTGTTTCTGTGTTTAAAAAAGAACGAAAGCATGGATTAACAGAGACCTTTCTCTCTTTTGCTAAGGGCCATTCAGTCCCTGTACCAGAGTAGTGTGAGTTTGGTCTGCAGTAAGTCAGACCTGTTCTAAGTGAGGGTTGGACTCCGCCAGGACTGTCCTTTGTTGCTGCCCCCAACCCCAAAATCTCAATGAAAAGTATTTAAGACAGTCCCCCACTTCCCACTTCCTCCACTGACCATACCAAATTCAATGTGCAATAATTGTATATACATAACATTACTGTCCATATGTACATAGTGCTGCAGAACTGTAACAATACTGTGCAATAATTAGTTTATAACACTTACTGTCCATATGTACATAGTGCTGCAGAAGTGTTCCCTCCCACCCCCACCCCAAGTATGTTTGTGTTACACTGGGTAGGAGATGCTCCGTATCTCACTTTACACCTGTATAGTGACAATAAAGGCATTCTATTCTATTCTATTCTATTCTATTCTATTTAGGCAACATTTCCACTAGATCCTCTAGAAAATGTTTTATTTTGGATTTATTTTAACTTCTGATGTCTTTTCATTGTCGTCGTTGTAGTCTTCCTCCGCTTATCCGGGTCCAGGTCACAGAGGCAGCATCCCAACTAGGGAGCTCCAGACCGTCCTCTCCCCGGCCACCTCCCCCAGCTCTTCTGGCAGGACCCCAAGGCGTTCCTGGACCAGACTGGAGATGTAACCTCTCCAACGTGCCCTGGGTCGACCTGGGGGCCTCCTACCAGCAGGACATGCCCGAAACACCTCCCCAGGGATGCGTTCAGGAGGCATCCTGACCAGATGCCCAAACCACCTCAACTGACTCCTTTCGATCCGGAGGAGCAGCGGTTCTACTCCGAGTCCCTCCCGAATGTCCGAGCTCCTCACCCTATCTCTAAGGCTGAGCCCAGCCACCCTATGGAGGAAACTCATTTCGGCCACTTTTCTCCTCCTACCCTCACTCGTGAACAAGACCCCGAGATACTTAAACCCCTCCACTTGAGGTAGGACCTCTCTCCCGACCCGGAGGAGGCAAGCCACCCTTTTCCGGTCGAGAACCATGGTCTCAGATTTGGAGGTGCTGATCCTCATCCCAGCTGCTTCACACCTGGCCGCGAACCAACCCAGCAAGAGTTGAAGGTCAGAGCTGGATGAAGCTAGGAGGACCACATCATCCGCAAAAAGCAGAGACGAGGTTCTCCTGCCAGCAAACTCAACACACTCCACACCACGGCTGCACCTAAAAATTCTGTCCATAAAGGTAATGAACAGAACCAGTGACAAAGGGCAGCCCTGGCGGAGTCCAACCCTCACCGGGAACAGGTCCGACTTACTACCGGCTATGCAGACCAAACTCATGCTCCTCTGGTAAAGGGACTGAATGACCCTTAACAGAAAGCCACCCACCCCATACTCCTGGAGCATCCCCCACAGGTTGCCCCTGGGGACACTGACATAAGCCTTCTCCAAATCCACAAAACACATCTGGATTGGTTGGGCAAACTCCCATGCCCCCTCCATCACCCTTGCAAGGGTATAGAGCTGGTCCACAGTTCCACGGCCAGGACAAAAACCACATTGCTCCTCCTCAATCTGAGATTCAACTATCGATCTCTCCTCTCCAGTACCTCGGAGTAGACCTTTCCAGGGAGGCTAAGGAGTTTGATCCCCCTATTTTTGGAACACACCCTCAGGTCACCCTTCTTAAAGATGGGGACCACCACCCCAGTCTGCCACTCCACAGGAACTGCCCCCGATGACCACGCAATGTTGCAGAGACGTGTCAGCCACGACAGCCCTACAACATCCATAGCCCTGAGATACCCAGGACAAATGTCATCCACCCCCGGGGCTCCGCCGCTGTGTAGTTGTTTGACTACCTCAGCAACTTCTGCCCCCAAGATTGGACAGTCCATCCCCAGGTCTCCCGGCTCTGGTTCATCCTCAGAATGCGCGCAGGTGGGATTTAAGAGCTCCTCAAAGTATTCCTTCCACCGTCCGACTATAGCCCCAGTTGACGTCAGCAGCTCCCCATCCCCACTGTAAACAGTGTGGGCGAGTTGCTGCCTTCATCTCCTGAGGCACCGGACAGTTTGCCAGAACCTCTTTGGAGCCGATCGATAGTCTTTCTCCATGGCCTCACCAAACTCCTCCCACGCCCAAGATTTTGCCTTGGCAACTGCCACTGCTGCACCCCGCTTGGCTAACCGGTACCTGTCTGCTTCCTCCGGAGACCCACAGACCAGCCACGCCCTGTAGGCCTCCTTCTTCAGCCCGATGGCTCCCCGAACCTCTGGTGTCCACCAGCAGGTACGGGGGTTGCCACCACGACTGGCCTTGTCCACCTTGCGAACACAGCTAGCAACAGCCGCCTCAACAAGGCCCACTCAGAGTCAATGTCCCCCACTGCTCTCGGGACATGGTCAAAGCTCTGCCGAAGGTGGGAGTTGAAGACCGTCTTGACAGGTTCTTCTGCCAGGCGTTCCCAGCAGACCCTCACTATGCGCCCACACTGTTTACAGTGGGGATGGGGCCTGCCATCTGATCTGACAGCGCCGCTCCTCTCTTCACTTGGGTGTCAAAAAACATACGGCCGCAGGTCAGATGATACGACTACAAAGTCTATCATCAACCTGCGACCTAGGCTGCTCTGGTACCAAGTGTACCGATAGGCATCCTTATGTTCGAACATGGTGTTCGTTATGGCCAAACTGCAGCTTGCACAGAAGTCCAATAACGCAATACCACTCGAGTTCAGATCAGACGGGCCGTTCCTCCCAATCACACCCCTCCAGGCCATGCTGCCATTGCCCACGTGAGCATTGAAGTCCCCCAGCAGGACAATGGAGTCCCCTGATGGAGCACTGTCTAGCACTCGTCCCAGGGACTCCAAAAAGGGTGGGTACTCTGAACTGATATTTGTCACATAAGCTCAAACAACAGTCAGGAAGGCGCAAGAAAGCTACCTTCTCGTCCCCCAGGGTAAACCCCAACACACAGGCAGAGTCTTGGGGCTAACATAAAGCCAACCCCAGCTCTCTGCCTCTCACCTGGAGCAACTCCAGTAAAGGAGAGTGTCCAGCCCCTCTCTAGGTTTTGGGTTCCAGAGCCAATGCTATGTGTCGAGGTGAGTCCGACTATATATAGCTGGTACCGCTCAACCTCTGCCACAAGCTCCTGCTTCTTCCCCGCCAGTGAGGTGACGTTCCATGTCCCAAAAACCAGTTTCCTTGTCCGGGGATCGGACCACCAAGGCTCCCGCCTTGGTCTAGCACCCGATCCACACTGCACCCGACCCTTCATGTTCCTCCTGCGGGGGTGGTGGGTCCACAGTTGGATGAGTCCAAGTATTCGGTTTGGGCTGGGCCCGGCCGGGTTTGCTCTGTGCCAGCCGTCTGAAGGACCTGAAGCATTTGTGCCTTTGGGCCTGCAATCTTAATGAGTTGCAGATGTCCTTTCAACCTAAAAAATAAAACGATATTTTTGTGTTTATTTTATGATGTTTAGACAAACGGCTTGTTTGTATAAAATGTCCCATTCAGTGTCAGACGAAACCTGTTTGGTAAAGGGCCTGTATTTTATACAGCGCCTTCTAGAGCCCTGGAACCCCCCAAGGCGCTTTACAACGCAATCAGTCATTCACACACTGTTTCAGTGGATTCCATTCAGGTTGTCGCTGGGTTCAACTGGTCTGTGTTTAAATGTTGTGGCTGTGAAACACTAAGTCCTTGGGCTGTTGTGGCTTCTGATGGAGTTGATCCTTGAAGGAGCCAGCCCCTGTCTGAGGACTCCCCAACCCCAAATCTGCCACAACTCAACGCACCCACACAATTGGAACAATTTCAAGTGGAGGGAGGGAGCAGAGAAACTTTAGGGGCCAGGGCACCATGCAGTATTTCCTCCAAGCTTACAGATAGTATCAGAGAGTGACAGTAATAATAGCCCGTATTTATCTAACATAAGTGGAGTTTGAAATCATTGTGATGAAGAACATCCTGATGAGAGATGAATCATTTCATCAGACAAAAGCAACAAACTAATGCAGTCCACGTCATCATGCTCAGGTTTTCTGACATGCATTTAATTTCTGCTCAGGGGTTTAAATGTAAACATTTAACAAAATGATGACATCCAATTATTCCGTCTTAGCAAAATCACTGCTGAACTTCAAGGAGCCTCTGCTCGTCTTTCCTTCCTCTCCTTCTCTCTGAAGATGTTTACCCCATGACCTCATTATGTGAGCTGAGAAAGGCCATGCCCCTGGTCTTTGTTTTGCATGTTCAGAGGGCTTTAAGGAGTTGTTATGGTTTACAGATGTCACCCTGCAAAGCATGTGGAGGGAGTCATGAAGCTGTCAGGAGGAGATGTCTTCTCTCCTGGGTGTGGAGTCACCTCCCAGGGTGGTAGAAACAATATCACTGAACAAAAAGATGACATCTGAGGTTAAATCCTGCACATGTACAAACCCACTGCTTTGGTGTCCACCTCATGTAAAAAAGTCCAAGTCATTCCTTCGTGGTGTAATCATCCAGATAAATAATTCTAATTTGAAGGAATAATCTTTCCCCTGTCAGGCCTGATGACCACAGCTTCACACCCAGCAGAGCCTCATGTCTCCCACACCTTCTCCCACATCGTTGTCACATTTTCAGGGAAGGAAACTTTGACAGCTCGGCCGCGGTTAGGAAGAAAAATGAAGGGGGGGGGGGGGGTGAGAAAAGGACACTACAGCTTTATATGAATATTTCTAGTAATAACTCAGAATGAGTTTTCCAACATAGAAAACAAAATATTTTAATTGGATGAAAATTCTACACATCCCCAAGATGATGAGTCTGCAGGATCTTCATTATTTTGAAAGAAGAGAACCTAAAATACAGACAACTCAAACTTCTACAGGGACATTTTGGTATCATATGATCACTGAATCTGTTAGATTCAGGGTCATGCAGAGACCTTTGAAGGGGTGAGTGCTCAAAGTTAAAAAAAGGGCACATATAGAGCAAATTCTTTTTTTAACAGATTTACGATCCAACAAGTTTGAAAATTCAGATAATGAGATCCTTACGTTCAAAAAACAATATAAACTGGGAAACATATGCAATTTAGTGTCATTAATTGACGGTAATATTTGTTCAGAAATAATTGTTTTAGTTTTTAAAGCTGACTTATATCTAGAGATGTTGCAACCACATTTTTGTCCAAGTTGTTTGATTTTTGATTATCTTCCAATACTGAGTCCTGTTCCAATACGAGGTAGTAATGCAATGCGTTACAAAAAAAAAAATAATGGAAGAACACACAAGTTGTCCTTCTGTGAGTATTTGTTATTTTACTCATTTAGCCTTAAAAGCCATTCATTCAGGAAGTACACTGAACAGTATTCAAGATTCTAAATAATTTGTCATTGCACAGGTGTACACCAACATTGACTTTGCACTCACTAAAGACAGCTCATGTAAGAGGTGGTAAAATATGAGTAAAATAAAGTAAGTAGAATAAATGCAACCACGTGAAGTTATCCAGTCTGATCTGCAGCTATGCTAGCTGGGGTCTTTTCCTGTCTGTAGGAAATTCCTGATCCAATTCCATGATCTCATTCTGAACTTCACCCTAAACCTGAGAGCTCTGCTACCAACCTAACAACATCCTTTACACAATATCAGACTGTAAACCACCTTCTCTCCTTATGAGGGCACACACATGCACGCACGCACACACACACACACACACCTCTTTTAACTTCCATTCATTTTAATGACTCCACTATGCCTAACTCATACCCCATCCCTAACTAATGGAGTTCTATTCCTAACCCTAACTGAAATCTTCTCAGGGAAGCTCAATTGCATGCTCGTCGTCCTCATCTGGGTCTTGACCTGACTCCAGCTTGTCGACGTAACAGACTTGAGTGGGCAAATGCTTACATTCGATGGCGTCTGGCACGTTGGAGAGGTGTTCTCTTCATGGATGAATCTCGGATTACATTGTTCAGGGCAGATGGCAGACAGCGTGTGTGGCGTCGTGTGGGTGAGCGCTTTGCTGATGTCAATGTTGTGGATCGAGTGGCCCATGGTGGTGGTGGGGTTATGGTATGGGCAGGCATCTGTTATGGACCAAGAACATGGGTGCATTTTATTCAGTGGCGCAAAAAGTGGGTATGCAGTGTATGCGACGCATATGGGCGCCTAGCTGGAGGGGGGTGCCTAAGCAGTGATGGGGGAAAGGGCATTTTTGTGTTTCATAGCTATTTGTGCATGTGTAAATTAAATAATTATTAACAGAAGCAAGCGATTGGGCACCCCTCCACAGCCCTGCTCCACGCCCCCGCCCCACACTCACAGACACACACACACACACAGAACGTGAACACTCTTGATGAGTCCAGAGCGTGCGCCCGCAAATATGCACTGGGGTGCGAGTTTTCCTTTGAATGATATCTACTGTCATCTGATCAGCTAGCTAGGCTAGCTAGAGATATAAACACTGAAAAAAAGCTCTCTGGGGCACAAAACAGAAAATGGAAGAGGGAAAAGGAAATTATGTGGTTGCATACCCCTCATTAAGTAGGTACCTGCGCCCTTGATTTTATTCATGGCATTTTGAATGCACATAGATACCGTGATGAGATCCTGAGGCCCATTGTTGTGCCGTACATCCATGAACATCAACTTATGTTTCAGCAAGATAATGCACGGCCCCATGTTGCAAGGATCTGTACACAATTCTTGGAAGCTGAAAATGTCCCAGTTCTTGCATGGCCAGCATACTCACTGGACATGTCACTCGTTGAGTATGTTTGGGATGTGCTTGACCGGTGTATATGACAGTGTGTACCAGTTCCCACTAATATCCAACAACTTCGCACAGCCATTGAGGAGTGGACCAACATTCCACAGGCCACAATTGACAATCTGATAAACTCTATGCGAAGAAGATGGGTTGCACTACATGAGGCAAAGGTGGTCACACCATATACTGACCGTTTCTGAGTCCCCAGACCCCCCAATAAAGCAAAAAACTGCATATTCCAGGGTGGCCTTTTATTGTGGGCAGTCTAAAGTACACCTGTGCTCTACTCATGATGTCAGATCAGCATCTTGATATGGCACACATGTGAGGTGGGATGGATTATCTCAGCAAAGCACAGGTGCACACTATCACACATTTAAACTGATTTGTGAACAATGTTTGAGAGAAATGGTGATATTGTGTATCTGGAATGAATTTTAGATCTTTAAGTCCATCTCATGAAAAATGGGAGCAAAAACAAAAGGGGTGCATTTATATTTTTGTTCTGTGTAAAAACAGTCAGATATAATAACAGTGCTTTAAAATTATTGTTTATTAAATAAAAGCAACAACGGTCTATACTCTCAGCATGCTACCATCTTATATTAAATGAGCAGTGAGTGAGGTGGTGGGGGCTCCAAGCCCATATTTGTCTTGGTCCCCAAATGCCTTGATACGGCCCTGGATGTGGGACTGACTTCTAGGGTGATCTGATTCTATTACATGTAAAAAAAATTAATTGCCCTTGTATTATTGCTTTTCACTGGTAAAAATGTCTAGTGGGGATAAATCTACCTACTTTTTTCTTTTTTTCTTGATTTTATTTGAATAATTTCCTGCCCTTTCTCTCTCTAACCTTCCTGCATGCTGCATGTTTTCTCCGTCTTCCAGAAAAAGTGTTTCCTAGATTTCCTACTTTCTAACTAATCAGCCAAAGGGATCTACTGAATGCAAATAAATAAATAAATAAAAAAAGCTTAACATGCGCTGCGCTCCAGCAGCAATGAGTTGAAATCACTAGGGCACAGATTATGAACTCAGCTGAAAAGTACATGAAGTACCAGAGAATATGGGCTGATATAAATGTTCGCAAACAAATTACTTTGTTTTGGTGGAGCGATTTTGTGAATATAACAGCGGCCACACGCAGGACGCAGCTGGAGTATTTGAGTCGTTACCGCTGCGTCCTCTGCTCATAGAATGCCCGCAAAGCTGAGTCCATAAATGACGTAATATATGTGGATACTGGATCTTTTTTCAGGCTTCCAGCGATTTGAATTATTAGGAAACCCACATCTTGATTCTGGGTTTATAAATGCATTGTAATTACTGCATTACTGACAATTGTACCGGGTAAATATTACCATTTTCTTTTCCAGTAATGCCTTACATTACCACATTACAACTAAAGCAATGCATTACAACTAAAAGCAATGCATTACAGTAATTAATTACTTTTGTACCGCATTGCTCCCAACACTGGTCCTTAATGATTAAATATCTCAGCTGCTCTGTGTCAGAGTCAGTGCCAACATATTTATAAATAACCTACAAAAAACAACAAGGTGCACAAAAGTGCTGTACAATTAAGACAACAAAACAAGTAACAATACAAATGAAATATTCCCCAAATTTAACCAAGTAATACGTTCATAACCTGAAACTCCAATAATTATATTATCAGGCTCTAGTTTAGTTGAGTTTAGGTGAATTATTCCATCACCTCTAATTTTAAAGAAGTGGTACACTCATTAAATCAATACATTTGCAGTGGTCTCTAGCAGGAATGAATGCCTTGTAAGTCAAACTCTGGGGGGGAAAACCCCTGGTGCACCCATTGCAGGAAGTGGAAGTGAGCCACATCAGAAATGGGCTTCAGGCGTAATCTCAATACTCGCCCTGCGCCCTAAGGTCTTCAGAAAAGTGTACTTGGAGAAAGTGTGCAGTAGGGTTCGAGTGCGTTGTACACAAGTGTGCAAATAATTGCAGATTTGAGACAGGGAGCATCGCATCATCGATCGCGACGCATGCCGAGATGTTGGTCGCTGTGAAACTTTTTTCAAGAACCTTTACTAACAACTTTCAAACAAACAATAAAGCAATTATTTGAAATAAATTGAACTTCATTGCTGCTTTGTCTAAAACATTTAGAGCATCAACTAATCATCCTAAAATTAACTAATTTCATTAGAAAATACATATTTTCAGAAAAGGAACTTGTGCCTTTTCTTCTGCAGCAATGACTTGTGGGTAATTCCCTTGCCCGAGGTCCGCATCGCTGTGGACTTGGGTGAAGTGCAGATTAAGGGTGCAATGGGGGCGTGGTCAACTTCCGCACTTGAGAATTGGGACACCCTAAGCACTCACACCCCTGGCCGGGAATGCGCAAATGAAGGGCACAAGGGTGCAAGTGCGAGTATTGAGATTGGGCCTCAGAAGGCAGGATTTGGAATCTTACTTCCTGACATTTGGACATCTTATCTCTGATTGGCTAACAGCGACGCCACTCTACCGCAGACTCCATTAGTTCTGCAATACTGATGTTTTATCTCCACAAAGTTCTGCCATTTGGTGGGTTTACTAATGCTATCGGTTACCTTCTACCAGTCAAGACGTTCTCTGTTGTTTCCTGGATGCTAAAACAACAACAGCCTTCCCTGTCGCAAATCAAGTTGGATGAAGAGTGGCCACTGCAGAGAATGTAGAGGGCCGATCTATGCCCTTGTGCAACGCGTTACTGTAGAATAGAATAGAACAGAACAGTGCCGAACAGAACAGAATAGAATAAACTTGATTAATCTCGTAGTGTGGAATTTCACTCGTTGAGGCAGCACATACACTTAGAGAATAGAAAAAAGTAACAGAGGCAAATAGACAACGGCAGTAGGATATTATTGTGACCTTCAACTATTAAAATATTGCATAAAAATAAATAAATGAAATTCCAAAAAGAAACAGCATAAAGCTCACTGACATACAAATGTGCATTTGGGTATTGCATACATAATGAATATAGCACTGATGTTAGTGTGTAAAGGGATAATGCCAGTAACAGTTAAACCATGGAGTTATACTACAGAGGGAATGAATGATATAAGGTGATGTTCTATTTTACACCTTGGATGTCTCAATCTGCCTCAAAAGGAGCGGTTAATGGCCTCATCAGTGGAATACAGTGGATGAGAGTGTTAGCCCATTTGTTGCAATAAAAGCATGAATTATTTTATTTCTAAACTTAAAGACAGAGCATTTGACAACTGATCTCACTTGTTTTTCCAGTGGTCTGCTAGACTCACGTCAGTGTTTAAGCAAGTTAACGACTGGATGCAGTTAAACTTCCTCCAGTTAATCAAAGACAAGACTGAAGTTATTGTCTTTGGAAATAAGAAGGATGGAGGTTATTGCTCAACTTGGCTCCAGAGGAATAAAGACAACGACCCAGGTTAGAAATCTTGGTGTCATAATTGATTCAGACCTGAGCTTCACTGGTCACATTAAGGCTATAACTAGATCAGCTTTTAATCATCTTCATCAAATAGCACGACTCAGGGGTCTCATGTCCAGACCAGACCTAGAGAAACTCATTCATGCGTTGATCTATGGCAGGCTAGACTATTGTAATTGTCTTTTGACTGGTCTTTCCATAAAAGCTGTGAAGTAACTGCAGCTTGTTCATAATGCTGCTGATGGAGTCTTAAGAAGAACCAAGAGAACTGAACACATCACTCCTGTTCTTAAATCTCTACACTGGCTACCAATAAACTACAGAATCGATTTCAAAGTACTTCTACTAGTTTATAAACCACTCAGTGGCATGGGGTCAGAATACATGTTGGCTCGCCTTCCTGTATATACAGTTGTGGTCAGAAGTTTACATACACTTGTAAAAAATATAATATAATGGCTCTACTGAGTGTCCCATTATTTCTAAAACTCAGATTTTTCTCTGATAGAGTGATTGGAACAGATACTTCTTTGTCACAAAAAACATTCATGAAGTTCGGTTCTTTAATGTCTTTATTATGGGTTAACAGAGAAAAGTGATCACATTTGCTGGGTCACAAATATACATACAGCAGTGCTAATATTTGGTTACATGTCCCTTAGCCATTTTCACTTCAATTAGGCACTTTTGGTAGCCATCCACAAGCTTCTGGCAAGCTTCTGGTTGAATCTTTGACCTCTCCTCTTGACAGAATTGGTGAAGTTCAGTTAAATTTGATGGCTTTCTGACATGGACTTGTTTCTTCAGCACTGTCCACATGTTTTCAATGGGGTTTAAGTCAGGACTTTGGGAAGGCCATTCTAAAACCCTTATTCTAGCCCGATTTAGCCATTCCTTTACCACTTTTGATGTGTGTTTGGGGTCATTGTTCTGTTGGAACACCCAACTGCGCCCAAGACCCAACCTTCGTACTGATAATTTTAGGTTATGTTGAAGAATGTGAAGGTAATCCTCCTTCTTCATTATCCCATTTACTCTCTGTAAAGCACCAGTTCCATTGGCAGCAAAACAGCCCCACAGCATAATATTCCCACCACCATGCTTGGCTGTAGGCATGGTGTTCTTGGGGTTAAAGGCCTCTCCTTTTCTCCTCCAAACATATTGCTGGGCATTGTGGCCAAAAAGCTCGATTTTTGTTTCGTCTGACCACAGAACTTTCCTCCAGAAGGTCTTATCTTTGTCCATGTGATCAGCAGCAAACTTCAGTCGAGCCTTAAGGTGCCGCTTTTGGAGCAAGGGCTTCCTTCTTGCACGGCAGCCTCTCAGTCCATGGAGATGCAAAACACGTTTGACTGTGGACAATGACACCTGTATTCCAGCAGCTTCTAATTCTTGGCAGATCTGCTTTTTGGTGATTCTTGGTTCACTCTTTACCCTTCTGACCAATTTTCTCTCAGCAGCAGGTGATAGCTTGCGTTTTCGTCCTGATCTTGGCAGTGATGAAACAGTGCCATGCACCTTATCCCAATTGTTTGCACTGTTGCTCTTGGGACCTGCAGCTGCTTTGAAATGGCCCCAAGTGACTTTCCTGACTTGTTCAAGTCAATAATTTGCTTTTTCAGATCCATGCTGAGCTCCTTTGACTTTTCCATTGTAGCGTTTGTGGGCGTTTGTATCCAATGAGCCCTATTTACCTGGCCTAAGAGAAGTCACCAGCTGTAGTCACTCATAATCACTCACAAGAAGTTAAGAGGCCATGCTATGAAGCTCACTTCACTGACACGTTTCTAAGTCACCAAAATTGCTAGTTCATGTTGCTGTATGTATATTTGTGACCCAGCAAATGTGATCACTTTTCTCTGTTAACCCATAATAAAGACATTAAAGAACCAAACTTCATGAATGTTTTTTGTGACAAAGAAGTATCTGTTCCAATCACTCTATCAGAGAAAAATCAGAGTTTTAGAAATAACGGGACACTCAGTAGAGCCATTATATCATATTTTTTACAAGTGTATGTAAACTTCTGACCACAACTGTACGCCCAGCAGGGCTCTGAGATCCTTAGGAAGCAGTCAGCTGGTAGTAACCCAGGTCAGAACCAAACACGGTGATGCTGCTTTTAGCTACTATGCTGCACAAAGATGGAATCAGCTTCCACGTGACCTCAAACCTTCCCCAACTCTAGAAACTTTTAAATCAACATTGAAAACGTTCATGTATTCATCACCTTTCAGTGGATGTTTGTCGTGCTGCACCTTCTGCACTCTCTTTGTCTTTTTATTTTATTTCTTACATCGAAATTTATCTGTATATTTTTAACTTTGATTTTGTAAACTGTTGTTTTTTGTTGTCACATTCATTTTAATGTTTTGTGTTTTTGCTACTGGAACGCACATTGAATTACTTCTGTGTATGAAACGTGCCTCACCAATAAAGCTGCCTTGCTTTGCCTACATTTTCTATTTCACTTTGAATAATGAAAACTTGTATTTTACTCTCAATGTTAGATGTTTTCTCTCTTTGTCAAACATGTTTACCGACAGTTTATTGTGCCTGCGTATATTCCAATAAGTGACAGCTTTGATACAAACACATTTGTAAATGTTTCTAGACTAATCAGACCTGTGGACAAATGAGAATAGAAACAGGCAGTTTTTTATTTTTGTTTTACAGCTTGGAGAAAAAATGGGAAAGAAACATTCATAGTAAACCTTTGCATCATAATAAATCTGGAAAAAAAAGCATCAATATCTTCTCAAAAAAATAATAATGTCAAGCCATCCTTTTAGAACATGGAGACAAATCTGCAGTTACTTATCCTAGTTGTATTATGTGCATCCTCTTGTCCTCACAGTCATGAACAAAGCCATAAATCTTAGCAGACAAATGGTTAAACAACTGGTTAACTGTGATCCAGGCAATAATGATGTTAGTTGGAGGTCAGGCTGCATGTCGAAAGTTCAGACTTGGCTGTACGCCAGGCTCTGGTGATGAGTATCTGCACTCTTACAGGCGTTTTGTGCTCTGAGTCATTACAACTGTTCTGTAAATAGAAACCCAACTAAAGGAAATATCCCAGATCAGATCTGAGCACAAGTATTTTTTCTCTAACCACTTCCTAAGCTGCAGCACACACACATGAACACACACCACCTACATTCAGGCTGGAAGATTTCTGTCTTCTGAAAATGAAAGAGCTGCTGACATGATGATGACTCAACCACACCTTCGCGAGCCCCACGTTAATAACGTAGAGCATCTTCTGAGATAGTTGCGAGCCTGTTTTGTTGCCAGTTGAAGAAGAATCACAGCAGCATCTCTTGACATTTCCCATTCACACTTTTGATTTAGGGTTCTTCACAAAATGAGCGGTTCTGTGTAACTGTTCTGCGTTCCCCACGGTCCATGCTCCGATTACAGACTTCCTCCCTAACACAATGTTGGAACATGAGAATAGAAAAAGGACCAGTGGGGGTCTCTCGGCAGCATCTACTCTCTGGAAAAGCTCCCAAACTGCAACGTGAAATACTACAATAGCTTCACAATGCAGTTTCCGAGTCCCAGAGGCTACATCCAGACTCCAGTGAAGCTGTTAATCTTGATACCGAGATACGAAGGCTCCACTGCGGCTGCATCACTGGCTCAAATCTAACTTTTACCCTCCATTTAGGTGACACATATCTGATATTTACTTTGTTGTCTTAAGTATGGTTTATTTACTAAAGTCCAAACTATCAGATCTTTAACTCTTAATGGTTAGAGGAAGAAAATGTAACGTTCTAAGTGCTGTTGCTCTTGAAACCGATTTGTCTACAAGATTAAATGCCTAGATTTGTGTTTTTATGCACTCACATCCAGCCCAGAAACATTTTTTTATCTATATTTGACATAGATATGGCTTGGATGTGTGCTTTTTACTGAGAAAATAAACGAGAAGCTGCACAAACAGGTTTTTGGTCTAATTTAGCATTTTATTATGAGGCCACGATTGTGCCATGAAACAGATGTGAGTAGAGTCCTGAGGGTGAAAGGTTTGTACAGAGTGTGTGAGTGTAGCCAGTGACAGTTGCGTGCAACCAGAGTCCAGTTGTATGTCATTTTGTTTGGCTGATCCAGGAATGTGTAGGAGGCCCCTCATAGTGACATCACCATTGTGGATGACTCCCTGGAGCAACGATGTGGTCCAAAACCAAGTGATCTGGTCACGACCTTTTGCTGGGCTCTTATGTAGAAACATGAAATTATGCTATAATTTTAATATGTGGCAAGAGCTTATAGCACAAGATCTACAGGTGGTTTCTTGAGCAACACTGATTACTTAAAAAGCACTTACCTGGAATGATATGTGGGTTCGGAAAGCATATAATGCCTTCTCCAGGTCAGGGACGAGGTCCTGTCCTGAGTGGAAGAGTTTAAGTATCTCGGGGTCTTGTTAACGAATGAGGAATAACTGGAGCAGGAGATTAATAGACAGATTTGTGCTGCATCTGCAGTGATGCGGGCATTGTACCGGCCTGCCCTGGTGAAGAAAGAGCTGAGCCGGAAAGTAAAGGTCTCGATTTACCAGTCAATCTCCGCTCCATACCTCATCTATGGTCACGAGCTTCGGGTAGAAACCAAAAGAATGAGATGGATGGATATGTGAGTTTGGGTTTAACGGTTTTTAATTTTAGGTTCTGATAACAGTTGTGCTTTTTCTGTTAGTTGTCTCCAATAAGTATAGTTCTTCAATGTCCGTTTTTGCACAATCAAAAGAAGATTAGCCTATTGTCCTAGATGTTCTGTATGTTTTTAATAAAAAAAAATCATAGTTGTACTTGTTCTCTCGTGTCTAAACCTTCTCCTATACCTGGACCTAAAGTTTTAGTCTGGTCTGCCAGACTCGTCTTCTATTCTACACAGAGAGCTAGTCTGGTTACTCACAGGCAGAGAGGCACATGAGGGATGGGACTATCCAGCTCAAAAAAACCATTCAGAAAAAAGGCGGAAATGCCAACTGTACTGCATGACGCTGCAGTTTTTTAGCTGTAATCAAAAATGGCGTCTGGCGACAGCGCAAACATCTTTCTTTAGAAGAAAGGCTTTTAGCGCTTCTTCTTCTTGTGGTTTTAAAGACGTGACCAAGTCATATAGAACAGAGGAAAGAGCCGCAGCGAACTCCACTTCAGACGCCATGTTTATGACAAACTCAGCGTGTGTGATAGGGGTTGAATCAACTAGTCGACTTCACTACTCTGTACTGACTTTTTCTGCCTTTCATAGACTAGTCGCTGTCACGTGGAAATGACCGACAAGATGGAGTCCTCGGAAAAGACAGCAGGTGACGAGCCCCTGCGCGCAGTGGCCAGAGCGTCTGTATCTGACGCCCGCGATACAACGGACATTCGACCGAATTGTGACCTTTACCCGCTCCCCTCACCCCCATCCTAACTTTAACCAGCTTGCGCGTGTAAAGCTTGGTTTCGCGTTTCATCGTTCCTCTCAAACGCTTAACGGAAAATTTAGACTGACTTACTGGGTAAAGGTTAGGGTGGGGATGACGGAAAGGTTAAATAGCAAGAGGGTAAAGGTCACAATTTGGTCAAATGTCCATTTTACCGCGGGCGTCAAAAAGCAACGCGCTGTGCCAGAGCGTCGCCTCCCAACGTGTGTCGGAAAAAAATGCTGGGTCACCCATCGTCAGTTTTAGCCGATTCAGGTGTATAACGTCTTCGATGATTAGTCAAAGTCGACTAGATTTTCATTATTTGACTGTCGACTTTAAAAAAAATTAAGTCATGCAGCCCCTAGAGTGTGATGGTGTGTGATGTATACTGCTCAGCGCTGATTGGCTCAGTTAGAATCCCTGGTGGGTGGGTTGGGGAAGGGTGGGTGGGGTATTTGAATAGAAGAGTACCCAGAGCCAATGTTTCCCATAAGGAGGCACGTGGCTGGCTGCTCAGGCTACAGTTTGTCAGGAAAACCACCAAAGGAAAGTGACTAAAGGCCCCTTGTAAGAAAACTAACCACCTCAGCTGCCTGTTTTCAATGAGAAGAAGTGACAGCTCTACTCTAAAGGTAAGCCAAGCCACCACGTGGAGAAACTAATTTTAGCTGCTTGTACCTGGGATCTCTTTCTTTGGTCACAATCCAAATGTTGTTAGTGTAGCCCATGGTTATTTTGACCATTTTTTATAGTTGCTCTGGGTAGTTTTTCCCAGTTAATTTTACTCCTGGTTTCATGTCTGGAAAACTGTCATGACTTTGTGACCTCTCACGGGATTTCCAGGAAATTCTGTGAGAGTTCAGGGAGTATAAAAAGGTGGAGGACCCAAATGTTTGAAAAGCCTGTATGAACAAAGAAGCTCACGGTTGCTGCAGCTTGTGGATGTGCCTTGGAGAGCCTCATGATTTGTTTGTGAATGTAACCTGGGAACTGGCCAGGTCTTTTAGCTGTGATCATCGATTAGATGACCCAATGCTGTTCCTTTTCCACTTGATGGCGAGCTACCACTAGGCCGAGCCCATGCCTAGAGAACCTAATCATTTCCTGCTGTTTTGGTAGAAGTTGCTGCAAGCTGTTGGTACAAGCTAACCGCTTTGGAGACTTCACACAGAACCAGTTTGATCTTTTGGACTCCTTCATATCTAATGGACTCATTCACGGACAATGTTGCTAGCTCATCTGGAATAACCTTCTTGGACAGATATGAGTGCAAGCTTAAGACTCTGTGTTTCAACTAACTTATTGATCTTTGAAAGTGCACTGCTGTAAATATTGTAAATAACAAAGGAACTAATACAACACATTTGGTTGCACAGAAAGTCTTGTTCTCTTGGTTTTTTAAGCACAACTCAATGTAAATCCTCCCTGAGTTAATTAAGTCTCCTGATCATTCTAGTCTTTCTCTACATTACAATAAGAGTCAATTAGGTAATTTATATACATATATGTTACATTAACAAAGGCGAAAACTGGAGCAGTGAAAAACTAGTTGGTCTGTCATTCATCTCAGTTCCTTCTTCACTATAACTTCAGAAATATTCTCATTACAGGGCCCTAATAAGTCCATCCATTCTGAAAACACAAACAACTAACCATCACTGCTTAATCTCAAACCTCAGATTTAGATTTGGATGGTGCAAACAGCCTCAGGGCACGCTATGGTTTAAAAATGTCCACAGAACCACCTCATTTTCAAGCAAGACAAGACCTTGATGTTCCTAAACCAGAAATGCTCGTCTGAAATAATCCCAGTAACGTAGTGAGGTTCAATATTAAACTAACTTCTGTAAAATGAATCAAGTGTCTCATCGCTTCTGACACCTTTAGTCTACCAATCTTGTATCTCCTATAAACGGTTCTGGATATTCTGTACCTGCAGGTAATTTTCTGTTGTGATTTTTAAAGGATATTTATGCATGCACCTGAATTTGTATTTGTTTTTCTGATATCTGGCTTTTACTTTCAGCTCACTTACAGCATGTTCGGGTAATTGGTTATTTATTCATTATACATCTTGATCACAAACTGCTTGATCAGACCCCAATTTTCAAAGAAGATTGTAAAAAAAAAATAAAAGATTGAAATTCAAAAGTAGACTTCATGAAAAGAGGCTACTTAAACATGTGTTGTACTAATTTCAGTACATTTCCCCATAACTCAGTGAAGCATGCCCTCAGCCTTACAGATGTCTAGCTTAATGCATACATATATGCATTGTTGCATAAAGCATGTCTGCACATTCATGCAGTGGTGATCTGAAGCTTGTGTTGGCTCCTTCCCAGTGGTTTGAAGGTGGAGACATGCCGTGTGGCCAACTCTGGCCTCATTGTGGGAAACGGTCTCCATGTTATTGTATTGTATGTGTAACAAAATGTTGATGACACGTTTGTTTATATGCAAGTCAAATAATGGGAACATTAAATATTTGGCCCAAACAATAATAATCCATTTCCTTACCATCACAGAAATTAAATTAAAAATAAGCAAATGAGTTGTGAAATGATTGTGTTTGGTGGAAATTTTGATTTGCTAGCACACACCCTTTGTGGTGAAGAATTACTCAGATTTATTTGCACCACAATATCCACCCTTTATGTTAGAAAAACCACATGTTCCTTTCAAATGCTGTGAAACTTGGTGGAAATCTGCAGTGTTGATTTACATTTCAGAAACTGTCAGGGACTAAACACGGTTCCAGTCATTTTTGGGTCTTCAGAAGTATGGAAATTCTGATCAATATTAAGAATCCCTGGCAATGAAAATAGTGCCTGATGATACAGTTGTTTTTATTAGCACACCCTCACAGTCAGCATCTTAAATGGAAATTCCCATGCAAATCCCCCATCTGACACAGAAAACATTCCCCGCTCTATGACTCTGACCACAGAGCTGTCTCTCCCTTATGACAGATACCCCCCCCCCCCCCCCCCCCCCCCCCCCCCGAGATTTATTAAACTCCCTCACGGTCCTTCTCACATTCTCGTCACTGTTCTGATACGTGGATTCTAGGAGTAAAAAGAGAAAATCCCCGAAAACATGAAGATCAAGCATTGGAATAACTCTACATCTTATGACAGACTTAAAGGAAAAAACCATCTTGACTGACAGACCATGTTGGTGACTGAAAAATCTAACGTCATGTCTATTCATTGGCTTTCCTGTTCATATATGGCTTGCTTTGTCTCAGGGTGTTGACTGTATTTGTATAGCGCCTTCATAGGGTTCTACAACCCCCCAAGGTGCTTCACAGCACAATCATTCACCCATTCACACATTGGTGAGCGAGGTTGCTGAACACTGGTGCCATAGATCCCTCTGACCACCACCAGCAGGCAAGGTGGGTTAAGTGTCTTGCCCAAGGACACAACAGCAGCTTTCTCTGGCAGGATCCAGGATTGACCCTAACCTTCCGATTACTGGACCCGCTCTAGCTCCTGGGCTACTGCTGTATAACCTGAGCTCAAAATATGGAAAAATAAACAGGAACCTGTACCTCTTCTCTGCATTTGTACTAAATGGATTAGGAAGCTGTACCACCAGAACAGCTAAATGTGGTTTTTATCCTCCCAGTTGGTTACTTTTCAAACAAACTGGATTCAGTTTATTCAAATACTTTGAACAGCTTTTCTTTTAGGATGTGAACTGATGAAGATGAGGCTGAGTTTTTGGAGGCAGCTTAAGAAAACATGTTAAAGGTTATAAAAAGTCAACATTTTATAACAAACACACAATTTTCATTTCAAATAACAAAACATGATTTTACAATCTGTCAGTTGGAGATAACTGGAAATGACAAGTCAGACGTTAAGAAATTTGAATCAGCTGAAAATTTATTTTTTCAGGCATCCTTGATTTTTTTTTCATTGTTTAGACAACCGCAACTTGTTGGATTACTTTTGTTGTCTTCTGGAATAAGTCTAGTTGTGCAGAATTTAATTTAACTTAAGCTTACGTAAAAATGTCTTTTTGAAAGTATTCTTTCAACTGATGCCAGTGAAAAAGTGAGATGCAAAACTGGAATTGTGTTGATTAACTGATCATTTATTTTGGGAATTTACACAAATTGAAACATTTAAGAAATTAACTAAGATAACATTTCCTACTCATAACATACGTTAAAATAAGAAATATGAAACTCAACTCCTTTGTCTTACTTTTCAGAAAATAGAAAAATAAAGGTTTCTTGTGATCAACAGACTAATTTTGCCAACCAAACTGTAATAAAGCTGTAAAGGTCATAACCATCATCCCCAAAGATAAGATAATAAAACGGGTCCTCAATTATAATGGTCCGAGGGCCACTCACAAAACTCACTGCTGTTTGGATCGCTGGCTGTAATGCACATAACACACAAGCTTGCAATATAAAGAAGGACAACTCCTGCCCCCCTCCAGCTCGGCTGTGTGACTGCACTAACCTGTCCTTTGTGACCCTCACCATGTGACCCTCATGTCCATGCTGTCTGTGGAGGAGCAGATAGGAAACAAGTTCTCCTGTAACTTAAAATGAACCAAAGCTTCCTCCCAGTTTCTCATTAAGCTGAATTTAACACCAGTTTATCATAATGAAACAAAAGTATGAAGTGGAACAAAAACTTCTATCTTCTATTTCACTCTCCTTTTAACTTCTCCGTGTCCCTAAATAACAGAAGATCACGCTGCAGCCGCCGTCACTGACCCCTCCCCCTCCCCAAGACCGGATCTCCCGACATCACAGCACTCGGTCTGACTGAGCGCTTCCAGGAGGAATAATAATGAAATTATGAAAATAATAATGCATGTTTGGAGGTGCGTCCTCCAATTCTCTCTCTCTCTCTCTCTCTCTCTCTCTCTCTCTCTCTCTCTCTCTCTCTCTCTCAGTTGCTGATCGAGTGAGTGGAGCGTGCCGCGCGACAACCCGCTCAATTAACATAATTCACGGCCCAAATCCAACAGAACTGATCGGGCTGATTCGGGTCAGGTTCGGACTCAGGTTACAACTTCAACGCTCACTCCAACGTGCACGGGGTTTGGGGGTCACAAAGAGAGGGTTTCGCTGGCCGGACGTGAGTACCGCTGTCATAAAACGTTGATGTGATCAAATAAAGCAAACATAAAAGAGGTTAAACTTACTCTCACTAGTTATTGTTCCATGAAATGAAAGCATGTGGTTGACTCACTTTGAAAAGTATTAGATAATATTTAAAACATGGGCTATCACTAAAACAAAAGAACTAAATTCAAAGACTTTAAGACAGAATATATATGAAATCCAGTTAAACACAATTATATAAATAAATAGAAAAAATGCCCAGAATAAAAGTTTTAATTAAACTGACCTTTCTGACAGTGATGGATTTAGGCCAGTGGTCTCGAACTTGAAGGTCACACTTCAGCTTCTGTTATTTCCCTGCTCAAACACCCTGATTTTACTCAGCAGCTGATTAACAGGCTGGACAGGAAACTCAACGTTAGTGTGTTGGGGCAAGGAAACAACAAAAACACACTCGAGGACCCAGTGGCGGTTCTACATCGAATTACTCCCCGGGCGAGGCCCCCTTTGAGCGCCCCCCCCCCCACCACCACCACCACCACCACCCCACCTGCATGAACACACGCATGTTTTCTACAAACAGGCATGTTTTATTAGAACAACTATTGAACATTAATTTTTCTAAGTTGCACATATTTACATTAATTACTATGAAGTTGTCAGAATGTAAATCACTATACATTATATACTGTATCAAAATATATAGAATCAACTATACAAAAACAAACAATAACTAAATATTAAGAATATATGAACATAATAGATAATAAATATTCTAAATAGCAAAAATATTTCACACATAACAAACTAAAGATAATCACTACAGCATTGCACTTAGAATAGAAAACACAAACTAAAATTAAAACCTAACCTTGATGCAACATCATCAATAATGTCATCACATGAAATCTGCTCCCCTACTGAGTGATTGATACTAATCAGAGCCAGGTTAGTGAGCCGCCCCTGAAACATAGGTGACCTCAGGCATGACTTGATCAAGTTTTGAAAAGCTCCTCTCAGCTTGAGCCACAGTGACTGGCAGAGCAGTCCAAAAGTTGGGGTAGATCTCCAATAGAGCTCATGATCCATAATATTTTAGAATTGCCTCTGAAATTGTAATTTAAACTGACATAAAAAACTGTAGATTACCAAAAATGCCAACTTTTACAGAACAAATCATGTAAAAAATAATCAGTGCAGCCATCTGCAATAAATAAACAGGATAGTTAGTGGTGACTGGGGTGTTTTCTTCAGCTTGTAGAATTGTTTTATTTATTATTAAGTGAACATGATCAACATGTGTTTGTTGTTGTTCAGGCAGGCCACGGGCTGCAGTGAGCATTTAACAAATCCTAGTTTGAATCAGTAAAAAACGATTCAAGGACTTTTTTCAAACCATTTGAATATTTGTTTCAATATTTCAGCTCTATTAGCTCTGTTAGCAATTAGTTGACCGCATTTAACCGTTAAAATCCCAGTTAACTGGTTCAAATAATTGAAAACATGCATCATGAGAGCTACATACCTTTATCTTTCTCCTCTTTTTTCTTTTTTTCCCCCTGAATGGGGCACCTGGTGGTTTTAGCTTTTTTATGTTCATCTCTTCTGTTTGGCTCTTGACTCAATAAGTTTCCTTTAGTCAGGACTAAACAATTTGACCTTGATGGGGGGGTGACCACAAAATCATTTTGTTTTTCCTTTTTTTATTCGGCCATTTCACACAATTCAGAGAAACCTGAAAGAATGATAGGCCTGTGTTTATGATATTATGAATGAAATATGGAAGAACGTTAAGATGTGATTGACTTTAGCCATCTTAATACAGTTGATTCAGCCCCTACCCGCTCATTTATTTGGGAAAGACGCAGAGGTGAATTCCCCCGCCGCACCCCTCCCCTTCCTGTTCTTCATAGACACACGGAGCACGTGAACGTTCAGCGCCTGCAGCTGCAGGGGGCGCCAACTTGCTGTTTCCAATCCAGACACTGTCATATGACAGATAATAGAAAACCTCGGTGCGGCGCAGATTTCCTGTTTTTTTTTTTTTTTTTACTCCGCGCTTGTGCGCCCCTTTTGTGTCATGAAAAAATGCCGCCCCGGGCAACTGCCCTGTCTGCCCGTGCCTAAAACCGCTACTGCGAGGACCGGAGTTAGAGACCCCTATTAGGCTCATGAGTTAGTTCTAGATTTTATATTATCGAAGTCATGTATTTTTTTAGTTATTTAAGTTTAATTCACAATTTCTTCCTGCTTACTGTAGTTTTCTTTGTCCTTGTCGCTTCTCAAACTCATCTCTCATTGGTTAATCAGCCCAGATGCTCACCCTTAGTAGATGAGTCATCAATTTATGTCATTATCTGCTGCTGAAATGTGAAACAGACAAATTATGTCATCCGTCCATCCTCTATACCTGCCTGTCCATGCAGGGTCGTGGAGGGATGGTGTCTATCTCCAGCAGCCTTCGGGCAAACAGGTACACCCTTGACAGGTTGCTAGCCAGAGACACAGAAGACAAACAACAATGCACACACATTCACACCTAAGGACAATTGTGAGTGACCAATCAACCTGACAGTATTTGTGGACTGTGGGTGGAAGCAGGCGTATCTGGAGGGAACCCACGCATTCACAGAGGTTTAAGCATGAAAATGTCGGAAAAAAGAGTCTGCAGCCATGTGTGCATTTTAGTATGTTATAGAGTGTTAAATGTCACACTGTAGTGTGTGAGTAGTAATATATTTAATGCACCTTTGAATTCATATTTGTGATCTGAATAGGCATAGACTACCAGTTAGAGTACATCTCACCAGACCTAATGAACTCAGCAGTCTGGGGCATGCCTCCCAGCATAATTTTTATCATCCACACAAACCCTTCCCACCAATCACACTGGATCCTGGAGAGGAAGTTGAAAAAGTCAGAGGCTATTAATACTGCTGTGCCATCTTTGTCTGCATCTCAGAGCACCAATGGTGGAGTGAGACAGGGCCAGCCCTCTTCTTTTCTATTTCAATTTAATGAAAATAAAAATCTTAAAAAGACAGGTTCAACTCAGTGCCAAAGGGAGTGAGAGCCACGAAAAACCTGTTATTTTAAGATTCAGACTTAGACCGGCAGCACAATGAGGCATTCACGGTTTTAATAGCAAGTAGTAGTTGTTGGTTAAGCCTGATTTCCTCTTTAATACTGATGATATCCTGTTCTGCACGCTTTCTTTCAATGGGATTCAGGTGAAGCATAGGTGGGGCCTTCCGCTTTATGACACATTTGTCTGAACTGATGGGTTTTCTTTGTCCTTCAAGAGAAAAGGACTCTCTTTGTGCAGTCATGTTACCCTTTAAAAAAGTGTGTACATTCTATTTAAAGCTACCATAACACTTGCACCGAGGATTAGTTTCAGTTTGGCTTCTGGAGCAAAACCCAAATGAAAGCTCTGGGTTGGAGATGTTTTGTGAAACTGCTCATACTTCAAACACTTGAAACTATATGCAAGCTCATTTTTATGCTCTAAATAATGTCCTTGTTTATGTTAATTGCAGTTTTCCAGTGTTATTTTTTCAAAGCCAAAAGCCTTATAAATAAACTGTGCATTTCTTTTAGAAAGTGTTTATTTATGAAACAGGACAATGTAATGAACATTAGCAAACAAACGAAATGCTGAATGTTATGTACATTTAAACAAGATAATGAAGGTTTTTTTCTTTTGTTTGTTTCTAACAGTGAAGATGATGGTTGGGTGTGTCAATTCATTTTGTGATATAGGGTGAAGGAGAGGGACTCTACGACTCCTCAGTTGGACTTTGTTCAGAGAAAGGCTTCAAACAGGAGCTGTGTTAGACAGGAAAAAAGAAAACAAATAGAGGAAATTATTATATTGCTAGTAAAAGTATCACTCTTTTTTAACAAGCAGAAGAAAACTTACAAATTTGGTAATTTGTTATACAACAACTATGAGCATGAAGACGTTGTCCTGGGCATGTGGACATGCTTGTTTGTTTTTAATCTTGGTCTTGTGTCCTGTACTCTGGAAATGAATTCGTCACATCTTATCTATTTATTGTGTGTATCACATTTCGTAATCCAAGCAATCAAAAGAACAAAACGAGAGAATCATCCTTAGATGTTGTCTGGGGCAAAAGTGGCAGAAGAGTGACTGCCCTGTAATCAGAGGGTTGCAGGTTCAAGCCCCTTCTGTCTTGATCATTGTGTCCTTGGACAAGACAGTCAACCATCCTTGCCTGCTGGTTGTAGTCGAAGGGACTGGTGGTGCAAGTGCTAGGCAGCCTCACCTCTGTCGGCGTGTCCCAGGGCAGCTGTGGCTATATAGTAGCTAATCACCATCACTGTGTGAATTTGTGTGTGCGCAGGTGAATGACTGGTTGTGTTGTAAAGTGCCTTGGAGGGTTGTAGATTCTCAGAAGGCACTATGTCAAAAACAGGCCATTTACTAGGCCATTCATCCATTCGTTCTCTTTCAATTATCTGGAATCGCTTCGCGGGGGTCAGCAGCTTAAGCAGGAAGGCCCAGAAATGTCTCTCCCAAACCACTTGGGCCACCTTCTCCGGCGGAATCCCAAGGTGTTCCCTGACCAGCTGGGAGTCACAGTCCCTCCGGCATGTACTGGCATGTACTGCCCCCATTGGAAACCTCACCAGGGTGGTATCCAGAAGGCATCCTAACTAGATGTCTGAGCCCCCTCAACTGGCTCCTCTCAATGTGAAGGAGCAGCGAATCTACTCCAAGCCCTTCCTAGATGCTGGATGCCCCTCCTAGAGCATCTCACCTAATCTCAGCCACACAGCAGAGAAAGCTAATTTTGGCTGCTTGTATCTGTGATCGCTTTCTTTTGGTCACTACCCAAAGCTTGTAACCATAGGTGAAGGTTAGAACATAGATCGACCATAACGACAACAGATTGGTACAGTGTCCGCATCACTGCAGATGCAGCACCAATCCGCCTATCAATCTCCCGATCCATCCTTCCCTCACTCGTGAACAAGACCCCGAGATACTTAAACTCTGGTACTGGGTTACCATTCCTTAAACCTTTATTTATTAAACACTTGTTGAAGCGTCATATCAGTGTTTATGTTACCGACTAAAGTGGATTATTAAAAAACATTGGTGAAACTTTGGAAAACCTTGTTTCAAATGTCACTGAGGTAAGAAACTGTGTATACTATATGAGTGTGGCCAGCCCTGGCAACAACAGGTCTGAGTCATTGTGTCACTTCAGTACAGAATCAAGCCCATCAGATCCAACAGAATAAAGCAGAAGCCACTTCAGATTCCGAGACGCTGTGTGTGTATTGCCCTGGAATGGAAAATCATACGTGACAAGTTTGCAGGTACTGTGTCCAAAGCATGACCTCTTGGTGTCTGTGTTTCTCTTTGTCTAAATGATTCTTCCTGATTGTTTTACCTGATGTATCTTAAGTATCCCTGAATGTTCTGGCTTTGCAACCCATGTACTAATTGCCATCTAGAGAGTCTGTTTGACTGTTGAAATGCTAAAAAGAGGGATCAAAAAACAATCTTCCTTTCAAATTATTCCCAGAGTTTTAAGTTTTTTCCTTCCATTGTGATGACACAAACCACAATATTTCAGTGCCAGCACTTATTAAAGACAAAATATACGTATCTTTCTCCGAATGCTTCTATTCTATCTTAATTTACTTAGTTTTTCGCCAGATCATGATGCACTTTGAAAATAAACTGTCAAAAACATCAAAGCTGGATGATAGTGGAAGAGCGGAGTCAATGATGGCTTGGAAAAACAAACAGTAAGAAGATGAAACAGGAGATCCTTGACTATGTGTGTCCAATCAGACGTTTTTGATCTTACATCTGACATCTTGGTGCTATTTATGTGTCTCTTCTCTTTGTCTCTGCGGTCATGTTGAAAACAAAATCATTTGTGTAAGCGGCTGTCCTTCTTTTGGCCAAGTGCAGTCAAAACTTGGATTTGGTGACTAAGGCTAGATGTAATGCTTGGCATGAAGACACAAGCTCTTTTTTATCCTTTTATGAAATTTTCCTCGTTTTAGGATGTGCTGAAAGATAAACAGGCTGTTGCGCAAATTACTTTACTTGAAATGAAAATGTTGGTCATCGACTCATTTTTTACTCTTTTCTCAGTCATCTTTCTTGATATTTTCAGCTGAATACAGAGCAATAAAACAGAAAGGAGAACATAAACCTCACTTGTTCTTTTTGTTACAGCAATCCCTCATGTAGTCTGTCATCTGAAATCTGAATGGACTGACAACTCTGGGGATTTTAGAGCTTCCTAAAAGTGCACTTATATGTAGGAGACCCCCTGAGTGTCTGTAGTAATTTAGACATTCAAAAAAGTGCAGGGGGTACCTCAATGATGTCATCTCTGTAAAAAAAAAAGAAGTCTCAGTCGACTGAGCAGGTCAGGTACCGGGGCAAACCACTTGGACGTGCAGTTTGTTTAATTTACTCCACAGTCAAGTTCTGATTACCTAATTTCCTCTGAGGTATTTTTCTGGACGTACCCTCCTGGATGTTGACCAACCACTCAGGACTGAATGAGGGGTGAGATCTGAATTGGCCAAAGCATAAATGTATTGCAAATCATTATTCATGTTCCATGCACCTTTTCTTTAAGCTGTGTTCAAGCCAGAAGTGACCACACTGGACCAAACCAGATTCTTCTCTGTTTTTTTTTATCAGAAGTTGGTTTTAGTCTTGCTGGTTTGATGAAAGGACTTTTGAGGTTGTTGCTTCCATAGAACACTTGTTCTTTCATTATTTTTCTTATTATTTGTCCCAGGCCTACCACACACTGGATGATGACTCTGCTACAACATAAGAACTCTTCCAGAACATTGATTGTCTTTGCAGGCATTTGGCAAGGTTTCCAGGCATGTATTAAGAGCACACATGGGTCCCCATTACATGTGATATGTTCACCAGGGTTTTGAGCATGCACAGACTTCCATTGGGAGGTCGTGGTGGTTAATTGTCATAGTGGCAGCATATTGAGGTTGTGATTGGACCAGTGGAAGTTTATCTAAATTATGGGGCCCCTGTGCACCAGCTTGACTTGATTATTGACAGCTTGAAAAAGGACATGTTGTGCAGGCTTCATTTTTATGTTGTGATCCCATTGCACCATCGGTGCTGCGCTAGCATGTCATGATATAACACACAGCTGCATCCCAAAGTGGTGCGAGAAAATTGCACTAAGACTGGGGCTCAGAGTGTGGTGTGATCATGGGTTTACATGGTAAGCTCATTGTGAGAACTTGAAACTTACTTATAGAGGGCTTTGCCAGGACACTGGAGGGTGCCAAGGGTATGTAACAAATATTGGGTGATGACCTACAGCATGGCAGTGTCATGACTGCCATCATAATGAAGAGGTCTTCCACATTTGTAGCCATTCAGCTACATTCCTATAGGTTATGAAGAAGATAACAAAACCATCATCTAGTGAAGGGGTAGGAAACTCCAGTCCTGAGCCCTTTTTACAAGACACACCATGGTGTAATATTAGCGTCACGTTGTGACTTATAAACCCACCATGCCAGCATGGCAATGCAAGAATTTTGCAGCATTTTCCGGTTCCTAATTGTCCGCTTCATAAGCGGCGATTGCGCCTTTGCAACAAAGGGAGGTGTCATGACAACAAGGGGACTTACTGCTGAGCTCAAGCCGGCAACTACAAGGGCATCAGTTTGTTTTCAGAATTGCTGGGGACAATAACCATACACTTGAGTGGGGTTTAAAAATTGCTGGGGACAATAAAGTAGGCTAGCACAGGGGTCGGCAATCCGCGGCTCTGGAGCCGCATGCGGCTCTTCCATCCATCTGATGTGGCTCTCTGTGCTTATAAAATAATGAATGGAAATTTAAATAAAATGCTTTATATTTTAATTTTACACCTGTATGCCAATTCTAAATGTAAAGATTATCTGCGTAAACCTGAACAGGTCCAACCCGGTCTGCGGTGGTTGACCGGTCACGCTTGTGCGTAATCATATCGGCACTTTATGAGCAGAAGAGGATGTGAGATTCTGGGATTCTCCTCAGACGGCTCCTGGATGTGTCGCCACATTGGAGCCAGGAACAAGCACTATTCAGCCAAAGTTTCATAATCAGGGAACATTTTCTAAGTGACAAGTCTCTCTGAGAGACGGGGTTTGGAAAACACTCGCTTCAGTGGGAGGAATCTTCCCGCATGCGCACTGCATGGTTCTCTGCGTGGCTCTGGGTTTAATCAAGTTTAATTGTTTCTCTTTGCAACAATCTTCACAGGAAGGCAACACAGTTAAACGGCAGGTTACATATATTTCCATTTGACTGTTTATTTTGACAGATGAACTCAAGGATGTTTCTTGGTTTGAAAGAATTACCCCGACATACACTGATGCGCATGGATGAGCTGACATTTTAATCGTTAACGCACATCGCGGAGGTAAAATATTCCCATCAGAACATCAGAGCTTTATACTGGTTAAGCGTGGCTCGGAGCGCCCACGGTGGACAGTGAGCTGAAGATCTGGGGTTCCAGCGCAGTGCAGAACCACGCGCATGCGATAAGATTTCCTCCCACTGAAACAGTCTGGAAACCCGGTCTCTCTGAGGGATGTGTCACTTGGAAAAATTTTCTTTTTATGAAATTATGAAACTTTGGCTGAACAGCGCTTGTTCCCGTCTCTAATATGGAGACGCATGACGCATAGAGACATTTGATCACGCACAAAGTTTATGTGGAGCAGAAGCGGTCGGGCCACGGCAGGTGAAATGTTCCTAGCCTACATGAAGTGAAACTGTTTAATTGTAACATTAATATGTTACTGGACACACTGGTCTGGTTGGTTAGACCAGTGTTTGAAGCGGAAAACACACACACACACACACACACGCACGCACGCACACACACACACACACACACACACACACCAATTAAAATAATGCTGATAGCGTGGACTAGAAGACAGGTGATGGTTTACGTATTTAAATGATGATCAGGCTGCTGTAAAATGTAATCTCCATCCACATCCAGACAGAATTATCCTCTATTCTTTCTCTATTTGCTCTGCTCTTGTCTGGGATGACGTAGCTAATGGTGCGCGCGGCGCGCCTAACTAGCGGCTGATGCACATTTTACCTATTTGGAGAGGTGGACTGGATGCTTTGCTTTTACTGAAAGATGGTCCACTTAACGCACGGGTGTAGACTAAATATTAATGACAAATGAATGAAAATTAAATTGTGAGTTTTTACTTCATATTTTATAAATAAAAACGACGGGGGAACACATTTATGACGTCTTTTTAAACGAAATTTTCTAGCGCGACCTGCCTGCTTCACTTAAGTCACTGCTTATTAAGGTCCGTCCAAAATTACCGTGGGAAACGGGTAATAATGGCTCTTTGATGGGAATAGGTTGCCGACCCCTGAGATCTGAGCTGGTAAAACAAAAATCCTCATCAGCAGGCGTTTTTGAAAGTGGGGGGGGACACAGCTGCCAATCAGTTAAAATGACGCCTATGGGCAACTATATTGAAAATGACAGTAGAACAGGCCATAAGTTTTACTTTTGTAAACAGAACCAGCTGAGATATTAAACTGAAGCAATGCAGCACTCCTGGAGCTTTTCTCCGTTGAGCTGGAGATCAGATCAGCAGAAACTGCACAGGGACTGTGGAGGACAGACACCTTTAGGAGCGACTTGTTAAAAAAAACTTAATGAGTGCAGCTTCCATCTCAATAAAAGCAAGTCATGTCCAAGAAAAAAAGGAGTCCATGGCACATACCAGCTTTATGCCACCATCGTGTAATATTTTGTGAAAGGGACAGGATTGTGCAACACAACTCCCACAGTCTGACCACGGATAACTGACCTAAAACTCCTTGATTCTGCTTCAGCACTGTGGCAAATTGACAGCATTGTTTTGTAAAAACGGCTCTAGAGAGCCGCTACCCAGCACGTTAGAGGTTTCCCTGCTTAAACAACCCTGATTTTAATTTGCGGGTGATTAACAGGCTTCTGCAGAACCTGATAAGCTGCTGATCTGGTGTTTCTACTGTGTTGAAGCAAGGAAACAACTAAAACATTCTGGATAGCGGCTCTCCAGAACAAAGGTTCCCTACCTCTGATAGTGCAATGACTTAAGTGACTTAAGTGATATTTCTGATTTTAGTGGTTGATTGACCTGGAAGAGCATTTTTCTGGACTGGGTTAGGGTTAGTGGTTGTCTGGTCTCTCTTCAATGACATTAAAAGAGAATGTGCTGTGGTTGTTGTTACAATTATTAAGCGAGTAAAAAAGGGTGATAATGCAAACAACCCAAGAATTTGAAAGAAGTTGACATTGTCTTTTTCTGAGTCTAATTTTAAGTAAACAAAGGCTGGAGACTTTTGTGGTCAGAGAAGAGCCAAATATGGATGAAAGAATGTCACTGCCTCTCGATCAAAGCACTTTATCACCTTTGTTTGAAATGATGTTAAACCATCTCTGGCTAAAGAACAAGCTGACTGGAAACATTACTTTAGTTTGGCAATGTATGCAGGAATGTTTTAACAGCTTTAGAAGGTTAGCTCCATCAGTTTCTATACAAGCTTCTGTTCTGTATCAAGGTGTGCAATTAATCATATTTACAGCACCGGTTTCTTAGAACTAGAAGAATCAATGAAAGATTTCATATCGACACTCATTCTTTCTTCTATAAATGTAAAACAACTCATTAAAACCTGTGATTGATGCAGCTCTGCACAAAGGATCCCGTGATCTAGTTTACATTAAAGACAACTCTGATGGGGGGATTTTTTTGTAACTCTACTGTTCAAGTGGAATTTGATGCTTAAAAATCTGAATGATTAATGAGCATCCACGTGACTTCAGAGCTAGCTCCGGAGAAAGGCCTCGGCCTCACGTTAATAGATGTTCGGCCATTTCGACTCTCTGAACTCTAGTTTTTTTCTGTGTTTGTGTTTGGATGTTAATCATGGAATTAGTTGGACAAAAGGGCAAGCGGTGTTTACTAACAGACCATCCAAACAGTTTCTACTTCTTTTTATCAGCAAATAAAATTATATTTCTGTACTTTATTTTGCTGGTTGAATGGGGGTTGAATGTGTCATTTAACTGCTTGGCCAAACATGTTAGTGGGGCTGCATAAGAACCTTGTGCGGGTGCCGCTTCTCCTGTCTCCTGCCTGAGAATAGCAGGCGGCTAGCTGTTCCCATTTCCCATTTCACAGAAACGCCGCAGCTCTTTTTGTTGATGCTGCTTCACTTTTGAGTAGCTCAACCATATTTTTCTTGCTGAAAACACCCAGGAAAACTCTGTTAGCTTTGGGTTTGCATGTAGCTAATGTCCCGCTGATCTCCGGCTCCCGGAGAAGGGACTATCAACAACAGCGGACACACGGATCTTTCACCGCGGTGGACCAGCGAAGCCTGATATCTTCGGTCAGCTTACCTAGTTATGATTTTGGTACCAAGCAGGCCAGAGGTCCCTTTACTTTGGAGTCACTCCAACCCGTTTTTCTTGCTAAAAACAACTGGAAAAACTCTGTTAGCTTTAGGTTTGCGTGTGGCTAATGTCAATGTCAAGAGCTGATGTAAAATGTCAGGGTTACGATCGCAGCAGTCTGAGACTCTGCTTATGATTTAACAGTTCCAGTCCATATTAGATCTCCACAGATGACCAGTATGACTACAGCCTCGCACGGGAGCCAGTCTGCCTTGTGGGTGGGATATCCCGGTCCAAAGAGCCCTTCTTAGCTTTTTGGGTTAGCCAAGTTAGCTAATAGCTACACTGGCTCATTTGTTCCAACCCTGTTCCAAACGTAACAGCCCCACCCTCAGCTCCGCCTCTTTTGCCATTTTTAGATTGTCTGGGCATGACAGGACCTGTGGCACGGTCAAAATGGAGGTGGTGGGAACCTCCCATTTGGGCACAAAAACTTGTATTTCAAGCCTATGGACATGAATTGTCCAGTATATATGTCGATGGGTTGAACTGTAATGGTTACATCAAATTTAAATATGATAACTTGAGGATAAATGTACACAGATGTTCTTGAAAATTATTTAAGCTTTTATTTATTTTTTTTACTTTCAGGAGCACTTTTGTGAGCAGAACTTCCTTTTATATGACTGGTTATAGTGGCTCAGCAGATGTTTGACTTTAAGTAGATAAATAAACACATTAGTGAGGCGACAGATGTAATGTTAATAAATAGTATGTTGTGTTATGTAAATCGCTTTAAGAGCTATTTATATTATTAACACCACTTGAGACCAATAAGCTGTGATACTCTATTTAAATATAGAATATCACCTTGCCTGGTCATTGTTTGTTTTAGTCAGAAGATTCTAGGATTCTTTATTTATTAGGGAATTGTACACACTTTGTTTTGATTCAAGAAACCATCAGGTTTATAAAAGTAAGAATTTTTTTTTTTTAACAATTAAAACTTGACAAATTGGTTAAACTATTATATTGTGAGTGGATGGAACTAAAAGGTGATGTCTGGAACATATGTGTGAATATAATATAGTCAGAATCTCCATATCTCAGAGAACTGAGTTCTGGATTTAAAAGAATTTGGTCTGTTTACACTATGTAAATAGATTATTATCAAAACCACAATCTCACTGTGTTCTACGTACCCAAGCGGAGACACCCTTTGGATCCGAGATGTCAGGAGGGGGTCGAAGACCCCGGTACCGGGGTCCGTAGACTAACTCCTCGTACAACCAGGTCTGTCCAGGGTCATCTTCCAGGTAACGACAGTTGGAACTAGTTTGCGTCTCAGGAATAACTCTTAAGGAGTTGTTACAATATCAGCTTGTTCTGCAGGAAACTGTCTTGTTGTTAACAGCTTTGCAGGTGCAAAAAAGGTTTAAAAAAGGTTTGGACGACGTGTCAAAATCTTTGCTGGTTAAAGATGTTTTGCTCAGATGGCCGGTCTGAAGCTTGCTCTCCAACTCCAGAAAACCCAGAGTGGTCTAGTTTAATGGAAAAATGTTATGATTGAATAGCCAACCAACAGTTGACAAGTTTGAGGAATATTAGCAAGAATCTCAGAGACACACCCTCTTTGATCCGGATTTTCTGAACTGGACAAAAGGTTATATGTGTCATGCGTTTAACTTAACTTTACTTTGTTTTTGTGTGAGTGCAGATGGTGATGACCTCGTCAAGTAAACATGCTAAACATATATCATTAAGCACAGATTAATGAAACATTTCATTGTTTTATAATTATTATGAGTAGCAATAAACAAACGTTTATTTAATGATTATCTTTAATTTTAAACTCTTCTTTTCTTCTGATCTTCTGTGAATCGAGGAGTTCCTTTAATGAGTTGCTCTGTAAGGGACCTTGGTAGGAGAGAATGTTATTGTTTAATTTTATTATCTCTTTCAGGGCATCAGGCTTTCAGTCTCCTGTGAGGGAAACTATTGTAGGTTGGAGTCATAGCCAGGGCAAAATGACCTGGCTGTTGGCTTGACCTGTGGGTCTCAAAATCAGGCCATTTTGTGACATTACACAGATTAGAAAGATACGAAAAACTGCTATTAAGTAGTTTATAGAAGATTGGCCACAGAATGACATTTTTACACCTCAAATAATACTTATAGCAGAAAAGCAAAAATACAGTTTTCCAAAAGCTACTATTTGTAAAGTTGTGTGTAAAAAGAGATAAAAACAGGCTTCTGTGGCCGTGTGCTTTCCTCGTGGTGTGGTTTTGTTTGTGGGTGTTTAAGATCGTTTCCAGAGCTCTCGAATACTCCACTGAAGTCAAGTATATGGAGGTATCATACCACTGTGACAGGCCCCTTTGTGAGCCGGTGGAACAGATTAAACCCTGCTGCGCTTGACTTAAAGAGCAATCAAAATACATTTTGGAAAAAAAAGATGTCTATACCCCAGTTTCTGCCTCACTCCCTCTTTTACTCTGTAATGTACTCTGTTGTTTGTTACCTGACACATTCAGGCCCAAAGCAATGAAAGACTGTTTTTCACACACAGACAATAGATTGCCCTTTGAAGAGCTGCTAAATCTATAGTTGGTGTGGCTGTGAGTTAACATTGTGCTATTGTTGACTGGCACAATACAGAAGCACATCCTCCTTTACTGTGTCATAACAGTTGTTCTCTTAACAGCCATTCCGAGTCCTTTTTGTGCACATAGGTTATTTCCGCCTGTGAAGTATCATTTTTCAGCTTGCCCTGTTTGTCACTGGTGGCTTTTCAAGCAGGTCAATAACTCTTCATGAACAGGTTGTCCTCAGTGTTTTTGTGTGAGTGAACATCAGGGGAGGAAATTCTACAAAAAGTTGGATTGTAGTCAGCTTTTCACTTTTATCCCCATGTTCACTTCTCTTTCACCTCCTCTCAGACTGCCTGTAGGGCTTCTTTTTATTTGTAACGCAGAATTCTTCTTGGCTGTTTTTCTTTTTTACTCTCTCTCTCTCTCCTCTTCTCAAAGTAGAAAAAGAGAACAATTCCCGAAACAGTCAGGCTTGTTAAAGTTAGGTTTGTTTCTCATGTATTTGTGAGGTGAAATGTGGTGAGAGAAAGAAAATAACATTTTAAAGATCTTATACCATCCAGTTTATCAGGCTTAGATTACATGAAGCCCCGTAAGCCATGTACTTCCTGGAGGACGGATAATTTGACATTGTGTCCCAATGCAGCTCAAACTTCTTGCAATAACCTCTATTTCTCAGTCTCAAATTACAAGGTTTTTAGATGGTTTTTACGCATCTATAAAGTTAAATCACTAGAAGAAGCTAAATTTAAAATAAAGCAGAAACCACCATAACATTTAGGACAGAGGGGCTGTTTTATGTTACAGACTAGCCATTAGCTAATCAGTCCTGAAGATTATAAACTCTATTTGTCCGAAATGATTTTCCTAGGAAAGCTACCTACATTAAGTTAGAAGGAAATAATTTATAAATTTTACACTGAAACACACTTCAAACATGACAGAAAACCACTTTAAGTAGAAGCAGCTGGGAAATGTTACTCATCAACACCTCAGGCAGGAAGGTGCATTTTCTCAATGTTTCCAGGTGATTTGAGCACGTGGGAATTATCACAAAGCTCCTGAGAGATGTGAAGGAGATCAAGACAGACTTTTCTGCAACAGGGTTTGATGGATGCACATGATCGTATGACCCCCATAGATGTTCAGGAGTCACTGGAGAGGAAGTGTGTGCTAGTCAAAGAGACCCTGGCAATGAATAAGGTGTGTAAAGTCAGGAGGGCAGTGGAACCAGAAAAGTGTCAGTCTGTTCCTTTATGAACCTTTGAAACAGTGTCACTGTGGAGAAATTACCCAGAATACTTACTGGGCTTAGTGCAGAGTGACAGCTTTGGTGAAACGCCAATCTACACTGGATGGTTTTACAAAAATTGGACCCTGACAGTCTGGAGACGTTTGAAGTCGCTTTAATAAAAACAAGCCTGTAATTCAAACAACACGTTTTCCTCCAGCTAAAATGTTGTACATATTTAGAGTTTCTGGGAGTTTTTATTTGTTAAAGCTTTAATCTACAGAACAAGCTAGTTTTTTTAATGCAAACATGGAACAATCCCCCTCCCCTCAGGCATCTTCCCCGAGTCGCTTCTGCCAGAACCGGAAACCTGCGACATCACAGGTAACGAGATAGCGCTAAACACCAGTCACTGTTTTCTAGGTCCAAACGTCTTTTGTTGTCCATGACTTAAAAAATTGTGTTTTTCTTTTTGGATCTCTGGTAGTTTGTCCTACAGCGGAAGTGGTAGCAGCCAGCTGGTTCTCCTTCTCTGATGTTATGGAGAGGAGAATCTCACACCAGTGGTTATCTGTTTCTAGATGTGGTTTGTGAGTGCATAAACCACAATTGTAGACCTACGTTTATTCAATTAACTCAACGGCTAGACAGAAAAACTAAAGATTAAAGCCAAAAGATACCAAAACACCCCCCGGTGGCTGGTGTCAGTATGCAAGTATGCAGTATTAAGTAAATTAATGAGACATTTTCCTGAAAACGAAATAAAATAACACCTTTTCTATTTTTATTTCTTTTTAGTTGTAATAAGTTATTTGATGGTTGAAAAAATAATGATTATGTTAAGGTTAGGAGAGGCCCTAAAATACACAAGTTAAATTAAACTTCAAGTGCAGGAATCCAACATGGCTTCACTTTTCATCGAGGAAGAAGTAGTTTATGTTCATGATGGAACTAATCAGGACTTTGGTGTATTTGTATCATTCCTGCCTTAGTCCTGTTTGTCTTGTTATTCATATCTGCTGCATTGGTAGTTGTATTCCATCCACTGTGATCCTGTGAATCCTGCATTTCAGTCATCTCCTGTAATTTAACAGAAACTCTCTCAAGAACAGTCCTAGATCTTTGAAGATTGTTTTTGGTTGAGGCTGGTACTGAAGGCAGCCAGGTAGTTACAAAGTCCATTTCCTGTACTGTCACTGATGGTTATAGGGGGAAAACCACTTCATCTGGCCATATGCTTGAATGGAGCTGGAGGGAGGCCAGGCCAAACATTCACAGCATCAGCGCTTCTTAACTTCTGTAAGATTTGGCTAATTTATGTTCCCTGAGGACGTAACTAAGCCGACCTTCAGACTTGATGTGTCACTTTCATCCATGCTGATGATGGCCTGGTGAAGAACCAGCAGAAGTAAATCTGAAAAGAGATGCATGCTCACTGAGGAGAGCAGCTCCGCATAAAGGATGAGCCCAACTCTGTTATAAATATTTTGTTTTTCATGTGTTTATTTAGTTGTAGCTTTCACTTGATCAGATGTGAGTCTGGAAACAGTTACACTGGGAAAATACCAACGTCAAGTTTCACTGAGCTGACTATGGAACAACTCTAACCCTAACTAATTACTGAAGAATCAACTTGTTTTGCTGTTGTTTCTTTTTTATGTGTATATTGTTGTTTCCCCTTACAATAACATCCTGGCTTTATGCCTATTTGTTGGTTAGAAGTTGACTAATTTCTGCATTGGTCAATCTATTTGAACCTTTTTGACCATGAATCATCTGTTACCCCAACTCAGCGATGCATTTCACTTTGGACTAAATATATTACACACAATCAGACAGATTTAAAAGGTAATTTTTTAGAATAGAATGGATAGGAGGAAATGGTTTATTTTGAGTGGATGCAGTCGTTTTTAACTCTTGGTTGTAAAATGGTCACTTTCTTTTCATTTTCCCACTTCAACATCTTTACGGTGGATTAGAGGACATTCACTGTCAACCCTGTGGGTTCTCTTAAACAATGAGCAGTTCCTTCCCATGCGTGTTTGTGGTTATGTTTGTTATAAAAGGAGCCCTTCATGTGCACCAAGCTGTGGGACAGCAGGCCTGGGCAAACCAAAGACTTTCTCCTCAGTAAGATCAAAGTTAGTATTTAAATTTGAGGAATGAATCATCAGCTGAGTCGTTGCCAAATATGTTATGTGTTTATTTGGGTGGCAGCAAAAATATATAAAGCTGGACTTTATTAGAAAATGCATTTGAAAATATTCAAGAGTTCATGTGGAATCAGTCATTTACTAATCTTGTAAGGATTCATAAAGCTTTGTCACTTCCTGATGGATTTGGTAGTCAACCTTTCATATTGAGTGAAATATTAAAAACCATTAAAGTTTACAAATATTGTGGATTTTTTGGGTTGTTAGCATGATGTCAGCCTTAAAAGTCTCGAAAGGGTGATGAGAATATTGGACTTAATGCTCAAATTCACATGCATACTCTGTCTGAGAACCAGCTGGCCTTGTAACCTCCTGCAGCATGGTACTGTGACTTGATTCTCGTAGCAAGGACCCCCAACAAGCTAGAGACAGCCCAGAAAGCCACAGGGACCAAAAATTAAAATCAGGGTGGAGGTTCCCATGAGCCTGGAGTACCTAATTAAACCGAACCACATTCTTAAGTGAGGAAAGCACTGAAAAGAAGGGTAGCACGTTTCCATGTTATGTTCATTTTTGTATGGAAAACTAAGGAGGTGATTTTGTTAGTTCTCTAAAAACAGAATTTTTACTAAAGCTGCTGGGGAGGAAGTGTTGTTGAATCTTTAATACGATCTCCATACTTAGCAGTCTGTCCGACTGCCCACGCAGATTACAAGGCTTACATAAAACAAGCGGTTAGTTTGGTTTGAAAACAAATGGGGTGATGGGAGGGTTTAATTCATTAATCATCACTTACAGGGTTGAAAAGTCTCAACATCAATGAGCTTCTGAGAGTCAAGGTTTAAGATTTCAGAAGAGGACACAAAGCTCTGGAAGAAGTTTGAAGATTTTATAGATAGATAGATAGATAGATAGATAGATAGATAGATAGATAGATAGATAGATAGATAGATAGATAGATAGATAGATAGATGATAGATAGATGATAGATAGATAGATAGATAGATAGATAGATAGATAGATAGATAGATAGATAGATAGATAGATAGATAGATAGATAGATAGATAGATAGATGATAGATAGATAGATAGATAGATAGATAGATAGATAGATAGATAGATAGATAGATAGATAGATAGATAGATAGATAGATAGATAGATAGATAGATAGAATTTTTTTTAGAAAATGAACTTTGAACTGCAAACAAATAAAAACACAAAGAAAAAAGTGAGGAAGAATGGCTCATATTAATATTAAATATACATATAAATCAGGCAGTGATTAATAGATTCCTGCAGAGCTTGATGCTGAACAGGTGATTCAACCACTGAATGAAGTTTTTTATATAAAAGTAATCGTATTGCACGTTTGCAAAGTCCTTTTCTAAGTCAGGGACTCAGAAGTGTGTTACATCACAATAATTCCCACACTGACGGTGATGCACTGCAGCTGCACTGGGGCACACCGACAGAAGTGAAGGGTGAAGAACAAGGGTTGGAACCGGGAACTCACTGGTTCCAGGACCAACTCCTGCCCCCGCACGCCATCCTTTCCTCATTAGAACTGAGCTGGACAGAATGGAAAAACAAACAGATAAAAACCTATGTATGTGTTTAGCTGCAGCAGTGTTTCAACAGACCAGACTGATGAAGATAGAGGAGATGGCACACACATGTTTTGATGAATTTATCTTCTGATGAAACTGGACTTTCTGTGTTTATGACAGCTCTGTTTTGAACTAAGATTTACGTTTAAATTTTGAAGTTCTTATCATTTTTCTTGCAGTGCTCTTGGTTGTGCTTGTGCTAATAAAAGTAGTCATTTGTTTCTCACAGCCTTCTGAATAGGACTTCTCTTCTACTTTTTACCATGGAGATGATCTTAACAGAGCCACAACATGCTAAAATGATTAAAGCAAATGAAGAAAGCAATCAGAAACCATTAAAAGGTCAAATTGGATCCCAAAAGGTCAAAGACTTTAACAAAACCTGATTTCTGCTGTGTATATTGTGTGAGTAGTCATATATCACAGTGGGGTCCAAAACCTAACTAGACACACCACAAGGGGCCAAAACCAGCCATGAATTGTGATCAATTGCATTCAAATTAAAAGCTTTTTTGGGCTTCTGCTGTTGCAGAGAAATCACAGGAAATCACTTGAGAGGTTGAGTCCAAAGCTGAAACTGCAGGTGGAGATTTTAGTTTTGCTGTTCAACATGGAAAGGGAATAAAGACTTAGTAATGTTCACATTCAGCATTTCAAATGAGGCAAAACATCACCGGGGATCTAGTGAAAAACCCCAAAAGGTGAGGGGAGAAACTGTTGTACCATTTACTCAATTAGAAGCTGGAACAACACCAATCCAAACATGGGTTTGATGACAAAGCGATCACATAGGCTTGACAAAGAACTTCCAGTATGTGACCTGCATGTGGGTTTGTTTTGGCTGAGGTTCATGGCCAGTTGCCGCTCACAAGCACCAAGATCTTCAAGTTCTTCTTTTTCCTCATTTGTCTTTACACAGACCACTTGCGACTCCTGTAAAAGCATCCATGCACCGACATGCAGGCTCATGTGAATGCTGGGGAAAAAAGGCTATTCAGAGAAGGAAAACAAGATAGATAGTACAATTACACTCAGATACAGGGTAGTTAGCTGTGCCTGGCCTCTCTGACATATGTTTTTCATTCTCAACTAATCCTGCATGGCAAGATGTTCAATCCATTAGGATGAAGTGCATATCTGTGTTTGCTTTCCTTTACTAATAGTCCTGTTAAATACTAAGCTGTGTATTGTGCACTGGCTTTATCATTTTAGCAAATGATGATTTTTACTATCCCATTTTCTACATGTACTGTCTTTAGAGCTACTAAAGAGCTGAATACTTTTAATGTTTGTTTGTTTATTTTTTTGACACATAGCAAAAAATGGTTTGATTTTGTTCCTGGAACCAGACAGAAGAACCAAAGAGAAGGAAATATTAAAGATGTAGAAAACTGAAAAAAACTATTTTAATGATTATTTCTGATTGTAATCAGTCACTCTGAGTTTTTCATGCAGGCTGAACATGAAAATAGTCTCCTACACCTATCTCATGTATTAGTTGTAGAAAATAGACGGTGAAACTCTAGAATTAGAAATTCCTCACAGGTCTACATCCCACTTTCACTTAACATGCATGTACTCATTCATCTTGACTCGTGACAGGGAAGGCTGTTGTTTGTTTAACGTCCAGGAATCAGCAGAGATTGTCCCAACCAGAGGCTGACCGATATATTAAATTTTTTTCTATATTGGCCATCGGTCGAAATAATTTTTAAGCCGATAAAAAATAAAAATAAACAATCAGGCACCTGTGTGTCCAGCTGCCGCCCCTACTAGACTGAAGAAAGGACCTGAAGGACCCCAACACATAGTTTTTAAATGCTTTGAGTTTGTTTCATATTTGAAATTCAATAAATATTAAGAGATTTATTGACTTATTTAATTTACAGTATATTACACACAGTGAGTGTTCAGTTGTCTTCCACAATCAATGTTTACAGATGCTGTGAATTTTAGCATCAATGTGATGCTAAAACGTGTGTATATGTATATATATACCTATATATATATATACCTATATATATATATATATATATATAGGCTTTAAAAATTGTTATTGGCATCAGTCTTTAAAAGTCTCATATCAGTCGGCCTCTAGTCCTGACTAGTAGACGCTAACTGTTAGCATTAGCAACTCCACCACACAGCAGAACTCCTCCAGGCTTGTGTTATTTGTAGAGATAAAACATCAACGTTTCAGAGCAAACAGAGTCAGTGGTAGAATCATGTTGCTGTTAGCCAATCAGAGGTGAGATGTCCAAATATCAGAAGGTAAGACTCCTGTTGTGTAAAGCTCTCCTCTGATCTGGCACTCTTCCACTGAGACCACTGCAAATGTTTTTAATAAATGAGTGAACTACTCCTTTAAAGATGGGATGTTTTGAAAATGAAGTCAAATCCCAACATTTTGTCACAACTTTAGGCTTAAATGTTCTCCAGAGAAAAGTGCTGCTTTCAAGTATTCTAAAGTCACCAAACCATCTAAACTGCTATGAATATAAATCTTCCACCAAGGGAAAAATGAAGAAAAATCCACACTAAACCTTCCAAAGGTTTTTCCAAGAATTATATGTATGTGGTCCTTTTACTTACTCAAGTAAATAAAATTCTCTGAAAACAAAATTCTGCGGAGATAGATGCAACAACATCACTCATGTTGCTACGCTTAAAAAATCTAAAGGTCACTGTCAATGTCTGAATACTTTCACAATCATTTAACCAACCTTATTGAACATTTCCATTTGATCGATGCCGCTCAAATGATCTGGCAACATGTGATAATATGAGATCTTCCTTCATTGCACATAAGACACTTTCATCAACACTTCTTTTACCATTCTAATTCTCAAAACCTCTTTAGTTTAACACTGACCAAAAGAACCGCCATTCCTCATTTAGTTGCTCTTTAAATGCCTATCTCATTAGAGAAGTATTCAAAACCAAAATATGTCAAATAAGACCACAGCTTACCACTCATGGTTAAACTGCACCAAGCAAAATACCTTCCATATTTAACAAATTGCCTTTTTGAAGCTAGCAGTCAAAGGAGCACATGTCCACACACACATGGAATGCCTAAATCCACAAACATATGGATTAAAGGGCGAGACAAATCATTCAGGTATGAACGCCAAACCCAGGGAGGGACGTGAAACTGTTTATTTACCACCAGGGTGGGTCACACAGAACAAACACAGGCTCAAAAACAGGAACATGTGATTCAGGTGCAGGGAGAGAAAAGGTACTGTACACAATGCCTGATGCAAAAATATCTCCACGTCTGTAAATATGTAAAAAAACAGACAGCATGTCTGAGAAAGGATGGTGATCAAATAGTTTTCTAACAGTCACCATGTGCTGTCAGCACATTCTCTGAGTTACATGGGAGAGTCCTCAAAGTCCATCCCAAAGTTTGTAGCACAGACATGAGAGGATGTTAGATTATTTATTTGACATCAGGGGGTGAGAAGCAACATTGTTTACGCTCAGCCTCGTGTGCCATGACATCAGCCGTCTCTTTAAATCCTAGCTTTCTGCAGCCGTGATTACAAAATTAATGCAAAGCATGAGGACCGGCAGTTGATTTGCCCGACTCCCATAGCATCAAACAATTTTCTTTGGACCCCGGCCCCCCTCCCTCTTACCATCATGGTTCTTTTAATGTTATGGAAGCTCTTAAACTCTGGTAATCATTTTAAGATGTCACAAAGGAGGTAAAGTATCTATCACAGCCGATGTCCCCTGCATTCTAATGGATGTTAAGCTGAAATGATAAAGAGCTAAGTTCAAAGCAAAAACACTCCCTTGTACCTTGAAATCTTAAAAGCCCTCCTCAAAGGCTGTGCTTGCGTCTCAGCCGGGTACCACCCTTAAATAAATTTGGCTCCACAGCCAGCAACTGCCAAGAATGTTATTGATGGGGCTGACCAGTAATACTTTGAATGCAAACACTTTGTGATGGTTCAATGGCATTTCTAGGAAGGGCTCTTGGTCTCTGAGCAGTTTATCGGCTCTACGTTAGACCTGAGAGAGGTGGACTAGAAGACCTGCGTGATATTTATGCTGACAAAAGCCTCTGGTTTGCATTTGAACCTACTTTTACAACATTTTCCACTATTAACTTTCTCAACAACACAGAATAAACCCCAAAGCCTTCAAATTGAAACAAGGGACTCAACATCAAACTCATTAAATGACGGCTGTTGGTCAGTGACGATTGAGTGTATAAGTTTATGTGAATGGGGTGGGTGGTAAAGACCTGAAATGCAGCTTGTATAAATTAAATTCTGTGTATGTTTCAGAGGAAAAAAACCAATATTCATAAACTGTGCAGGCACCTACAAGCAGCTGAAGACCAGAGTGATGGCAGTTCCAAATATTTACATGGCATGTCTTCTTTCTCTACTGTAGATAGATGTACATGGATCATCTGCATCAAACATGTTTGTGTGGATCATGTGCTTCTATGTGAGTCACTCTGGAATTACCATGACGCTGAAAGAGGTAGTGAAAGAATTTGGCTGCATTTTTCTACTTCACCTCTCCCATCCTGCATCCATCACACAGCTGTCAAAACTACAGACCTCAAACTGCTACATCTACATTCAAAAACAGGCACACCCACTGGGATTCGGACCTGTGAGATGGATAAGAACTTTTACTTAACTTGGATTCGAAAGAAAAAAATAGTAGAAAAATTGTGCAATTAGGTTTGTTTTGCAGTTGGAAGAAACAGAATAACTGAATGAACTGTGTAGACTTCTTTGGCTCAAAATGCTACAAAACAGGTTAAAGTCCTTGATGTAAAGGAAATCAGTCAAAACGCTTTTGCTCATCATTGTGTTGAATAAACTTTTTATTTAATAATAAAAATAAGTTGTGCAAAAAACATATTGAAATATCACTTGATGGTTCCAATAAGTATCAGATGTGGACCTACCCCACAGATCACAACATGCCCTATAGGTTATAAATTGTAAGTCACTTTGGATAAAAGCATCTGCCGAATAAATAAACATAAACACATTAGGAATCAGTACAGTAAACAGCAGAGACACAAGTGTTTCTACCAAAACCACAAAACTGTTAAGTGCAGATTCTGCTTAGTCTAACCATACGCCTAATTTATGCTTCTCCATCTGTGTCAGTACAAAAACACGTAATACCATTATCCGTTGTTGTGAGGGCTGTGAGTCGAGCCCATTTTCAAAATATAGGTCCAAAGAGACAGAGACTGCAAGCTTGTGATTTGACGCTGCTTCCTTCAAATTTGTCAACAGCACCGACATTGCACCCTCATATAAATAAAAAGAGAGCTGAAGATATCTAGCTGAAGAGACAGAGCAGCTTGAAGTATACCTCATGGAAAAACGAACCTTTATCCACTCGTGACTGGAGTACTATAAAAATACGCAACAAGAATTTTATTTGGGGGCAGAAATGATGGTAAGAATGGGTTTAGAGGTGGCAAACGTATGAAGACGTGGAGGAGAATGAGGGACAAATGTGTCTGTGTCCTCTGGAATAGAAAAAACACAATATGAACACAATAGTAAATGCACCATCCTGGACCTGATACATGATACACGCCCCCTGGTGTCCTGGCTGGGAGTTGCTTTGCAACACTCACCAGGTGACGGAGAAGTCCGAAGTCAAAATGTCTCTGTCAGTGTCTCTCCGTCATGGAGCTGGCGCAGAAGCACAAACTGCCTCAAAAACCAATCCATTTATGACAATGTGTCCATGGTTTATTTTATTTGTGGATTCATGATAAGTCCTCCCATTAAGGGATTTTATTATCTTCCAAGCATCAAGCAGCCATTGGATGTTCAGTTTGAAATCTGAGTAGAAAATTTCTGCCTGGTTAGAACTTTATGCTCTTTGATGTGTTCTTGTGGTCAAACTTGAGTGTCTCTTTGCTATTTGATGAGAAGCAATGTTTCACTTGGGGATCAGTGCCTGTGTGTTGTTGCCATGGAAGGGTGGGCTTGGTTTGAAACCATAAGGGGGGGGGGGGGGGGGCACATGTCAAACTAACACCCATGGAAAGCAGAACCAAAGGTTTCTCAGTATTATATGGCATTACTGATGAGGTGACCACTTGTGTTTGCCTCAGGTGTCAGAGTTTTTATGTTCCTATTACAGTGGTGTGAAAAACTATTTGCCCCCTTCCTGATTTCTTATTCTTATGCATGTTTGTCACACAAAATGCTTCTGATCATCAAACACATTTAACCATTAGTCAAAGATAACACAAGTAAACACAAAATGCAGTTTTGAAATGATGGTTTTTATTATTTAGGGAGAGAACAAAATCCAAACCTACATTGCCCTGTGTGAAAAAGTAATTGCCCCCCTTGTTAAAAAATAACCCAACTGTGGTGTTTCACACCTGAGTTCAATTTCTGTAGCCACGCCCAAGCCTGATTACTGCCACACCTGTCTCAATCAAGAAATCACTTAAATATGAGCTGCCTGACACAGAGAAGTAGACCAAAAGCACCTCAAAAGCGAGACATCATGGCAAGATCCAAAGAAATTCAAGAACAAATGAGAACAAAAGTAATTGAGATCTATCAGTCTGGTAAAGGCGTTAAAGCCATTTCTAAAGCTTTGGGACTCCAGCGAACCACAGTGAGAGCCATTATCCACAAATGGCAACAACTTGGAACAGTGGTGAACCTTCCCAGGAGTGGGCGGCCGACCAAATTTACCCCAAGAGCGCAGAGACAACTCATCCGAGAGGTCACAAAAGACCCCAGGACAACTTCTAAAAAACTGCAGGCCTCACTTGCCTCAATTAAGGTCAGTGTTCACGACTCCACCATAAGAAAGAGACTCAGATTTCCAAGACGCAAACCACTGTTAAGCAAAAAGAACATTAGGGCTCTTCTCAATTTTGCTAAGAAACATCTCAATGATTGCCAAAACTTTTGGGAAAATACCTTGTGGACTGATGAGACAAAAGTTTAACTTTTTGGAAGGGAAATGTCCCGTTACATCTGACGTAGAAGTATTTCAGACAAAGAACATCATACCAACAGTAAAATATGGTGGTGGTAGTGTGATGGTCTGGGGTTGTTTTGCTGCTTCAGGAACTGGAAGGCTTGCTGTGATAAACGGAACCATGAATCTACTGTTCGCCAAAACATCCTGAAGGAGAATGTCCAGCCATCTGTTTGTCAACTAAAGCTGAAGCGATCTTGGGTGCTGCAGCAGGACAATGACCCAAAACACGCCAGCAAATCCACCTCTGAATGGCTGAAGAACAACAAAATGAAGACTTTGGAGGGGCCTAGTCAAAGTCCTGACCTGAATCCTATTGAGATGCTATGGCATGACCTTAAAAAGGCGGTTCATGCTAGAAAACCCTCAAATAAAGCTGAATTACAACAATTCTGCAAAGATGAGTGGACCAAACTTCCTCCAGAGCGCTGTAAAAGACTGGTAGCAAGTTATCGCAAACGCTTGATTGCAGTTATTGCTGCTAAGGGAGGCCCAACCAGTTATTAGGTTCAGAGGGCAATTACTTTTTCAAACAAGGCAATGTAGCTTTGGATTTTGTTCTCTCCCTAAATAATAAAAACCATCATTTCAAAACTGCATTTTGTGTTTACTTGTGTTATCTTTGACTAATGTTTAAATGTGTTTGATCAGAAACATTTTCTGTGACAAACATGCAAAAGAATAAGAAATCAGGAAGGGGGCAAATAGTTTTTCACACCACTGTATGTGCTGCTTACTGTAAAGCTCCTTTGGTTCTGAACTGCATGGTCATCTGCACCATAATCGTGTCCATGAGGCTTTTCAATCAGCATTTATAGCATACATGACAGTAATAAAATAGATCTTTTGTCACAATTATTAGACAGTAGTTTTGTCTTCATTCCAGTCTTGCCTTACGTCAGTGCTGCATTTGTCTGTAAGCCACAGCATTTAATGACCCACACTAGAGAAATATTCTCTCAGAATATTTAATCATCATCTTTAAACCGTTTCCTTCTGTACGGGGTTAGGGCAAGCTGGTTCTCTCAGAATATAGGCGAGAAAAGGGCCAAATGGCATTATGATCATCTAAATATTAGATTTGGTTTATTTTTATGAAAAAGACATGTTCACAATGTTTTAATGTGTTGAAATGGAAAAAAAAAATCATACACATTTAATTGTTTATGTGTGCCTAAATGTATGCACAAACACAGCAAATTCAAAACTGTTCATTTTCTGGTGTTGGTCCAATTTAACACCAAGAATAGTTAATTTAACACTAAAACGAGTTACATAGTTTAACACTGACATGAGAGTTAAAACCCAATTTTAAAAAGGAGTGTCTCCTAATCAACTCTGTAGGTGTCATTTTGGACAAAATAACTCCTGAAAATCTAACTCTGAACTCCCACAGCAGCTGTAACACCTGCAGACTTGATTGTAGACTCCACCCTTTAATTCTAAAAGTTGGACTGGTAGCGGCCGATTGGCTGCAGAGAGTTGCAGGAGCTGCAGTGGGCGAGGTGCATTGTGGGAAGTCATGTTATTAGTTTGTTTGTTCTATTTTGAGGTGTTTATGCATGTTTATTTTGCGGAGTTGTGTTGTTCTTAGTACTTTGTTCACTGTTGCAAATGTGGTTTTGCTTAATATGTCATGTTTGCACCGCAAGTGAGGAGGCCGGTCAAAAGAATGGGACCACTGTGTGTTCCACTTTCACAATAATAATATGGTGCATGGTTTACATGCTCAGGACTCTTGTTGTGATCCTCTCCCACTGACTGATAGTAGTCATGAGGTGTACATGCATGAGTTAGCTAGTGTTTGTCAATGTAGCTTGTAGCATCCTGGCATGGCACATTGAAAAGTATCAAAATTCATGGTATCTTGGTGGAGATTAATAACATGAGTATAAACTGACTGAAAACTAACACTGGTTGTAGAGTACACAATAAAATCAACATGCTCAAAATAACTCTTATCAGAGTTGATTTCAACATACGGGTCCACCCCAGTAAGTGTTAATTTAACACTTTTTGAAGAGTTGGTACTTTAACTCTGATTCAGTGTTAGATATTTAACTCAGCCTACACGTTAAATAAATTAGTTTTACTGATTCATCCTTTGGGTACTTTTTAACAATGTATTTAAACATTTATTTAAACTGGTTAATGCTACTGATGTCTATGAATTCACTGTAAAGTCTATTCCACACATTTACCCCTCAAACGGACAAATACTTTTACGATTTGTGAACATAAAATGTCTGCATAACTCGTATTTAATTTCTCTCTCTTTAAACATGTTTTGCAGAGGATTTGGTAGGAATTTTATTTTTACTTTAAACATAATCAGAGATATTTTAAATTGAACAACATTCACATTTGATTTCACAAACACCAAATTAGTGGGCTCATAAAAAACAGCATGATTTGTGATCCTAATTGGGCTTTTATGCAAAACATTTATCCTTTTCAGGATAGTTTTGTATGTATTATAATGTAATTGCACAAACAAGCATGCATTGCATCTGTTAAGTGCTGCTTAAAACTGAGCAGCACTGGGGGCAGAATCTCAGGGATAATCTCATGGTCTTTGAAAGACCTCAAATTTAAAAACAACTCAGGGAAAGTTCTGCTACTCCCTCCATCAGATAAGAAAAATACAATTTGAGAGAAAGCATTTTTCAACCATGACTCCCTCCACCCCCACCCTACAAGGGTCTTCTCCAGGTTCCCAAGTTCTGACAGACTCAACATGCCCTTATTTAGAGAGCCTGGGGAGATGACCGTGTGGTGAAAGAGAGATGAGACAGAAGAATGAGGGAGGTAGGAATAGTGAAGGTTTATTAGTTCGGCCTTGACCCAGGACTCTCCCAGGTTACAAGATTGTCCCAAGTGGATGTCGGCAATGCAAATCCCAGAGATGGAGCTCAGAGATAATGTCTTGAGGCTCCGCCCTTTCAGCCATTTTAATCTGCCTCTAAGGGGGGTAAATAAAGGCAATGCCATTCCCGCTTCTCTTTTCTACACCATCTGCATTCCTCCAATGCCCACGGGATGGCTTCCTTCATTTCTCTCCTGTGGTATGTTTTGCACATGTTTTCTGCAGACCGCAGTGCACACACACACCTTGACACACGCACAAACTCAAATGCACGATCAGGCACAATTATACTGATCGATGCACGAGGGCCCTCTGTTAGTGTAGTACATGTGTGCCTTCTGCCGCCCCACAGTGCGATGACTGAATCAGCTGTTGAGTGTAGGCTAACAATTCTGCGGTTGCTGTCCATTTCAAACAATCGTGTGACATCAGCCTCTTACTGCTGTGATGAAGCTGGAGCTCCGTGTGGACGGCTGGGACGCATTCTCTCACATCTGACTCGCCCATGTTTATAAAGATTTATCAACGCTTTTGATGTGGCCTGATTTATTTGCATAAGCATTTTTGTTCATCCCAAAGGAGGTCTTGAACAAAAATTTGGACTTTGTCAACAAATACTTAAGCCATGTAACATTTATGGGACGTCCACAGAGGCTGGTAGAAAACTGTGTTGGCTTGTTGGTACCATAAATCATCAATGTCTTTTTTTAATTCTTTATTATTTTTAAATACTCCTAAGCTGTAACCTTCCTAATCTCTACATCACTGGTATGAAACAAAATATTGAACATAGCAATAAAGGTAATTTGACCACTTTTTCCCTGTTATACTGAAAAAAGATTGATCATTTGCAACAAAAACAATGAATGGTTTCATATGTGAGAAAAAACAGGATACTTTGGAATGTTAACCCTATATCAGAGTTTCTCAGTGTTCTCTGTTGGTTGTCTGGGATGTTTTTGCCTGTGTTTTTTTTCTGGCAGAACACCTGATGAAGCTGATAAATCACAGTATAGACTCTAACAAACCAGTCATAAGGTCTGTATCTTATGAACATCCATCATGTATACTTGCACACATATGCCTCGGCAAACACTCTGATGTGTTCAGCGCTGCACGTTCATGTTTGTGGTTTGTAACACTGGTTCGGGGTAGGAGGGGGGAGTTTGTGTCACTCGCTCTGGGTCCTCCTTGATGAAGCTGTCTCCAGTTAGCTCTATTAGCTTTCCTGTGCGACCGACACATCACTGGTGTGGTTGTCGGAAAGCATGACAGCGCCGCTGTGCTTCATTCAACCACATTGTAGTAACGCGCCACTTTACATGCCCAGTATCGGTGCCAGTATGACTTCATCTCCAAAACATCAAACATGAGCTGTCCCTCTGATGGACTCACTCCTGAACCCATCCATCATCGTCACTCCCAAAGAGAACTTCAGCATTTTGGGCTCTGCATCACACATGGATAATTTGTCACTTAAGCCTGGTTTATGCTTCTCCGTCTGCGTCAGTGTGGAGACACGCAACGTCCTTGCGTTGGGCTTCGGCAGGCACGCAAGTCCGTACGGAGTCGAGCCCACTTTTTTAAACATCTGTCGAACGAGACGGATTACGCAAGCTTGTGATTGGTCAGGACGCCGCTGTTGTTTACAGCGCCGCCATTGCAAAGAGAGCCGAGGATAACTAGCGGCAGACACGGAGAAGCTTGAAGAATACCTCGCGAAAAAACTCTAAAAACATGAACGTTTCCTCCTCCCGTGACTGGAGGAGTGAAAAGATGCGCAACAAGCATTTTATTTGTGGACGGAAATGACAGGAAACGTGGGTTTAGAGGTGGGGAGCGCATGAAGCGGCGGGAGAATGAGAGACAAATACGTATATCCGTGTTAAAAGTCTCTTATATACACAAAAAACACAATATAAACACACGATCCTGGACCGATACATGACAGGCTACCACAGAACAGCGCTACGCCCTCTGTGGTCCTGCCGGGCAATTGCTTTGCAACACTCTCCAGGAGACGGAGAAGTATGAGAGCAAAACGCTTCCGTCAATCCATGCGTGTCTGTCCCTTGCGGAGCTGACGGAGAAGCATAAACCAGGCTTTAACGACCACAAAGATGCAAATCAGGAGAAAGTCTATGGCAGCATGAAGCAGATCATCCGTCTGAGACATCAAAGTTTACTGATGACAAAAAGGTGCCAAAGAGAACACGCTTAATCAGATGCTGATTTGTAAGCAGGCCTGTGATTCACTAAAATAAGCAGATTAATTTAGTTGATTCATTTGTGACCAAGTTTTAGTCATGGCATCAAATCTGTTTTAGGTTTCAGCAAGGTGCAGCTTCAAGGTGGGCTGTTTTTCTTTCAGGATCCCTGTCTGTAAAATGATGCACATTATTCCTTGTTTCCGTTTTGCACTCATACGTGTGATGAATCACCAAACATAATGACTTCTGAATCAACATCAGTGTTCTAAAACAGTTTGATATCTGTAAAAGAAACAAGAAACCATGGAAACATAATTAAAAACTAAATATTTTAACATCAAGTGTGCACCACATATGACCAAAAGGCTCATGCTGGAGGTGTCTGTAGCAGGGCCAGAATCATCTACAGGCCTCACGGGAATGGAAGGGAACATCTCAGTTTCTTCTTGGAAAAGCCTGAGTCATGGGACGAACATCCTCCGCTACATGTGTCTGTGGGCTGAGCATTCATGGTTATTAGATTACGCCTGTACCTGCTTGCCTTGCATGTCCCACATGAAAGTGGTTCAGACAGCCCAATTAGGAAATTATGCTTGATGTTTCTAATCAAGAACTTGGCTGGAACAAAGAGGAGGAGGAGGCTTACTGGGCCAGAAGACACGTGTGTGTGTGTGAGTGCGTGTGTGTGTTTATGTGAAATTTGGACAGACCTCAGTCGCTTAAAGAACATTACATCAATTACTCTAGTTGTACAAGTATACAACATTTCTCCCAGTTCTCCCAATCCTTTCTGACAATAAAAAAAAAACAATTCATAGAACAAATACAGTCTGTAAGTAATACCTACGACTTGTATGACTGAATAACTGTGGATGCCTCTTTTAGTTCACATCACCAAACTACAGGAATGAAACAAAGAAGATTATGTTTAACCACAACTGTTTAGCATAAATTACACAGAGTTGAGCTGCTTTTTTTGGTTTTTATGGACTGGAGCTGAACTGTAGTGTGCCATGGTTTCTTTCACCCAAGATCAAAAAGAGAAAAAAAGTGATGTAAAGAAAGAAAACCACTAAACCAACTGTTGTCTTAGCTGTTGAAGGGATTGTGACCACAAAGCAGTGTGCTGTAGCAGTACCAGCTTTTATGTGCTCGTAAAGACACTTTTTCACACCACCAATCTGCCTGTTTGGGAAAACACTAGCCGCAGACAAACTTTTGAAGTGTTTTCATCAGTAGATAAAGACATTGATTGCTTACAGTGCTGGTTGCCTACAGGCTATAAGAACCTAAAACAGAAGGCAAACACACACACACTTGGTCTGAGAGGAGATGTTATTGTATCTATCTATCTATCTATCTATCTATCTATCTATCTATCTATCTATCTATCTATCATCTATCATCTATCTATCTATCTATCTATCTATCTATCTATCTATCTATCTATCTATCTATCTATCTATCTATCTATCTATCTATCTATCTATCTATCTATCTATCTATCTATCTATCTATCCATCTATCTATCATCTATCTATCTATCTATCTATCTATCTATCTATCTATCTATCATCCATCCATCTATCTATCTATCTATCTATCTATCTATCTATCTATCTATCTATCTATCTATCTATCTATCTATCTATCTATCTATCTATCTATCTATCTATCTATCTATCTATCTATCTATCTATCTATCTATCTATCTATCTATCTATCTGGTCAAAAAGCTCCTTGGTGGCAAGGCTCTGGGGGTGGATGAGATCTGCCCAGAGTTCCTCAAGGCTCTGGGTGTTGTAGGGCTGTGTTGGCTGATGCAGCTCTGCAATATCGCGTGGACATAGGGGGGCATTTCCGCTGGATTGGCAGACCATGGTGGTGGTCCCCCCATTTAAAAAGGGGGGGCGCAGAGTGTGTTCAAACTGCAAGGGGATAACACTACTGAGCCTCCATGGTAAGGTATTCAAGAGTTCTGGAGAGGAGGGTCGGGCGGATTGTTGAACATTTGACTCAGGAGGAGGAATGTAGTTTTCGTCCTGACCGTGAACACTGGACCAGCTCAATACCCTTAGGGTGGTCCTGGAGGGTGCGAGGGAGTTCGCCCAACAAATCTATGTGTTTTGTGGATTTGGAGAAGGCGTTCTACCGCATTCCTCAGGGGTACTCTGGGAGTATGGAGTACCAGGCCCTCTGATATGGGCTGTTAGGTCCCTGTATGACAGTGTCAGATCTTGGTCTGCATTGCCGGCAGTAAGTCAAACTTGTTTCCAGTGAGAGTTGGACTCCACCAAGGCTGCCGTTTGAAGCAGTGAGGATTAGCTATTTGTTAAATTATCATTAAGATATGATATTTCATATAAATATGAAATACAAACCTTGTTGGTCTTTGAATATTTGACTTAATATTCCTTTAGGTTCTTTGACTATTCAGGGAACACACACTTCATATTAATTCAAACAGTCAAGTATATAGCTGATAAAAATGAATTTAATTCTATTTTGTTAAACTACGTGATTATACATGACAAAGTATGAATGTATGATGGAATGTAAGCTAGATGTTTGTAGCAAAACCTTGTAAGTATCTGAGAGATCTTTTGATGTCTGGGTTGTGAAATCAGTTTGGCTGTATGGTTTAACAAGCTAGAAATTATTCGTAAAACATCTGTATTGATAGGTGGATTGATGCTGCATCTGCAGTGATGCAGGCGTTGTACTGATCTGTCATGGTGAAGAGAAAGCTAAGCCAGAAGGCAAAGCTCTCTATTTACTGGTCAATCTACGTTCCTACCCTCACCTATGGTCATGAGCTTTGGGTAGTGATTGAAAGAACACGACTGCAGATACAAGCCACTGAAATTAGTTTTCCCTGCTGGGTGGCTGCGATAATGTGCCTTAGAGTAACTGTGAGAAGCTCGGTCATCCGGGATGGGCTCGGAGTAGATCCGCTGCTCCTCCACATTGAGAGGAGCTAGTTTAGGTAGCTCGGACATCTAGTTAGGATGCCTCCTGGACGCCTTCCTAGTGAGGTTTTCTGGGCGCGTCCAACTGGGAGAAGACCTAAAGGAAGACCCAGGACACGTTGGAGGGACTATGTATCTCAGCTGGTCAGGAAAAGCCTTAAATGAACATTTTTCTATTTATAATATGTGGAAATCATAGCTTTAGAAAAAGGACAAATGCAATGAGAGGAAATAATCTTTTCAATAGCCACCAAAAGCATTTAAGGATTGAAAGAGATTATTTGCAAAGCTATCAGTACGTTGACACGACTCTGATGAGTTTAATAGATTTTTGATGCCTAAATAAAAATTTAAAACAGTCCAAAAAGGTAAGGTCCGTGGACTGGAACAGAGTGGAAATTTTCTAAACAAAAATGTGAAAGCTCTTCATAAAGCCTGAATAACTACTGACCAAGACCAAACAGAAAAGAAAAATTAATTATGTAACAATCCTTAGCGGCTTGGAAGGACACCCTGAATCTGTAGCTGTCTGAACCAGTAAAGCCCAGTAAGTCACTATTAGCTGAACATGTTGATTAACTTGATGCTTCCTGTAAAGCAAAGCCGTATTGTTCCTGTGATGGTGCTTTATAGAGATGTGTTACTAAGACATCTTACAGGACTGACTAAACTAAGGTGACTGATTCACTCCCAAACTAAATAAAAATGAGTTCAGTTTTATTTTTGAATAGTTTATACACTTTTGGGGTTTTTCTGTTCGGTCAGTTTTCATTCAACAAGTTTAGTTTCTATAAATGCAATAAAACTCAACTGTCTTGGTCTAAAATAAAAGCTAAAAAATATGCATAAATTATACTGACAAATTCTGAGATATTAATTTGCAATAATATAATTGCTTCATCCTTGAATAAAATGATGGGGGAAAAAAGGCTGGAAACAAACTGAGCAGGTGAATCAACTTTGAATCTATAAGGGGGGTTCTTTAGCAGCATGACTGCATTTGCTTTTCCAGAGAACCAAACTGAGAAAAATAACTAATCATGGCAGAATTCACCATTTCCTGAGATTTAACACAACTTTGCTGTCAAATTAGCCCAAACATTCAATCTCCACAACATTTTTGTTCATTTTTCTGGCTGCTTCTTTGATGTTTATCATGATTTACTGCTATTTTGTGCCTGTCAGATGAAGGATGAAGTGCTGCTTTAATGAAATAGTTGAACTAACTGTGGAAGCATTTCAAAGGAAGGAGGGACCACCTTTGTTCTGTCAAGATGAAGTGCTCCTTTGGAAACCCAGACATAGTGAAAGAACCAACACTTCATTTTCTCTCTGCCGATGTCTTTTTCTACTCATTTCTTTGGGTTATCCTCTACATGGTATTAAGATTTAATTTCTGTTTCAGATTATCTTGATGGAAACGGCAGCAGAGGTATCTCAGTGGTTGGGGGATGGACTGCCAGGCCAAGTTTGTAAATGGATTCATGTTTATTATTATGTTGGCTGTGAGAACAAAATAAAACTGAACACAAAGAGTTACTTTTGGGAAAAGAAATGTAAACATGGGTTAAAACTGTGAACCAAAAATAAACATAGAAAACCAGGAAAACTTATTCCTGAACTAAACACAGATCCTGATTGCAGTGAGTGAGAAGTCCAACCAGTTTATTACATTACTGATATTCCTCAAAAATGTCACAAATTACCCAACTTTTGCTGTAACAGCACATGGTTTTATATGGATCCAAAGTGTGAACGTGAAAAAGATGAGAAAGGTTGCTTTGACCTTTGTCATCTACCCTTATTGTGTTACTGAGTGGGTTTTTGCAGTTTAGTCGACCTATCCATATGTGCTTAGTGGACCTGCAGAAGGTCTCCAAAACATTTTGTGGGAGATGCTGTAGGAGTATATAATCCATGAGTCATTCTTAAGATTAAAAGATTTAAGTCCTTATTGTCGTAGCATCAAAGAGACGTTGTGCAAAAAGCTAATTCGTGTCATTATTTCTGTGCAAGATAAAACGGAATCAAACACAACTCCTCACATTTTCACCTAAAACCTTCCAAGACTGGTCTAAAACTTACCAAAACTTCCCAGCATTTGTGTGTCTCCACTTCACCGGAATGGCCATTTTCCAGACCCTTTTCAAACACCTTCAAAATCAGCCTACAGCGTCCAAAACAACCAGCATTAGTAAAATTAGTAGAGTTGCTTGTATGGAAGCAAAAGAAAATAATCACCAATCACATTGCTTTAAAAATCACCGTTACTGGACTCCCAACACCAAAAACTGCTGTGGCATTCCCCCATAACAACGTACTTCACCAGGCTTTGTTGTCTCACAGGGCGCTGTAAAAAACAGAGCTTCTTCTGGTCATCAAACTCCACATTTTACATCATGCAGCTGCTCTCATGTTCAAATGGATAAAAGGATGTTGTTCTTCGACAGAATGAAACGTACTGTAATTAATGTTACTGTGGACGCTTTTTGGCACCGATCGGAGACATCACTCACTGCTGGCATCTGTGCAATTTCCTCAAAGGGCTGAATTTGTATAGAGACACAACAGCTGAGAGGAGTGGGCCATCTTAACTCTCGATCAATTTCTCCATCCCAGAATTTACCCTGAATCACGTCTGATGAAGTTTATCCAGTTTTAGCTGGAAATAAATCAGATAAGTTTTCAAATACCTGCTCAGCAATGTGTTATTTAATTGCAAACCCTTTTCAAAGTTTTCTCATCTTATTTTCTTGTTCATTCTGATCTTTGAAAACAAAGACATTGGGGGGGGGGGGGAAATTGCAAACGGCATTCTTGAAGAATTTTCCAAACTGTGACAGCGGGGTTGCTATTTTTCTTTCATGCGTTGCAGGGAATTGATCTCATGTCACTGGAGTTTGCACCATAATATCTCTTCATCATTCATGTAAGCATCCTCAAAGTGTAAGAAAGAAAAGGCAACTTTGGGAGGGGTTAGCAACAAAACACAAATAAAGGGAAAAAACGATGTAAAATTTTAAGGAAATGTCGTAGTACGCCACACGTACATTTGAAAGGTTTTACTTTTTTTATTCACACGATTGTGTAAAAAGTTGCAGGTTTTAACTCATCACTCTGCACCCCAAAGTTGTCCCTGACTGAAAATGAAAATTAAACATCTTAAAATATGATTAAATTAACCCCAGCATTTAAAAGAAAATGTGATTTTTTTCTTCACAAGGTGCTAAACATATGTGTGAAGAATGTCAGAGAGCGTGTATAAATGCTCAGAAGGTGCTGCTCACTCTCATAAAACCACTAACTTGACTCCTTCTTATGTTTGTTTTTGTTTAAAGAAGTCTTTGTAATTTAATGTCTGTAAAATCACATTGAAGTGTGTGTGATGTCAAAATAAGAGCTGATCTGTATTTCTCTTTATTAAAATACCTCCTGTGCTACATTTTACATTTATTTTTGGGATTTTTACAAAGAACAGAGGCGGTTTAGTGACTGAAGTCTGAGTCATGGAGTCTTAAAGGCCTGCCGACCTCTCCCAGATGTCCTGTATGAGCGCAGTGAGCAATGGAGTCACTGTGATGATGTTATGGGATTTATTTTTATAGAACTGCAGGATGAGGACACTTTGCCGGTGTTGCCATGAATTATTAAACCCTCATCTGCGTTGCTGGACAGTGCAGTGTAACTTTGTTTTTCTACAACCTTCTGCGAGGTTGGAGCTTCTATTTTCCATGAAGAAGATTAGACACTGTGGTTTCTTGATTTGAAGCTGCACCTTTAGATGTACTTTCAGCTGCCGGAGCTTTGTTCTCAGTGAGCCGTTTAAACTCACGACTACACTAGAACACACTTCTGCACCAGTCACAACGTTTGCATTTAAAGCTTTGCCAGGTCTTTCTCTGAGGACTTAATCTGCACAACATACTGACTTGGTAAGTTGAGGACCACCAGGAAATTATGTGGTGAAAACTGCCAAAGGAGCGCACTAACTGCCAGATTTGCTGCCTTGTCATCTTAGTGCCAAAGCTCCAAAAGGCTCTCTCCAGTGGCATGCCCACATAGAGGTATTCAATGCTTCACTTAAGATCAGACTCATTTATTTTACAGGTTTCCTGAAACAAAGTCTGCAAACCCAAGAAGACATCAATGTAACGCTTCAACACTACATTATTCTAGGATCTGACACCAGGTGCGGACAGGTGGAACTGCATGACAAATAGGAATAGTCAAAAAGTATGCTCAAGGGAGAACTCTCGTATTCTGTGCATCATTAAACTTAAATACGTCTTGAGTTAGGGCTACCACAGAGCAGCACATCCACCGTTCCTGGCCCCGGGCCCTGAAGCACGCATCACCATTGTCAAATGCATCAAAAGTCAAAGTGGCCTGATCTGAGTGAGAATTAAAAATGGCAGTCACAGCCAATAGGCAGGCTGAATTTAATGGAACACATGTGGGCTTCAGTCATGGCTCCTCACTCAGTCAACACCAGAGGAAAAAAAACAAACTCTCCGATAATATAAAGTTACCTCCTGCTAAATCTCTACGCAGTGGAACAAATTAGCTCACATATGTATCCACTCACCGGCATTAGGCGCTTGAATGTCTTGCTGCATTAGAATTTGGTAGGATTACTAATTACTGGCAAATAAGTCACAAATAGCTCCCTGTATCAGATGTTCAGCAGATTATTTGGATAAATTAGACAAATCAAGATCAGATCGTTTGATTTGAGAAAAATGCATTGCTGACTAACAAAACTTATACATTTTTTATTGGTTGAAACCGATCATGTAACAACCAACTTTATCCTTTATCTATCGCTACCCACTGGTTTTATCATAAGTTTTTAAACCTTCTTGTTTCACTTTGTCATGATTTTGTGTTTTTTGAACGTACTTTATGTTCTCTGTTATTCCCCTTTAATGAGCAAGTCAATCAGCAGCGCACACATTCGTTTATATATCTTATACAAGCATGCCATGATAAAGTGAAAAGAGAACCACAAAACTAAGGCCTAGTCCACACGTAGCCAGGTTTTTTTTTAAACAAATATCCGCCCCTCCAAAAACTTGCATCCACACCACCTCGTTTAAAAAAAATACTCTGTCCACACGTACCCAGATAAATACGTTGTTAAGGACATGCCAGACCTGTAGGCGGCAGTACTTCCCCCGTTCTTAACCTCGTCCTTCGTCTGTGGTTTTCCACAAGGAGCAGTAATTCCGCTTGCAAAAACAAACAAGCAAAAAGCCTTTGGACAATTGATAAAGCGAGCGCAGCTCTGAGGGCTTCCACGCTGCCGGCTAGTGTAAACACAGGTCGCACACGTGATGTCAGCATTTTTTGTCGCGGAAAGTGACATTGCGGACCTTAAAACTCCAGTTTTGTCTGTCCACACACAGACACCCAAAACGGAGAAAACGCAGATCTTCACTTTGGCCGGAGTTTTTAAAAAGATCCGTTTTCGTGTGAAAAAACTGTTTTCGTGTGGATGACAGGCCAAAACGTAGAAAAATATCTACGTTTTGGCAGATCCCTGGCTACGTGTGGACAGGGCCTTAATCTGGGTTAGTGAGCCCTTCTCCCTTGCAGAGGCGATACATCCAGCTCACAGGTGTGACAAATCAAGATGCTGATTGGGCTATTGATGGTCACACCAGATACTGATAACCCTCAGAGCCCCAATGCACTAAAACTGCACATTTTTAGAGTGGCCGTGCATTGAGACCAGCCGATGGTGCACCTGTGCAGTAACCATGCTGTCTGATCAGCCGGAAGGCAAAGCTCTCGATTTACTGGCTGATCTACGTTCCTACCCTCACCTATGGTCACGAGCTTTGGGTAGTGACTGAAAGATCGAGATTGCAGATACAAGTGGCAACAATGAGTTTTCTTTGCGGGTGTCTGGGCCCTCTCTTTGAGATAGGATGAGAACCTTGGTCATCCAGGAGAGGGTCAGAGTGGACCCGCTGCTCCTCCATGTCGAGAGGAGCCAGTTGACGTGGCTCAGGCATCTAGTTGGGATGCCTCCTGGACTCCTCCCTGGTGAGGTTTTCCAGGCACGTCCAACCGGGAGGGAGATCTAAGGGAATTTTCTACAAGGAACTAAAACCCTAAACAGAAAATACTGTAACCTGAATTCTGAAGTCTTTAATAAACTGTTTCACCTAAATTACTGCTAATTCTAAGTTGCTCTGAAAAAATGTCAACTTGAGGTAAAAACTAAACTCTCAAACACGCTGTAACATTCATTATGTCATCAAATTTGGCAGTAACGTGTGTTCACTGTTCAGCTTCTTTTCTTCTTCTTTGACATCCAGATTGCCCTGTGACTGTACAAAAACATGCAGAACGTTTGGCTGACTGTTAAAAAAGTCTTAGCCTTTGACCTTTACAGACAGCCAGTGGCAGTAAAACACACTCCCCATATGTGACCCGCCTCCTCTGCTAATGAAGCCCATAAAGCAGACTGTTTGACAAGCAGCGAAAACAGCTGAGAGAGCAGGCTGTTTTAATCGAGCCCCTGGAGGGAGACCCACACCCACAGGGAGGGGACCCCAGGACCATCCAACATTTATCAGGCACGACAGGGACGCCTGGAGCCCCTGTGGATGGATCAAGGTCCTCCACTGCACAGGTGTATGGTGAAGTCTGAAGAGGTCACAGCCAGGCTTCGCTGCAGTTGGCTGGTCTGGAAATGTTTTGTTTCCTCGTGTTGAGAAAGTAAAGACTTATGTCATCCTTTGCTGTAATCAGTAACTGGTGTGGTTTCACAGACTTTGTGCCTTTTTATTTAACTGACTGTAAACAGCTTTCCGTAATTAAAATATAGTTAAAAAGCAGCTTTTTTTAAACTTCTTGCTCTTGGTTCAGATGCATCTGGAGGCCAGCTGCTTTATTTCTATGTATTTTATACTTTCACTTTATTATTTGAATCACTTTCTGTTTTACAACCAAATGCAATTACCACCAAAACATGGCACATAAAAATATTCATTCTGTACGTTTACTTAAAATCTCTATTTTATGAAGTTCTGACCTTTTAGTACACTTTTAGAACATTTAGCGTCCCTGATTTAAAACCTTTTTATAAAGTAATCTCAAGATGGGGGGGCGCTTTTATTGTGAAAGCCTAATCAGGTTCACGTGACGCAAAATGAAAATGATTTGGACAAACCATTAAAAATATAAATACTTAAAGAGAACTGAGACATTCACTGGAAAATGTAGCAGCAGATGCGGAAACACTCGAGTGTGAGGACTGCCAGTCGAGGATTTAGCAAAAGATCCCCCGTCCACGTTTTCCCCTGATCATGCAAAGAAAATAAAGTCCCTTCTTGACTGCAGATGTGTGTGTGTGTGTGTGTGTGTGTGTGTGTGTGTGTGTGTGTGTGTGTGTGTGTGTGTGTGTTTGGAGGAGGGAGGGGCACCTTGCTGATGCCTCTTCATCATAATTTATGCTCCATCTGCTGACTCAATCAGCACCTCAGATACACCCATCTCTATTCATCCTCCTAATGGATATTGCAGCACATTTAGGTGATTACAATTAACAAGTATACACTTTGCACATTAATCTTACTCATCATTGCTTCCTGCTGTTTGGCTCCTTAACGGACCCAAGAGGGGTCAGCTGGTACGATGCTCCTCAAAGGGAAGACGTTTACTTGCAAGACGATCTTCTCTCTCCCTGCAGTCAGCTCGGTTTTCAACACTTAGGCCTATTTGGATGGAATTCTGGTATTCACAAGAGGATACATGTTATTAATGGTGCAAACATCAGAGGAGTCCTGGAGCTTTTGCTCTCGTTGACCGACCCTGCAGCATGAGGTCAGATGTTTGCTGTATGCCAGATAGAATCTTATTTCAAATCACTAATGGAAAGAAATGCAACTGCAGCTAAGATTTAGTCAATAATGCTAATTGGGTCTGCTGGGTTGTTGTGATTTAGAAGACATGTGGGCGGGTAAATCTCAGGAAAGATTTTGATTGCTGCTGGTTTGAGAGTTAACCATCATCCCTGTAGAGCTTAAAAATACATTGGGGGGGGTAGAGCAAAACCCCTTTTTGCACTGACCATTTTTAATTTATAGTTTGTGGAAATATAAATAATACCAAATTGTTTGCTGTAGGGTTTATCATGCACCTTTTGATTCACATGTTCTCAGACACAGAAACTGCTGAAGTTAACTTATTCTAACCAAAAACGTAGCAACAGTGTGAAAAAGCATGCAAAATGTTCTCTCCTGACTCTTAACATGCAGCTCATAACCAGAACCACACGTTCTTAATTTTTTGTGGTAGTTGATTGGATTGAAATATAAATCCAACTGAGATTTTAAGTGTTTATTTTCAACTGTTCGTCAAAATGTTTCAGAAGCTTGGTTTCTATTTTCCAGACCCAACTTATTTTATTATCTGCCCCTTGAGATTTCCACAAATCTACTACTGGATGTTCCCTTCAGTGAAACGTAAGTTTTTAAAGTCTCTAAACTTAAGCTAAAGTCAGTATAACTGTTCTAGTTGGTCCAGAGACCTGAAAGTGCTAGGGTACGGGTTAGGAACATCTAGTTGTCTTTGCATAAGTTTATGTTACATTTTCATTTCGTTGATGAGACAGTATAAACAAAACATGCCACGAGGCAAAATTAATATCTGTCATCAAGCAATGGATAACTTACCAAATGTCATTGTTGTTTAATCAAATAAAAGAATGTAAATACTGGAACATTACCAATGTTAGGTCATACATTTAGATGGGATGGATGTATAGTGACATTTATTGTTGGAAACTCTGAACCTTAAACTATTTTAATTTGGTGGTTTTTTTAAATAAACAACCAGATTTCTGTGTTGTAGCATGTCTTCATAAAATGTATTATTTTTAAAATACATTTAAATTGTAAAGCTTAATGTATTTATTCAGTCTTATGGAAAACAGCTGTAAGTAGTCAAAATGAACTCCCATTCAAAAGATCCAGCCTTAAATGGAAAATTCATAATATTAGAAATCTAAAATCTAAAATAACAAGTTGCAATAAAGCTAATATTTATGATAATATTAACCCCCCCCCCCCCCCCCCCCATAAAGAAAAATAATCCGCCTTGAAAATTTCTAAATAAAGGTTTGATGTATTTTTAAAAAGCCATTGCTTTGTTTCTTCAAAAACTGCCACTAATATTAAAGATAAAGTAAATCTTTGATAATGTAAAAGCCTTATGGGTAACGGTGTCTAAAAACACAAAACGCTCTATTTAGTAGGACTAATCATGATGCTGGACTTCAGCAAAGTCTGGAGAAAATCTTGGTTCCAGAGCTGGATTTTGAGTCATTGGCATCATTTTTAATGTCAGGGAAACTTTTGATGACTTTTACTAACTTCTGGAACTGAACGCCTTTCAGCTTGGCTCGCCGTACAGTAGCAGCTAACTAACAAATAATTTTCTGAGATCTTTGACAAAACGATGAACATTTTCATTTTGCCCATCTTGTTGTATTTCCAGTTCTGTCATTAAGAAGAAGAAACTATTTTATAGCGCCTCAAGACAAAAATCACGAGGCGCTTCACAAGAACAAAAAACAAAACAAAAATTTTAAAATTAAATGAGAAACCAAACCAAAAAATGATTAAAGAATAAAAATACTGTTTAAAAAATAGATGATAAAAAGGTGATTTAAATGATTTTGATCTACATGATAACAATCACCTGACTGGAGGGTTATAAAAAAATAAGTATATTATTTTTCTGAACAACAGTGGTCGCTCTCCCTCATAATCTAAACACACAGCAGGACCAACCTTTTTCTTTTTGCTGCAGATATGCTGTTAAATCTTGGAGTAGGTCATTACAGAGTGAGTGGGACATTTGCCTCAACATCTGCTGAGTGTTTGGTCTGTTTCCTTACAAACAAACTTTTATAACCTCAGCTCGTTTGGCTGACGCAGACACATACCATGCCAGTGCCTTTAAAAGAACTGTATTAAGTGCACGTCTGTTATTCAGAAAGCCATTAAAAGCACTAATTATTTGTTGAGTTATTGAATTTTAATCACATCCCTCCTGTTTTCTGACAAATCGCAGCTGTGAAGGCACTAAACAAAAAATAATGACTGGCTTTCCGGACAGCTGTTTGAACAAACTGCAGCAACAGCTGAGGGAGTTGTGCAAGAAGTCTGAATGTCCATTGAATTATGGAAAATAAGATAAAAATTTTACTTAATAAGCAAATAAGTATTATTTAATCATCAAAACCTCATGAGGTGGTGTACTTATAAGTGTTCAACTTTCCACAGTACCAACAGCAATAAAAATAATAAGAAAATAATTGTAAATTAAAAAGAACAGAACAATTAGTTATGCATGTGATTGGAAAGCCCCCCAACAACTGAGAGTATGGAGAGGTAAAATAGTGCTTAAGTCCATCCATCCATTTTCTTTACCTGCTTATCCACACAGGGTCGGTTATTTGGAACACCTGAGGGAAACTGGCTGGTTGAATCGAGTGCTCTTAAAAGGTTTAGATGTTGAGAAAAGCATCTGAATTATATGCAGCCAGGCCATTTCATGTTTTTTGTGAACAATAAACTCTTGAGTTCAGTTCAGAATAAACAGAAAGCCAATTGAAAGTAAAATAATGTTTTCTGTAAAAGGGGAAAAAGCTGCTGAGTTCTGCAGTTTATAGAGAAGTCTGAACAAGAACTAATAAAAAATATGGATTCTAAATAAATAATTTTATTGTCACTGATTTTATCGAGTCCAACTCACTCTTGTAAATACATCATGTCCTTAGCAGGTGTCAGAAGCTCATTTCAGACTATAACGATTTCAGGATGAGGGCGTCTTGTGGAGGAAATACATCTATGTGGCATAAGTCAGACTGGCATTGTCACAGTGTGCACTCTCAGTGGTATTGTTCTGCTTGGCCATGAATATGCTCACGAACTCCAGTTAGCCATAAAGCAGGGCCTTCATGGACACCCTTACACACAACAGAGATCAACAGGGTCCTCAAGGGACTTAAGTCAGTGGACTGGAGCCAGATGAGTATTAAACCTGCCAAGTCAAGATGTTTGGTACTGAGAAACAGTGAGGTAGAGGATAAGTTCCACTTTTCCTCTTAGGTACTCCCATTCCATCTTTTGCAGCCAGTCAAGAGTTTGGGTAAGATGTTCGACAGCTCACCAAGGGGCTCTAAGCCGTGGATAAATCTGGTCTTCCTGCACGGTGTCCTCCCAAAGATCTTGTGGCTTCTTCTTGTATACGCTGCTCCTATCTCCACATTTGAGACTCTGAGGAAGAAAGTAAACACTAAACCAGAGTTGGATCAAATTACCAAAGAGCCTGAGGAACATTGCACTTTATGGTCTCAACAACAAATTTCACTTGCCCTCCAAATCCATCTATCCATCATCGTTCACTTATCTGGAGTAAGGTTGCGGAGGCAGCAGCCTGAGCAGAGAGGCCCAGATTTCCCTCTCCCCAGTCTCTAGGGCCAGCTTCTCTAGGGGATTCCCAAGGTGTTCCCTGGCTAGCCAAGAAACATTGTCCCTTCCACTTTGCCTGGGTCTTTCTTTAGGTCTCCTCCTGGTTGGACGTGCCCATAAAACCTCACCATGGAGGCATCCAGGAGGCTTCCTGGTACCCAAGCCACCTCCAGGCTCCTCCCTTCAAATCCTTGGAAGAGAAATTCAATGTTACAAGAGCTAGACAATTGACACTCATGTGACCCAAAGGTGAATACAGCTAAAACTCAGGTGAAGGCAGGTAGGAAGTGGAAGACAGAAGAGGCTGTCCAAAAAGCTGAGGCAAGGTTGTGCCACAATAATCTTGTGGGTGTGGTCTCAACAGACTAAACCATCTCAGATGAACACCAGGGGAAGGAAATGTGACACCTTGTCCAAGAGGAGGTGCAAGAAATTTTAAAGAAGTCAAGAACGTGCAAGGAGGTGGGAATGAGGCAGCAGGGGGCATGGACAAGATGGAAAAATGCATCTGAGAGGAACGTGACTTGGACAGAGATCTGGAAAGCTGAGACCCATTGCATTACATTTCTCATCTAAGCAGTGTTTTATGTGCTACCTAGCCACACATGGGGTTTAGTTGAGTCTCTTTTGAACCAGATAGTATATTAAAGGGACAGTTTAACACAATATTAAGAATATTTTGCCATTATAACCATTTATTTTTTCTGTTTAAAAGTTTACAGTTTTATTTGAATCATCCGCTTGATGGTGCAATAGAGCAAATTAATATTCACAGGGTGTGTTTCTCAATGTCAAGGCATCTGGCCTCTTAAGGCGATGTCTTGCGAGGCCAGATGCCTTACTTACGAGGACACTGTCCTTCCTTGGTCAAAGAAAATGGTTAAATGGAACAGACTTAGCCTGGACTACCAGACTCGTCCTCTGTTTAATTCTGCACAGAGAAAGAGTCTGGTAACTCACAGGCAGACAGGCACATGAGGGGCGGGACTAGACAGCTAGAAAATTACCAGTCAGAAAAAAGATGGAAATGACGACTGTAGTTTTCTAGCTGTAGTAAAAAAAGGCATCTGGCAATGGCGCAAACATCTTTTTTGAAGAAATGCTTACTTGTGGTTTTAAAGACATCCAAGTCATTTAGAACAGAGGATAGAGCCGCAGCGAACTCTGCTGCTGTCTTTTTGTTGTTTATGAGAAACTGAGTGTCGCTGTGTGTGACATCCGTGATGCTGTAGTTTTTTAGCTGTAGTCAAAAATGGTGTCTGGCAACAGCGTAAACATCTTTCTTTAGAAGAAAGGCTTTTAGCGCTTCTACTTGTTGTTGTTTTAAAGATGTTTCCAAGAGTTGCAGCAAACCCCGCTTCAGTCGCCATGTTTATGACTAACTCAGCGTTGTGGTGTGTATCGTATGCTACTCAGCGCTGATTGGCTCGGTTAGAATTCTCAGGGGGTGGGGTTATTTGAATAGGAGAGTTCCCAGACCCTTTCTCTGTGCAGAATTAAACAGAGGTGGATTCTGGCAGACCAGGCTAGAACAGACTTGTATCACGTGACTGCGGTGGTCACATTACATCACGTGACACGGGAGATAATGTTATATTTTATACGTATACGTTTCATATAAATTTTTGTCGCCATTCGCCAGGCTGGGCTGCAACTAAATCCTGCTAAGTGCACGCTGCTCTCTCAACAGATCCATTTCCTCGGTCATGTCATCAGCGAGCAGGGAGTAACAACAGACCCTGCTAAGGTTGTTGCTGTGAAGGAATGGCCTGTGCCAAGAAGCGTCTCGGAGCTGCAGAGCTTCCTGGGTTTGGCCTCCTACTACCACCGCTTTGTGAAAGGATTTGCTACTGTGGCTAGCCCTCTGCATCGGTTAGTCGAGAAGGGCAGGCGGTTTGAATGGAGTGAGGAGTGCACTGCAGCTTTCCACCAGCTCCAGATGGCATTGGTTGACGCGCCGGTTCTGGCGTACCCGGACCCCGCCCAACCGTTTGTTGTGGATACTAGCAACGTGGGAGTGGGAGCCGTGCTCTCCCAAACAGGTGAAGATGGAGAAAGAGTTGTGTCTTATTACAGCCGCAGTCTCCGTCGGAGCGAGAGGAACTACTGCGTCACCAGGCGGGAGCTGCTAGCGGTGGTTTTGGCTGTGAGACACTTGCGGCCATACCTGCTGGGTACCAAGTTCAAGCTTCGGACTGATCATGCTAGCCTCACCTAGCTATTGAACTTTAAACAGCTGGAGGGACAGGTGGCTAGATGGCTGGAGATTCTGCAGGCGTATGACTTTGAGATCCAGCACCACCCCGGTCGCCAACATGCTAATGCTGACGTGCTGTCCCGGTGCCCATGTTTAGTGACTGAGTGTCATTACTGTCTCCACCAGGAAGAGCGAGAACAAGAACCTGTTCCAGCAGCAGCGAGGGAGCAGCACCAAGAACCATTGGCTGCAGCGGTGGAAGCTACCGAGGAACAGGAGACTGAGTTGTTCTCCATGGAGGAACTAAAAGACCAGTAGGAGGCTGATCCAACACTGGCGGAGGTGAGGACCTGGGTTCGGGATGCCCGGAGACCAGAGTGGCCCACCGTATCCTCACGTGGGGCTGAACTAAAGAACCTGCACTCACAGTTCGGCAGCTTGGAGCTGTGTGGAGATGTGCTATATCAGCGCTGGCAGGCACCAGGAGGAGGGATGGACCGCTTGCAGCTGCTGGTGCCACAAAACCTTCGAGCAAAAGTCCTCTACTGGGTTCATGGGGCAGCGGGGACAGGACACTTTGGCAACAGCAAAACGGTGCGACGGCTCCGGCGGAAGTTCTACTGCCGTCAGGACGCGGAATACCACGTTCACTGCTGCGACGTCTGCACCAGCCACAAAGGGCCTACCCAGCGCTCCCGGGGGTCGCTGCAACTGTACCTGGTTGGAGCACCGGTGGAGCGGGTCGGGGTGGACATCCTCGGGCCCTTTCCCACTACAGGGGCTGGGAATCGCTACATTCCGGTAGCCATGGACTACTTCACCCAGTGGCCAGAAGCGTACGCGATGCCGGATCAAAGTGCTGCATCTACAGCTCAGCGGCTGGTGGATGAGATGTTCTCTCGTTTTGGAGTACCTGAGTAGCTGCATAGCAATCAGGGGAGAAACTTTGAGAGCCAGCTGTTCAGTGAGGTGTGCCGGCTGTTGGGGGTGACAAAGACTAGAACCACTCCATTGCATTCCCAGAGTGACAGGTTGGTGGAATGGTTTAACTGCACTCTGGCGACTCAACTGGCGATCCTCACCAGCAAACATCAGAGAGATTGGGATATACATTTGCAGATGGTGTTGTGGAATTACCGCACTGAGGTGCAAGAGTCCAGCCAGAGCACTCCTGCGGCGCTGATGTTCGGGAGGGAGCTCTGGACGCCAGTGGATCTGGTGTTTGGGTCGGCTCCGGAACCAGAGATTTTGTGGGGGGCCCCGAACCGGACTATGTGCGACGCCTAAAGGAGCGGATGGAAGAAGTCCACCAGCTGGCCCAGACCACCCTGCAAGTGGCTGGAGCTTGCCAGAAGAGGGCGTATGACTCCAGAGCTCATGGACCCTCATTGACTTTGGGGGAAAAGGTTTGGGTCTACTGTCCGACCCGGAAGAAGGGCCTGTCCCCCAAACTGATGAGCCACTGGCAAGGACCCGGAGAAATTTTGGACCAGATCTCTGCGGTAGTCTTCCGGGTTCCCCTGCCTGGACGAGGTAGGCGGGTGGTCCTCCACAAGAACTGTTTGGCGCCGTACCGGCCATAGACCGGGGGGCAACCGGCTGATGATGAGGCTGTGGATGGACTTGAGGGGGAAATGGTGAGACCAGGGAGGCCGGTGCACACTTGGTGCCGGCCGGACCGGTTCCAGGACTTTGATATAGGAGACTGAGGGTTGTGGGGCACTTAACCCTTTTGGGAGGGGCTATGTGGCGGCCCTGACACTGATAGACCGGCAAGGCCGCATTGCACTTCGGGGGGACAGTAAATTGGGGTTGTTTATTCAGTTTGTGGTGTTTTGAGGGTTATTTTGTTTGGGGTTATGTTAGTGTTGTTTGTTTCAGTTTGGAGTTCACGCTGTGTTGTTCTTATCTGGTGCCTGTTGACACCGTGAGTTAAATGTATGTGTGGGGGGATGAAAAGGGGAGCCATCCGGCTATTAAAAGTGTTCTATGTCTGCTACCTGTTGACTCTTCTTTGCTGCTTCACACACACCCCGCTAGAGGGTGGCGCAGACCGCTACAATACTAATGAAATGTTTTGATTAATCTGTGCTTAAATTACTGAAGTGAAATGAATATTATTATTACATTGAAAGATTAACAAGAAGGAAATGAAATATGACCCATATATTTAATCAGCACACTGACTGGACAAGACACACTCACCATATCTCAATGACACAAGTTATAATTAAAGTCACTGCACATAGATATTTTCTCATCCACAAAATCAGCATCTTCATATCTGAGGGAGGTGTGTATCTGGGTTTGTTGGCAAAACCCCTTTACAGGGCAAGTTCTGATTTATCAATAAACCAAGATATGGTTATTATTTAAAACGGCATCACTACCTGAGTGATTCACTTGAGCCTAACTCTGACTGGCCATCGGAGGGAAACTCTGCTCCCATCGCATCTTTGACAAGCTGTCAAAACCTGTTGCATGCTACAGCTGACCGCGAACGGTTCCTTCAGAATAAAGCTGAACCAACTTCAACTTCTTAAGAGTTATTCCTAAGACGCAAACAACTGTGGTGACCTGGAGATATCTCGAGACCAGTCTGGTCGTACTGCGGTTTCTCCTACGGACTTCGGTACCTTTGGGGTCCATCCGACTACCTGACAGCCCGGATCTACAACGGGGGTCTCCGACGAAGGGTACGTAGGCTCACAGATTGCGTCTGATGTGGTTTTAGAAACCATCAACTTACAGTTATAGCAGACCAAATTCACTCCCATACAGAACTCAGTTTCTCCAGATACGAAGGTTCTGATAACATCTTATTCACACATCATCACACCTCACATTCCATCCACTTAGAATCATTCATCACATAAAATGTCCTAGTTGTCATGTTTTAATTGTTTAGAAAATAAATGTCTTTATTTTTATAAACTTGACTCTCTTCTTGAATTAATACAAAGTGTCTGACAATCCCTGAATAAACAAAGAATTTTAAATCTTCTGGTTAAACATTCAAGGACCAATCAGACTGGATTTCCATATTTATATGGAAATTCAACATCATATTGGTCAAAGTGTAGGGTAGTATATCAAGCTTTAAAAGCACCCAAATACATACGTATGTTACTCCCACACACCCACAGCGTTGCAGAGGCTTTGACTTGAGGTCAAAGGAGGAGATGGTTTCAAAATGCTTTTCCTCGATTTGGCCAAATCGGGAGTAAGTTGGAAACTGATTCAATCAGGAAGTAACACGTTTGAGGGCTTTCCCAAAATATAACTCAGAAGTTCCTCCTTCATTCAGATGCAAAGATGGTTAACCCTTTGTGTTAATGAGCTGTTTTAAAACACTTATGTGAAGTGAAAGTTACTTATTATAATGTGTACGAGTATACTGATATTGATCAAAGCACAGATAAGTCAAACATTTGTTCATTCAACACATTTGATTATTTCAACTTATAAGTGGTAAAGTCACGTAGGAATTTTGAGGTGGTTGAAATGTATTTAGAGTGAGGATGCAGCAGCCTCGCATGTGGCCTTGAGCAAAGATGTTATGGCTTTTTTGCAGTAACAAGGGCTGGGGCAGAACTTTGTTCTGGATTTGGAGGCCAGACAAGTTAGTTTCTGGTGATTTTATTGATGAAAACTTGATCACTGGTACGTTACAGTAGACATAAAATACAGTAAGTGGTGACATCACCAAAACTTAAATAAAGTAGGGTTAATGTAGAGGCAAAACAGCATGCCAGTGGAGAATAGGATACACTGAAACCTAGAGGTGAACAAGTAAGAGAGCGTGATGTTCTGAGAAATTAAAGGCACAGGTTTGTAAGAGGCAGGTGATTAGTAGGATGAGAAGCAGCTGGGCTGATTAACAGAATCAAATGCAGGTGTGATAAACTGAACTCAGAGACTCGTAGACTCAAGAAGAGTGGAAATAAACTACCGTATTAGAAAAACTAAAATAAGGACACACCATCTCAAAAGTAAAAAGAAATCAAACAATAAACCTAAACAAACATTACTAAGAAACCAAAACAACGCCCTGAATACAGTAAAACAAAAATAAGCTAATTAAACATTGAAACTTGGTCCAGTCTGAAACTTTTTGATATATTATGGTTTTTACATCATTGTAGTTTGTTTTATGATTTCTATGGAGATTTATAAACTGATTACTGCTGACACACTTCAGATTTTTTAAAACTGACTAGAAAACTTTGCAAAAAATTTTTTTCATCAAATTACAAATCAAACCTAATATTTTTTGTTTTCTCTCCTCTGAAGGCAGAGGTTATACACCCAAGCATTTCATAGACTTCAGTCACACTTTAGCTGAGACATTTTGCCTTTTCAACAGAAAGTGAAGGGTCTTTTTAACTTGTGTTTTCTACACAACCCCTTTGAAACGTACCACACGTGACCACCACCAGGGCCCAGTTTTTCTAAAGTAATCCACTAAGATTTTGAAAAACGTATTAGATGAAATCTTGAAAATGGATTTTTCAAAAGAAAAAATGGATTATATAATCGGATGATACCACGTAATCCAATCTTGGTTTTGATTTGGATCAAACCTTTAGTTTGCGTTTTTCTGAACTTTTTTGTAAGATCTGGATCACTTTGATCCAAAAATTCTGGATTAAATCAATTTCCCTCTGGGATTAATAAAGTATTTTTGAAGTGAATTGAATTGAATTTCATCAGAAGGGTAGATTCAGTACTGATTTCATGCCCAAAATGTAATGAAAACTTTAAAAATGTATCAAATATTACTATATTTGGATCATGCAATATCTTACAAGATATCCTGTTTATTCATAAGGTTTTAATTCTATTTGCTCTTCCGTCAGGCTACCGTGATTAGGTAGGCTTTAACGTATTCAGCCTTTCAGTACAGGCCTACAGCAAAGTAGAAAGAGTTTGGCCTCATAAAATAATCCACCAAACAGCTGTCAAAAATGACCAAAAACAATCTATTCTATTCTGTCACTAATTGATATATTAATCACAATCGAAAATATGATTGTTTTTAGAATATTTATTAGTGATGGATGCAATGATTACAGAATAACCAAAAAAATGCCAACCAAGGCCAGACTTGAGATATGCCTCCTAAAGGCTACGCTCAGACAAGCTGGTCTCTCCACATCAGATGAGGAAGTCTGAAATTATTGTGGAGTATCTGACTTTAAGTCTTTTTTTTTCCCCAGTTCAATACATCTATATTTGAGACTTGTTATAAATATCCTCAATGTACAGTGTTTGTGTTGTAGGTCTCAGATGAGCGGACTGCTGGGAGAGGATGGGGTGGGGTTTTTCTTGTTTTTATTAAAAAATTTTAATGCGTGTGTTTTCATGTCAAATAATAATAAATTATATTGACTCCACACTGGCTATTATACTTGTTGCTCTTTACATATCTAAAGTTCTACATTGTAATTTCCTATCCCGTTTGAGAACTGGTCATCCAGATTTGGTGATCCTGAAAAGTTCCTATCCAGATCAGACTAATCCAATCCAATGTTGCTTTGAAAAACTGGCTCAAATGTAAGCTGGATTACGTGGTCACGGATCACAAAAAAATGGATTACTAAATCCAGATCAATTTGATCTGAATTAAACCTTTAGAAAAACAGACCCAGGAACCTAACAACTCACAAAGTGATTGTGTTGTTACGACTATTTCTACTCAGCACCTGTTTATCCGAGGCTGACTTTTAATTCTGTTTCCTGTCCTGGCGTTGCGTTGTGGGTTGTAGCTGCATCAGTACCCTTTGAAATTTCTTGAGAACGTTTAGGTTTTTTCAAGCTAAGCTAACTGCCTGATTTGTGATTTGGGGGTTACAGATGTAAAAAAGATCTTGACCCTCTTCCCTAAAGGTAAAGTCTTGCCTGTTTTACTGTTTTGCGTGTATCAAAGCAGTTCATTCTGGTTGAATTGGCGCAGATTTACCAAGTATGTTTTTCTGCTTGATATTTTGAGCCCTCTTTGCACACACATGCTGCTTCTATCTAGCTGCCATCAGATGTGATATGTGATACCTCGTGGCTCGTCTCGCAAGAGATCCCGCTGTCTAATAACTAAACACGGCATCAAGCACTAAGCCTCTCTACGGCTGTGGAACATCTAACTGAGTGAAGTGATGGAGCTCAGCTTAAAGAGGATGTGAGACGAGACGGGAGAGGAGGAGGAGAGCCACTTAGGGGCTGACTGGCTGGCGACTTTGGCAGGAAGAGGAGGCACCTGCACAGAGTCAGCAGACAGCCTGCCTAGGGGCCCCGACAGAGACTTATGGGTGCTGTCACAAGTCCAGGGCCATGTCCTTACTGTCACGTTGCACGATGGAGCCCAAAGAGACGTTTTAAAACCACACTGTCTATCTCAGAGGCAGACAAACTCATCAAAAGGTTTTCCCTTTTTCTGCAGACATCTGAAGCAAGTTCATCTGGTGGAAGTTCATTTAATCAACATGAAGAAAGGGACATTCACATCCTGCAATGAAAATACACTCATCTGTATTTTGGGTTTTAGAACCTTTTATCAAATACTTACAAACCATTTATCCAGACAGGTAAAAATGTGGCTGCATTGTGTTCAATTCAGTAGAAAGATTTATTCTAATGTGCATCTGCCTATCTAAAAAGAGAAATATTGTATCATCAATCAACATTTGTTGTAGCTTTCAATTGCAAAGTTAATTTCTGTACATTTATTAGCTTGTTAAAAAATGTATTACTTTAAACTACTTCATAAAGCATGTATTGTTCATCATTTCATGTCATTTGGTCTCTAACATCAAAAGGAAAACAATGCTTATTCTTTTAATTACCTACTAAATAGTGCAAAGGCAGGAGTTATTTTAGTAGTTTTGATTTTCTTAGGTATTATTGCCTTAGTTTTGTTTTTTTAATCATTGAAAGAGACTAAAACAATTAGAAAATAATTATTCTTAAATTAGTAAGAATTAATAATAACAAAGGCATGTTTTTATGTTTAATGCACTCAGTTAAAACTCATTAAACAGCTGGTGTTTGTTGATCATAGAGGATATTTAATGTATTTCAAGTGTTTAACGTGCTAATAAAAATGTATAATATTGATAAAATGCAGTAAAATGGGATGTGAAATAAATATTGTAGATATAAGCTACAGAATAGAACAATATGAAAATGTTCTAGCTGTTGCTATGTTCAAGTCTGATGAAGAAAATAAAGAGTTCAGACGTTATTGCCCTACAAAAATGTTTGTTTTTCTATTTCATTCATCTCTATAGACTAATAACCTCCCATTTGATTACTCCTAGGAAAGTAAAGCAGCCTCTCTGTAACATTAAACTTGTTTTCTTACATTTTCTGCCCTTTAATGTGTAAATCGGTTTTCTTTCTTCTCATTTGGAACAGTGTTTGACATCTCAGATTAATAAAATGCTCAGAAACCTCCAGTAGTGAGCAACTTGTGACATTTATCAAAAGTGGTTTCACTAATAAAACTACTTGGATTTCTAGAAACATTTTTTGACATTTTTACAAACCAAACAAGCTCATAACCTGAAACTGGATGGAAACTTCCAGCATATTATATTGTCATGAAGTTCAAAGGCGCGGCGGCGCTTGACGTAGAAGAAACACTCATCAATCACATGTCTGCTGCTGCCCAGCGCTGCGGTCAGGAGGAATCTCTGGCATGTTGTTTAAATTATTTATTTGCACATGGATTAAATAGTGATAGAGGTGTGTGTGTGTGTGTGTGTGTGTGTGTGTGCGTGTGTGCGTGCGTGCGTGTGTGCGTGCGTGCGTGTGTGTGTGTGTGTGTGTGTGTGTGTGTTTGCTGGAAACAGCCACCTCCTCATCAACAGTCGGTGACTCCCTGAGGGTTCTTACGCTACTCTTTCTGACATCCAAGTGAAACCCCCGGAGACACCGAGCATCTGCAGCATTCTTCCTTTAATAACGAGAGCGACGTGAGATCAAACGGCTGACAAGAGTCCCACGACAGGGTGGAGAGGAGCGCTGAAGCTGGGACATTTTACTAGTTGTTCATGGCTGGGTGGAGAACACTTTGTTTCCTTTACTTGTAATGTTTGATTTCAGTTTTTTTAAATAACGTAATAAGTGATGATAACCAAACACATGCATCTGTGGGTTTTGCCCTCGTTTTGTTTATAAACTCTAGCCTTTATTAGTCCAGATGCGTGGATTTAAAGAGCTTGGGAATCCACAGCAAAGCCGGTCAGATTCAACACCTGTGTTTCACTGGGTCATAAAAAACCACTTTGTTTCCCTCCTGGTCGTGATTTAAGGGCATGTTTGACTCTTATCCCTCTTAGACTCAAACTGCAGGTTTCCACAGCCTGCTGACATCCCTACAGTCATCTGTGTTTATCAACGTTTCACTGTTGTCATGGATACCGAGGACTTAAGATGACCTTTGTGATTGTCGCCGAGAACAACGGCGAAAAGGGCATCTGAGAATTATGTAACAGTTCATGATGAAGACTGACTTGATGAGGTAAATATTTAAATGTTCTTAGCACCAGTCGAGTGTTTCCACGTTATTCCAGAGAGCTGTCATTTTGCATTTAATTTACAATTAAAATAAATTGAAGTAGCCATCAGTGGAAAGTTCACATGATTTTAAACACCTGCTCCACATCAGATCCTATCACATCAGCTGTGCTGAAAATCAGTGACTGTTACTTTAAACTGAATACAGTCTGACTATGGGAGGGGGGGGGGGGGGGGGGGACACTGATAAATAATAGATTAACAAAGTTTTTATTAGCTAAATATTTATAATAAAGTCCAATTGTAAGCATGTCTAAATCTAAATATATACTTAATCATGATCACTCAAAGTATGTACATTTTTATCTAAATGTTGTGGATCAAATCTCCATTTTCAAAGTAAAATCTAATGTTTTAGGGTTAAAATCTAAAAATAATATTCCTGATTAAATGTAAATATTTAAAATTAAATCTAGTAGAATAAATTTAAATTACAATATTTAGAACAAAAATCTCAATATGCAAAGAATCATCTAAACATTTCTTTCTTTCTATATATTCAGAGTTAACAATATTACCTGAATTTGTGATTAACCATTTAGATTATGAGGAGCTAAATGTGACCAAATGTAGTTGTTTATGTTTTCATGCATTACTTTGCAATTGGCACTCAACATTTTACGACATTTAAATAGTTTCTGGTTGAGTTTTTGAGGTTTTCTTTCCACAGCTTGACATTAACACCTGTGTGATTCTGTGTACGGGCCTCGTTTTCTCTCATATCAGTGAAGTTATGTGGCTGAGATGTGCTCTAAAACTTTAAATGAAAAACCTGTTGACATGTCCACAGAGACCTCAGAAAAACTTATGGGACAGCGTTTTTTCTCTTCGCTTCAGCTGGCTCGATAGCTAACGGGCTGCCATGAGGTGTTTAATGGCTGTGTGAAGTTCCCCGCAGGGGGATTGCTGCTGGGAACATGGATGAATCTGGACCCCCTCCTTCCCTGACCATTTCACAAACAGAACTGCAGCTCAATGATGGATGAAACAGGCCCGAGCCTTTCCTCTGGCTTATTTATGGGAGCAGAAAGCGCTCTCCCCGTCTCTCTGCATACGGCACAGTGAGCGCCATTACATGGTGGAGGGAAAGGAGACAAAACGACAGCTGACTTTGAAACGAACTACATGCTGGTTCTGGTTCTGCTAGAGCTGGGAAGTAATCACAATGTTTCTTATGGACATTCCAGAGATGGAAGCAGTACAGACCACCAGAACTATTCTGTTCTCTCAATCATGTTCCTCTCCCTTCACAGCTTCCCATCCAGAGCTCTAAAGTGGTTGATAAATGTCAAACACTTTTATTTATGGTCACATTTATAAAAAACAAACAAACTTCTGCAAAAGGAAGCTGAATTTATGAAGCACAAAAACACACATGTGTGTACCAGTCAAAACCGTAATGACTGCTGTGGAAGCACAACATGTTTTGGTTTTCAGTGCAGGAACCTGAACATCACACCTATCTGCTGAAACGAAGTCACAGAGATAAAAATATTAGCCGGATTTTTAGAGCAGGAAACATTTTTATTGTCTTTCTATAATGTCTTCCTCTCTCATTTTCCTTTTTATGAGTAGTTGTCCTTTTTTACATTAATTATGTGTTCTGTTCTCAGATCAGCATGTTTTATGAGCTGACAAACATGTAACACCTTCTGCATCTATAGCTAACTAAAAACTTTGAACAGTCACAAAATACATTTCAGTTTAGTCAACATTCCTTTTAACCACCTGGGCCAACCTTGCAACCCTAACCCAGCCATTCGTAGGTCTCTCCAGAGATGCTCAGATGGGTTTAAGTCAGGGCTCTGGCTGGGCCAAACAAGAACAGTCACAGAGTTTTATCGTGAAGCCATTCCTTCATTATTTTAGCTGTGTGCTTAGGGTCCTTGTCATGTTGGAAGGCAAACCTTCGGCCCAGTCTGAGGTCTTGCTCTGGAGAAAGTTCTTGTCCAGGATATCCCTGTAATTGGACGCATTCGTCGTTCCCTTGATTGCAACCAGTTGTCCTGTCCCTGCAGATGAAAACACGCCCACAACATGATGCTGCCACTGCCGTGCTTCACTGTGGGGACTGTATTGGACAAGCGATGAGCAGTGCCTGGTTTTCTCCACACATACCGCTTAGAATTCAGGCCAAAACATTCTATCTTGGTCTCATCAGACCAGAGAATCTTATTTCTCACCATCTCAGGGTCCTTCAGGTGTCTTTTAGCAAACTCCATGCGGGCTTTTATGGGTCTTGCACTGAGGAGAGGCTTCCAACAGGCCACTCTGCCATAAAGCCCTGACTGGTGGAGGACTGCAGTGACGGTTGACTTTCTACAACTTTCTTCCATCTCCTGACAGCATCTCTGGAGCTCAGCCTCAGTGATCTTTGGGTTCTTCTTTACCTCTCCCACCAAGGCTCCTCCCCCAGTAGCTTAATTTGGTCAGCCTGCTCTAGGAAGAGTTCTGGTCATCCCAAATGTTTTCCATTTAAGGATTATGGAGGCCACTGTGCTCTGAGGCCTTGTCTACATGTAGCTGTTTTTTAAAACAAATAGCCACCTTCCCAAAAACAGCATCCACACAACCTCATTTTTAGAAAAAACTCGATTCACACGTAACCGCATTAGTGTACTGTTAAGCACATTTGCATGACAGTAGTTCCCCCGAACCCTATCTAGTTATTCTTCCGGCTTAACTTCAACAAAACATGAAACATGGAGACTAGCTCGTTTGTGTGGAGCGATAATGAGGTAGAATTGCTCTTAAATGAAGTTTTAGAACTAGTTTAACTACTAGTTAAAAATAGTTTGATAACATGAGCACAGCTCTGCGGAAATCCATGTTGTAGAGGAAACACAGGTCGCACATGGGCAGTCAGCATTTTTGTCACAGTGACGTGAAACCTAAAACTCCAGCTATCCACAGAAAAGCTTAAAACAGGGAGTTTTAAAAAATATATTGTTTTCATTGTGTAAATATTCGTTTTCATGTGAATGACAGGTTGTATCGTAGAAAGTATCTTCATTTTGGGAGATACCCAGCTACGTGTGGACAAGGCCTTAGGAACATTTAGTGCAGCAGAGATTTTTTTTTAACCATGGCAAGATCTGTGCCTTGCCACAATTCGGTCTCTGGGCTCTTGAGGCAGTTCTTTTCACCTCATGATTCTCATTTGCTCTGACAAGCATTGTGAGCTGTAGGTCTTATATAGACAGGAGTGTGGCTTTCCTGATCAAGTCCAATCAGTAGAATCAAACACAACTGGACTCCAATGAAGGTGTAGGACCATCTCAAGGATGATCAGAAGAAATGGAAAGCACCTGAGTTAAATATATGAGTCTAACAGCAACGGGTCTGAATACTTAGGACCATGTGATATTTCAGTTAGTCTTTTTTTGAGGCCGGGAATCGATTAAAATAAATTAACTTATTAATTGAAATTCTGAAAAAAAAAATTATTTGCAATTAATTATATTTTTTCCAGAAAAAGCAAGCAATAAACATGCAAAAATATACAAGAGAGTTTAATTTTATTTAGAAAGTGCATAACTTGTTGTTTGTAAAATCACTGAATACTGTCTTTAACAGAGAAAACTTAAAATCAAATCCAGTTTCTGTTCAAAATTGTTGTTTGAAAAAGTCTATTGTGTAAACAATGAATAGGAAGTAAATCTAGCACAGTTAGCTTATGTTATTCAACGTAAATGTCATTTTCCACAGCATCAGTTGAACTAGGATTGCCAACTCTCCAAAAAATAAGGGACACCTCACTGGCATGGTCCCCAAATGCTTTGATACGGCCCTGGGTGGGACGGAGTTTTGAAGGTGATCTGAATTGTATGGAATACATGAGCTTATAAATAATATTTACTGTATAACGTTAAAACATGTAGTGGGATAAATCTAACTACATTTTCCTTTCCAAGCTCTTTGTTTTGTTTTCCTATTATTTGACTATTATCCTGTCCTGTCTGTCTCTGATCCTGCATCTGCCTCAGGGAGATGCAGGACCTAGTTCTCTAGAAAAAACACAGCCTAGCCGCAGCCCTGGAGCACGGGTGGTGAGCGCAGCAGCGATGCGTGTTAGCCAAGAACAAAAGACAGAAAGTAGCAAAGCAGATATGAATGGTCATGTGTTAAATATATTTTGGTGGCGGCGCTTTGAGAATGTTATTGTGGATGAGCGGAAGATGCCGGTGGAGCTCAGTAAATGATGGTAAAGCAATATTGTCCAGGGAGAAATTTAGAGAAATTTTGGAGAATGGTGGCTCCGGGTTGGAGAGATTGTCAAATTAATTGCGTCATTTACTTTTAACACGTCAAAATAACAAAATTAACACTAATAATCAACATGCTAATGTTCCCGGCCCTACTTTTTTAATTACTCTCCATACATTTTTTAAATCTGTTTTTCTGTCAATATGGGGAGCTGAGTGTATGCTAATGAGAAAAAAAAATTATTTAACTGATTTCAGCAAATGGCTGCAATCAGAGGTCAACTGGGACCAAAATTCAGCCCTGGCATTTTTATGAATCGTCGGCCCTCCCCATTGGGAGAGCGGTGGGGGTGGGGGTGTTGCTGCCCGCGGACTCATCTCTAGGCCGAATGTGAGATCCAATATGGACTGGGACTGTTAAATTACAAGCAGGGCCAGACCGCTGCGACTAGGAGCCCTGGCCTTCCAGATCAGCTCATTCTCCACTGGCGGAGATCAGCGGGACATTAACTACATGTTAGCGTGGTAAAACAACTCCTACGTCATCGCACTATCGTGTTTTTCTTGCTAAAAACTTCTGGACAAACTCTGTTAGCTTTGGGTTACCATGTAGGTAATGTTCTGCACTGGGACGTAATTTTGGGGGGGGACGGGTGGGACATGTCCCCCCCACTTTTTCAAAAGGCAGTTTTGGTCCCCTGCACTTTTTTCCGTCCAAAAACAATGTTACGCTCCATTAAATGGATTTGGTTGAGCACTAGGACCGAAACGGAAACCGGTTTACTATTAGACCCGCCCAAAAGCTAATCTATTGGCTCTGCTGATACTTGCTAACGTATTATTGGCTGTTGCTGCTGTCACTCAAGTTGGAAACAGTCCGAACGTGCTCACGTTGTTTTGCTAGTTTGGAGCCGCTAGGGAACACCGGTACTGAGTCACATCGTCAACTAGACGCTGTGTAATATCAGCTCAGCTCAGCTTCCATTACATAACATTTGAACAACTGTTCATTTGTGAGTCTTTGGTAGTTAGGCACAGCCAGGAGGCAGCATGTCAAGAAAACGAAAAGTGGATAAGAGACTTCTTTCAAAGTCAAAACGTAAGTTGGACATGTGACACCCCTGCATTAAGCTCAGACTCACCTCCTCCTTCACAAACATACTCAAAACTAACTTTTACAAACTCATCTCCTCCACATAACTGACTCCCCAGACACAATTTATTCGTATTATTATAATTATTGTTTTATTATTATTACTATTATCATCATAATTATTATTACTAGTAGTAGTAGAAGTGTAACTTCAAAACTTTTATCATTTAACTTTATTGTAAACTTATCTATTGCAATGTATATGTTCACATTAAAAAGCTCTGAAAAATGAACAGTATCATCGTCAACAGATTTTTTTAAGCTTAATGTCAAAGATGTACACTTTTCATTAGATTTATCTTATTTTTTCCATTTATTTTTTGTGTGTTGAAATGCAACAACTGTTTAAACACTTTTAAGGGAAAAACATATTTAATATGTTTTTATACACTCAAATGTTAGGGTGATGATCATGTGTAAAACATTAGTTCAGCATGTCCTCTAACACAGCAAATGAACAAACGGCCAGATCTCAGGAGGGACCGTTTATGTATAAATAATTTTTATACTTTTGACTAGGCCTGGGAAAGTAACAAATTTTGCTGGACGATATTTTGTCCAACAAATTGTTGATGATAAACGATATTGTCAACATTATCTAGACCAAAATAACCACTAATATAATGTTAATATATCATAATAATGCAAGTACACCCTTTAAAATGCAACAAATAAACCTTCATTTAACATTGAAATGTCCAGAACCAGAACTTCTAATTGAATAAAAATAACAAACAAAAATTGAATAAAAAAGGAATCTCACTCCCTGTTAGAAAATGTTGCACCAAAAACAATAAAAAAGACCCAAAACAATAAATACAATGGCCTATCCATTGTCAACAGCCAAAACTGCACTTCAATAATGATAATAAATAAAAATAATAATAGAGTTGTACATTTTTAAACTTTGATATATATATATATATATATATATGAGGATGGAAAAATTATTGAGATGGGCACGTGACGTGTCAAGGGGTCTTTACATAACACCCCCCACCCCAAATCCGCACAAGCCTGCTGTGTCCCCCCCACTTCTGAAATCAAAATTTCGTCCCTGGTTCTGCAGATCACCAACCCTGGAGTAGTCAGCCCAAGCTGGGCAAGCAGCCCACTTGGCTAAGTGGCCCACCAGTACAGTGCCAGAATGCCAGATAGTCCAGTCCACCCCTGGTTGCAATGTAACAAAAGAGTGAAAAATTGACGGGGGTCTGAATCATTTCCATAGCCACTGTATTTATATTTATCATCCACATTTGCTGCATTGTTATCTGTGGCTGGACTGATGCTTTTATCCCAGCTTCACCACTGCATTCTATTATGTATGCATATTACAACTGTCATCCACACGAGCATCGTTGGTTGTAGAGATTTTTGATGTTTGTCTGCGAGTTTGGTTTCAGTTAATTAAATGTCTCAGCTCCTCTGTGGTAGCACTGTGGTAGAAGAGTGATGATTTGGGACACTTTTAGTCATTTAGATTGGGAAATGTTAAAATGTTAGGCCCTCTGGTTGGCTGAAATAAGTCCTACAAGAGGGCAATGATTGTTAGCAGACTGACAAATGTACAACAGAAACATAGAAAACAAATATTAGAGTAAACCAAATAGCTAATTTGGACTTTCAAAGACTGATGTTAAGGAAACAGGTTTAACACCGAGAACACTTTTGGTCTAGCCAGCGAGTCAACCAATGTAAGTGAAGGTGTTTAGAAGAGTCCCAAAAGTACTTTCCTAATTACATTTTTTAGGGGACTTTAAGTATCTGTCCACATCTTGACTTAGTATCACAGCCAAAGAACTTCATTTTTAACATCGAGAGTTAATCAGACAAGTATGATAGGATTTGTACTTTTTTTCCCCTCAGTGTCCTTTTAATGGTGTTTCATTATCATCCAGAATGACACAGAGTCTAAACAACACAAAGAACTCATCTTTTATGTGACAGTCATTGGAAAGAAAATCAGTGCTGGGTGATTAACGGTTGACATAACGGCAATTTGGTTTTATTTATTGGACACGGGCTATTTTTAAAATTGCTCTTTCCCAGCCAAGTGCTGCAAAATATGATCGATTAATTCATAAAAACCTCATCTGGACTGATGTAGTCATTTTTAAAAGATGGTATTTGGTCTCACTGTCTGGTAGTCATTTATTATTCAGCACTCAAAGTTACTTGAATTCATTTAATAAAAAGAAGCTGAGTTTGTCTTGATTAAATAGTGCAGAGATGTTTTCCTTCAAGATAACCAACAAGTTATGGATGTTCCTGTAAAGAGACGATGTTAGAAATAATGCATCACACACAGCAGTCTGAGAGGTCTTTGTTCTGTGTTTAATTATCGCTCTTCATCTCGACGTCCACGAAAGAGCCAACTAGCATCTGCTGCTTGAATTAACCGTCTGCCCCTCATCGGTGGAGGTAGAAAACACACCATTTGTCGTGTTTTCCTTCCTGCTGGGTCAGATATGCCGACTAAAGGAGCATTCTTAACACGCTGTGATAACAACATGAAACGAGCCGTAGATTTCTCTGAGCCACAGTAAAACTCAGGCATGTGAACTTGGCCTTGCACATCTGAGGCGGATAGAAAAGCAAAGAGAGAAACTTAAAAAGCCCACTATTGTCTGATAGTGGCACGTCACTTCAGATGTCGTCAAAGCGCTGGGTAAAATACGATCGTAAACAAAGAGAAGACAAGTTTATAGAGCTTGGTCCCACGCTTTGTCTGATCACAGCGAGAATTTGGAGATGATGTAAACACTTAATGTTCGAAGGGGAAGAGTTATCCAAGCACAGTGGAGCGTGAGTTATTAAACGAGGCTCTTTCTCACAGTTGCCTTCAAGCTGTCAGAGTAGAGATAATCCTGTTCATCATCACGCTACTTAGTCTTTCTAAGATGCATGAGTCTGGTTTTGATAACCAACCACAACTATGAAATAAGACCGTGATTACACTGAGATGTGTTTGTTAGTAATCCCACCTAAGTTTAACTGACATGTTAAGCAGAGACTGAACATTTAATTGCACTTGCTCAAAGTAGAACATGTAAGTATTCAGCTGAACAGGAAAAGACAGGAACAAAAAACTAAAACTGAAATGTCTGCTGAACCAGAAAGGAGCAGGGGAGTGAGCCTTTGCAAATCAGTTCATGAATCTTTTTCATGAGTAATGATATGATGGAGCAAGAGAGGGACCAACAAATCTGGGGTTTAGCTGCACTGATGAGGGTGTCACTGTAGTTTATAGTCAGGAAGGAGATGCCAAGCCCAAAAGCAAAGCTCTCAGATTGCTTATTTTCCAACCTTGACCTATGATAATAAGTTTTGGATCGCCAATGCAAGTGGCTGAAATTCTTCCAAAGGATGCTGGGCTCAGAGGTACTGTGAGTTGCTACATCATCTTTGGGGACCACAGAGTAGAGCCGCTGCTCCTACTCATCAAAAAGCATCAGCAGGTGTCAGACGTCTACAGATTGCCTCCCTCTGGAGGTTTTCTGGATTATATGTTTTCTGTAGCCTGGGAAGGCCTCAGAGTGTTGCATTGTAGAGGGATGTCTCGGTTTTCACAAAGAACCTGGTCAACCAGGACTTCACTAGACTGCGATTGTTAGCCATGTAGACTAGTGACATTTGCTAGGGAGCTTCTACTCTTTAAATGTTTGCATGGGTTCTATGTTGCCCTCTACATCCTCATTGGCCAGTGGTAGTGCAGCTCTTGATTGCACAAAGTGGCTGCACCTGTGAGCGCAAAAAAAAGGTCTCTTTGTTGGAGTTGGAGGCAGATCACCACTGAGGCTTCTGCCTACTTGTCTTGTTGTGTGTTTGGTTAGAGATTTAAAATGGATGGTTTCATAAAATCCTCTTGAACCCCCAATGTTGCATTCAGTCTCTATTTTATGCCGTGGCTCAATGAGTCAGACTGAGTGAGTGGTGTGGACTTTGCTGCTGAGATATGAAAAGACAAATGCCTTTTGCTTTGTTTTGGACCAACTGGTCACAAATAGAGACAGCTCGGTGAGAAAAAGCTGCTCAAAATAGTTGGCTCCATCCACATTGGTGCCATGTCACTTAGAGTTGCACTGAGCATCCAGCAATTTCAAAGCTTTATGATGTTTTAGTTTTTTTATTTGTTTTTTTAATAAATTAGCACCTGAAAATGACAAAAGGAGCACAAACCTAAACAACTGCATTGATTTGTGCAACAAAAGTTAAGAAAAGAGCACAACATAATGAAGGTCAAAAAAGACAATAAAGATTTCATAATTTACTTTTATCCTGTTTTCAGTGTTTTGTTTCAACTTTGTGGCCAACTGTTTCTATTATTTGGGTGAACGTTGCTTCTCTAAGTGAGGTGACCTCTCTGACTGTTAGATGGCGGTGCTCCACCATGGTGTTCCTGAATACAAACAGAAACACAGACATGGTTCTGCTGTGGTTCTTTGTGGGGGAGCTTCCTGGTTCTTACACCCCTCTGAGAGCCCTTAGAAGTGTTTGGTCTGAAAACACCTATTATGTGATTACACAACCTACAAATTTCTGAGAAAATATTACTTTATGAACCAGCAGGATCCCCTGGGATTGTGTTTCACACAGAAAGGATTCATGGGGATAATTTTTAACCAGAAAAACACCAGAATGTAATAAGTGACTTCCACAGCCTCTCGGGTCATGAGTGGGGCACCGAAGGAGGCAGAAAGTTCCAGAGGCTCTTTGATATCTGATAAGACCCGGCTCAGAAAACTGTTCCTGATCTTAAAATCTCCTAAGCTGGGGGGAGATTGTGGCGATATCTGCCTTAGCCTCTCTCCTGAGTCGGGGCACCCGCGGCCACATGGGTAGGAAACAATTTCAACTTCCACTGATTGCATTTAGCCAAACCAAATTGGTCAGAATAAAGTAAAAAAACATAGTGACGCCTGATTAATCAGTAACAGGCTTCGAGAATAAAACAATCTCCATCTGGGACCAAATCAGAAAGCACGGACTGTTTAAAGGAATATCATCATGTTTAGAATGAAAGATGCAGTTGCTCCCAAAGAGAAAATCTCCATAGAGGAGGACACTCGAGCATACAAACAAACACTGAGGCACCAGTCTGTCTGTGGAAGTGGCCATAATCCCAATGGGAAAAAAAGCTCCGGTTTGTTGATCTGGGAGGGAGAATAAGCCACTGTTTACTTCTCAGACCTTCTTTTTTTTTAAGTTCAACTTGTTAGCATGGTGTCTGAGATACGTCTCAGAAGATACGACAGGACCCTCAAGGGAGCATGAAACCACTAGCCTAAAAAGGGAAGCTGAAAAGCTGAGTGTGTTTATGGGCGAGGAAAAAGGCCACAGAATTAATTTAATTCAAACAAGACAAAGACGCTGTTGTCATCGGTTTGCTTCTGTCTAGAAAGCTGCGTCATGATCAGAATCAGCTGTAATGTCCCGAAGAATTTATGAGTATAGCAGAAGGGAGGGAACAGTCTAGTAGGCATCGCCACATTAATATCATCAGGACACTGTGGTTAGAAATGATGACATCAGCTAAATTGGTTTGACTTGTCTAAGAAGACAAAAGTGAAGAGGGGGTTCTGGTTAAAGCAGACTACTACTCGTCATAAATCAGTTTCTCAGTGGCTGTGTAATCCCAGACATGCCATGTCTACCACCCACAGAAACACTTGGCTCCTGTTTGAAAATCATTCACAGCACATTTGTTTCTGTGCACTCTTAAAGGAAGCAAACTCCCTCGTAAAGCGGTCACGGTAAGATGGCAGAAATACTCAGAGGTAGAGAGGCGGTAAAAACAACTCAATGGGAAACTTTTCAGCTTTAAAGCAAAAAACAAACCAAGAATAAATATATATGTTTTTGCTCTAATGAAAGGAAATCAGTTGACGCTATTTTAAAAATCCCTTAGTGAGCAAATTCACTGAGAAACAGTTTTTTACTAGTTGTTTTTGAAATATGATCAGTCATGCTGAGTTTCACATGCAGTCTGAAGCTGAAGATAGTCTCCTACCCCTGTTTCATGACCCTTTCCTGCATGAGCTGTAGATTTGCATTTGTGGACACCATCTTGGCTCACAACAGGGAAAGTTGTGGCTTAGCAGCCAGGAGACAGCAGAGAATTTCTCGGTTAGTAGAAGCTAACCATTAGCATTAGCAACTCCCCCACACGGCAGAGCTTTGCTTGTGTCATTTGTAGAGAAACTACAGACTATTAAAATAGCAAAACATTAAAATGTATAATCTTTCAGTTAAGTCCCTTTTCAATTTTTCTGAATGAACTTTGACTCCTCACAGCATAGACATAGAAGAGTAGACACCGCACCAACCGCTACTGCCTATGTTTGGCCGCATTTGCAGGTGCTACTTTTTATAAACTCTATGGTTAACAGGATGTTTTAGCTAGGCTAAGCTCTGTGGAGATCTGGAGCTAGAATGGCAAAAGAACGCGTTCATAAACCCATTCACGCACGCCAGGACGAGCGCACTCACTTTTACGTTCGTCAGCCAAAACAGGAACGAGTTCAGTTCACGTTCACAAAAAAAAACCAAATGAATTCACCAACGATCGTTCAACGAACACGTTCGGGCACAATACTGCATACTGCACCTTTAAAGGGATTTTTAAGTGTATTTCTGTGTGTAATAGTTTTCTTGTTGTAAGGTTTCCTGAATGGTCTTTTGAACAAAAACTTTGCTTACTTAACTAAACATCATTCAGGAAGCTATTGACACAGAGTACGATAGAAATCACTAGAAAAACCCATCCAAACAAACCAAAACAGCCCTTTAATAGAATTACCACATTTAAATAAATAGAACCAGAGTTGAAGCTGTTGAAAAAATACAAGTGTATTTAGGAATTTTTTTTATTATTATTTGAGGCTTCATAGTTCCACAACATAAGCGTTTATTGCAGATGAAGGTATAGTTCACTTCTTGTGTGAAAGGAACGGCCCTGAACGTGTCCGCTTATTCTCAGTCTCTGAGCCCACAGGCCTCGAGCTAATTGCTGAGTGACAGCTTGTATAAACTTTTGACAGTACACGTGTTAGACTGACCTCTACATGTTTCCACAGTCGTACTCTAAAAAACATTCACATACCATACCGGGTGCAGCAGTGACTACAGACATATGGAGGCTTTAAATTTGATTTTAAAAGTAAAAATAAATCAGTGCTCAAATGTTGTGTTTTTGCTCTAAACATCCTCAAACACAACCTTCAGTTAGCAGCTTGTGATTTCATACTGGAGATAACATATTCACTGATATTTCTGTGGATTTATTTTCTGGAACATAAAGAGTCCATAAGGTGATGATTAAGTAGAGATGCAGTCCAGAACCTTTGGGGTTGCTCTGGTTGTTTAGAACTGTTTGTTGACAGCTCTGGTTCCTGTCCTCCACACCTCCTGTTGTCCTCAGCACATATGGTTGGCTCGCTTCTCGACATGCCTGGCCTCGGCTGAGAGACCGAGGCTTACATGGCTCAGTGGAAGCCCCTGACCCATGTAGTGCTTCTGTCCATTTCTGGAAAAGTGTTGCCTTCTTCCTCATCTTTCTGCGCTCACAGCCTGTATCACCTAGATTCGCCCAGAGCAGCAAACAACCACACAACGCACAAGTTTAGATCTGGAGAACATCTGACTCTACTGAGAATTATTTTCTCAGCTTACAGGAAACATTAGACAAATCCTGTTCTGCTAGAAGAACACAAAATTAGTTGAACTTCCCACATTCCTCTGCTTGTAATCTCTTCTGGTTTTCATTTGTTTTAAGCTATCATGACCTGATAAGGGAGTGGCTGGTGGAGAACAAACATCCTTCTCCGAATATTCATCATTCTCCATATGTGTCCAACCAGAGCAATAAAATCATTTCCTGGAAAGACTTAAAATGAAATTTTAGTCAATTTTAATCTTGTTTTAATTCCTGTTCTGCCCACTGCAGATGAACAACTTCTGTTCATAGAAGCAGTGTTTACACCCTTCTGGTCTGATGAGCTAGTCTGAACTAGCAAAGACTAAAGTGTGTTGCTGCTTTCTTAAACAACAAAAAAAAAAAATCCAAAGATAATAATTCAAATGTTACTTCATTAATCTTAATATCAGTTTAACATCACATGGTTAGTTACCAGAGCTCTCATTCATCAACCGAACTTAGGAACAGATGTGTGCGTATCTTGTGTGTAGGAACAATTTTACACATTGTGTGGTAGTTACCCTTTTGTATTTGAGTGAGCATGTTCCTAAATACAAGAACAGCTCTGACCATGCGTACGAATAGCATCTAGTGGTAGAACGGGGAACTGCAATACTGAAGGTCTCAGTCATCCACGTGTTTCTCATCCAGAAAATAATTTTATCCGATAAACTTGTAGGTGGAAAATCTGCTTTATCTCATGACTGCTGTTAGAACCTATAAAAGACATTTGAGACCGACAGGAATCTGACATTGTAGCATGGCCGATCTTGTGATACTGGAAGATTTAGCTGAGCGTGCACTCCGGAGGGAACATGTCTTCCATGAGCGCTCTGATCTGATCCTGAGGGAGATCCTACTGGAGCTATGCAGTGATTTGGGACCTTTTGTGGAGCGGCAAACCACACAAATTCGATTCCAGCCCATATTTTGATAACTACGAGAACCTCCAGAGTCTCCTCAGCTTCCCAATCACCCAGGCGTTGACAAGTTAACCAAAGTGAATGACAGCTCAGAAGAGGCTGCACTCTGACAAACATTTCCAAGTAGCAAAAACTAAATCCAAATAGAACATGCAGACAACTCCTTAAATGTAGACTGTAAATGACAACCCATTACACTATGACACATCATATTGAATTTTATATTGAATCATTTTTTCTTTATTTCTGACAGGGACCTCTCCTCTGTCTCGACTGCGTTTAAAACCTCTGCAGCATGTTTGGTTCTCTTCTACGTAGGCATTCAGTGCCACTTATCGACAGTCGATTGCAAAGGAACATGCATACAAGCGGCCACCACATGTTTTATAAATCAGGATTTTGGCCATTTGTACAAACATTCTAAATTTTGTTCATATGATGTATAGGACAGTTTCCACTGGTGTTTGATGAATGAGGGCCCTGGAGTTCTGTGGTTAGTTACAAACTCGGTTTTCCCCAGTCCGTGGCAGAATCCCTGCGGGGATCTGGCCACGATGGGGCGGCTTCACCACAAATATACAGAAGTGGACAAAATTTTTCATACCCTTCAGTCAATCAAAGAAAAATCACCATGGTCACATAAATAACTTGAACCTGACAAAAGTAATAAGTACATTTTCTGTGAAGTCAGACCTTGCTTTTCAACCACAGAATTGTTTAAAAAAATGTACTCATGAAACAGGCCTGGACAAAAATGATGGTACCCCATGAAAAGTCTCAAAATCAAAGTGACATGTTAACTCAAGGTGTGTCCACTATTAAGCATCACAGGGGTCTACAGTCTTGTCAGTGGGTCTATATATAGGGCTCCAGGTAGTCACTGTGTTGATTGGTGACATGGTGTGTACCACACTCAACATAGACCAGAGGAAGCGAAGGAAAGAGTTGTCTCAGGAGATTAGAAAGAAAACTATAGACAAGTATGTCAAAGGAGAAGATCATAAGACCATCTCCAAGCACCTAGATGTTCATGTGACTACAGATGTACATATTATTCAGGTATTTCAGATCCATGGAACTGTAGCACACCTCCCTGGGCAGGGCCGCAGGAGGAAAATTGATGACAAATCAGAGACAAAATAATCTGAATGGTAACAAAAGGCAGGCTTCAAACCTGAGACCACTGGAACAGTTTGCTCATGAGGATTGGGCCAAAATACCTGCTGAGAGGTGCAGAAGTCTTGTTGAGTTACAGGAAATGTTTAATTGCTTTAATTGCCTCAAAATGTTGTGCAACAAAATATTAAGTTAGGGGTACCATCATTTTTGTCCAGCCCTGTTCCACGAATTTATTCATTTATAATAATTCAGTTGAAGCAGGGTTGAAAAGAAATGTCTGACTTTTATTGGTTAAATTTCATATAATTTTTATTTATTACTTTTGTCAGATTCAAGTTATTTCTGTGACCGCTGTGGGTTTTTCTTTCATTGACAGAAGGGTACCAACAATTTTGTCCATGTCTGTTCACACTACATCACACACCCGGCTTTGACCCATACAGAGGCTGCTCAGGAAGGTAACGATGGGTAAAATAGTAGTCATGTACAACACTCACACAGAAACACATGTCTAAAAGGCTGAGATACCCCTGTAACCAGTGGGTCTGCATGGTAGTAAACTCTTCGTGAACATTCTGATTTCATGTTCCATAACCTTCAGCGATGCTCCGAACATATTGTGCTCTGGTAAGTATGCTCCATCTCATTAAACATCTTTGGGCAGCCTGAGACACTTAATTGCACAGACAGCTGAGCTGAAACCCAAAACTTTAAAAGACTTTTTTATGGGTTAGCTGCTGGCGTGTGACAGAAAGTTCTTCACATGCTAAGAAAGTCACCTCGAGAGTTTCCACTGGTTCTGTTTGGAGTTTACAGCAAAGACTTGCTTGCTTTTGTAAGACGAATTCCACTGGCAAAAACAAGCATCCATCAAGCATCTCTTTATTTGCAGATGATATACAATCTACTTTATGTGACTGTCTTGTGCGTTTGGCCGGACATCAGTTAAGTCTGTGTTGACAGTGCTTGAACCACTCAAGTGTCTGCTTTTTGACAACTCTCTCGCTGTGAGATAAACAAAAAGTCGACGCCGCATAAAAACCTATTTTAGATTTCTCTCCCATCTCATTGTGTGAGTTGAAAGGAAGAAACCTAAACAAGTGTTTTAGTGTTGCTATTGGTAAGTTAAACTGATAATCACACAGTGAGAGTAGGATGCAGCGTTGCAAGGAAGCTGTGATTATCTTAAAAACGTGTTATTAAATGGGAATGCTGGGATTCTGCAGAGAGAGGTAAAGGTCTTTTTCACAGCGCCCTTTTTCCCGCAATGCACTCCTATCATTTCTTTGCCCATATGTTGAAACAGGAAGTCAGTCTTCCAAGAGATCCTGAGTTAACGAGGACTCGGACCAGTGTGTTGAGTCCTGTTTCCGTCAATGGGAATTCTGCACCTGGCATTCCAAACTTCATCGAAGACACTTACATCAGGGTCTAAACGAATTGTCACAGCCGTTCACTGGAGCAGAACCTACTTGAGCATTCTGTGAAGGGTCACCTGGATGTTTCATGTGTGTATTTTAACACACAGCAGATGCTTCTGTCAACAGCAATGCGTTCAGGCTTGACACTCTTGCAGATGTTAAATTTCTGCCTGAATATTTAATCAGAAGATTGTAGGTTTCTTTGCTTCATTAGGGTCAATAAACACACTTCGTATTAATTCAGACAGAGTCAGTATATAGGTTATAAAATTAATTTAATTATTTTTCCTAAACTAATAATTTATACATGACAAGATGTGAATAATAAGATGTGATGTGGTGGATGTGAGGTGTTGTGGTGGAAGCTAGATGTTGTAGCAACCGTTCTTTGTATCTGAGAGAAATTGTGAAATCTGGGTGTAAAATAATTTGTTGTTTGTTCTAAACTAGAGAGTTGTTTGTTTACAAACAGCATCAGACGCAATCTGACGTGTCAACTACACACCCTTGGTGTGGAGGTTCTCGTTCGATCCGGTGGCTCTTTTGGATCACTGCCAGTGGAGTGAACCTCTGATATCAGGAACCCATAGATAGTTCTGATAGGACCCGTCCAGTCTGAGATCCCTCGAGTTGAAGGCTGGAAGCTGGAATGCTTATTTCAAATCAAATCAAATCAACTTTATTTATATAGCACTTTTCATACAAAAAATGCAACTCAAAGTGCTTTACAGATTAAAATGGCCCCATAGATCCCACATTCCCATCCCAGCCCCCCTCCCCAAGTATAAAACAATTAAAAATTACAGTTCCCCTCCCGCACCCAACTTCCAAAGTGGGCATACAATCACCCGCATACTCGTCCATGCACACACACACACACACACACACACACACACACACACACACGCACACACACACTCGTGAACACCAGAGGAAACAATAGGCTGAGTTCAGATGGGTCAGGTAATGAACGACACATCATCAGCGGAGCCATCTGCCCTGGCAGCAACAGATCCACGGCAGCAGCCAAGACACCGGCCCATGACGCCCAGTGGCGTAGGGCAGAACCCCCCACCAGTGCCTGGGCACTACCCGGGGAGCGCCCTGGCCGCCGCCGCCCCTGACTACCGGCCCCAAGGGCGAGGGCTCCGCAGAGGAAACACTGGAGGATTTAAGATATATAACATATAAAATAATAAAAGCTAATAATGATAAAAAGTAACTGATAAAAAGTGTTTATAAAGATAGTAAAAGAAAACATAATCATGTAAAAATACTAAGATGTAGATAAAATGATAAAATTAATAAAAGAGATAAATATGTATTTATAGATAAATAGTGATCAGTTAAAAGCTAAGCTAAAAAGGTGGGTCTTGAGCCTATTCTTAAAAGCCTGGATGTTCCCTTCGGACCTGAGGTCCTCCGGCAGCCCGTTCCAAAGGTGAGGGCCGTAATACTTGAAGGACGCCTCGCCGTGGGTGTGAGTCTTAACTTTGGGGATAACTAGGAGACGGCTGCCAGAGGAGCGCAGAGACCGTGAGGGTTTATACAGTAAAAGCAGTTCTGAAAGATAAGAAGGCCCAAGACCATTAAGACACTTAAAAACCATTAAAAGAACCTTAAAATCAATCCTGAAACATACGGGGAGCCAGTGCAGTGATTTTCAAACCGGAGTGATGTGCTCCCGCTTCCTGGTCTTCATCAGGACACGTGCTGCTGAGTTTTGTAAAAGTTGTAAACATGAGATGCTCTTTTTGGGAAGACCAGAAAGCAGGGCATTGCAGTAATCAATTCTACTGGTTACAAAAGCATGCACTAGCGTCTCCGTATTGGCCCGAGAGAGAATGGGTCGGACTCTGGTGATATTCTTAAGATGGTAAAAACCTATTTTTGTGATGTTTTTAATGTGGGGGATAAAAGTCAGCTCAGAGTCAAAAATAATGCCCAGATTCTTCACTTGTAGTGATGGATAAAAAGAAATTGAATGTAGTTTAGGTAAAAGTTTCTCTCTCTGGGCCTCAGGACCGATGACTAAAACTTCAGTTTTGCCCTGGTTGAGCTGGAGAAAGTTTTCAGTCATCCATGATTTAATATCTAAAATGCAATTAAAGCGTTTCCATTGGCTGTGCGTCATCAGGAGACACGGAGATGTACAACTGTGTATCATCAGCGTAACTGTGGAAATTCACCCCATGTCTCCTGATGACGCTGCCCAGAGGGAGCATATAGAGGTTAAAAAGCACTGGGCCTAGAATTGATCCCTGAGGCACCCCGCATGTGATGCTGTGGACCCCAGAGGAACAGGTATCCAGACTCACCATAAAAGTCCTGTCTGTGAGGTAGGAAGTAAACCAACTGTGAACAACACCAGAGAGGCCGATCTGTTTTAAACGGGTTAAAAGAATAGTGTGGTCTACTGTATCAAAGGCAGCGCTTAGATCCAGCAGAACCAACACTGTTGCCCTCCGAGCATCATAATTTGTTCTAAAATCATTTAAAATCTTTAGAAGGGCCGTCTCAGTGCTGTGGTTCACCCTAAAACCAGACTGAAATTTCTCTAGGACATGTTGGTGGTTGATGAAATCATTAAGTTGTATTAAAACAAGCTTCTCTAAAATTTTGCTTAAAAATGGTAAGTTGGATACCGGTCGGAAATTGTTAAAGTCATTAAAATCTAAATTGCTCTTCTTCAACAGGGGTCTGACCACCGCCCGTTTAAAAGCAGCAGGAAAGACCCCCGTCTGAAGGGAACAGTTCATCAAAGTTAAAATCTCATCTCTAAAAGAGTCATAAAATTGTTTAAAAAACCTTGTGGGGATAGGGTCCAGAACACACGTGGTGGGCCTCACTGAGGAGAAAACTTTATCAATAATCTCAGCTTCAACCAAGACAAAACTGTCCAGTGTTTCCTCAGGTAGACACACACTCTCAGATTGATCGGGAGCAGCATGACATTGGGTGGAAAAAATGTTACGTCTGATGGTGTCTACCTTCCCTCTGAAGTGGGCTGCAAACTCCTCACAGAGAGAGTCCGAGGGGGTTTTCTGGAGAGAACTAAATTCACGACTCAAAAGACATCTAAGGTGGATGTTTGCTTGGCTCTTGGAGAGTCGGCTGTCTGGTATCAGCCGCAGCGTTGCAGAGGCTTTGACAGGAGGTCAAAGGAGTTGGTTTCAAAAAGGCTTCTTTAATAAACTCATTATTTATCATTTCTGGCGTATTCTGGCAAATCAGAATGTGCCATGTCTGGAAGGCTTTCCCAAAACATCCCTCAGAAAGCCACACCTTCTTGCAGATACAAGATGTTTTTAACCTTAATATGTATCTGATTGTAATGTGTGTGAGTGTAAACAATGATTAACTTGTTAAATCGAACACATAGTGATATAAATGGATCATTGGAATAACAATTTTCATTTCAAATTCATTGATTTAAGCACAGATTATTCAAACATTTGATTTAAATATCTTGTTCATTCATCACATATGATTATTTAACTTATAATAGTAAAATCATGGAGTCTTCACTTATTCAGAGTGAAGACTCTTGTCTGGCTTCTCAGCAGAGAGTGTAGGACCTTGGGACAGAGTGTCTACTTGAATGTTTTGTCTTCATGGAATGTCAACGCGCGCTGAGCAGAACCTTCTGGTTTAAAAGGCCACATAGAAAGTGGATTTATGCTGTAGATTAAAGGTCACTATGTTGGTCACTGTAGATGGTGAAAAATTGACCCTTTTGGTATGTTACGCAGCTCGTTCTCTTTAGGGAAACATGGCTGAAAATGACATAGTGACTGCATGTAATGGATGATGTGGTGAAATGTGATGTTCTGCATTCTCTATCGGCACAAAGAAGGACAAACTCACTCACAGTTACCACAGTGATTTTCTGTTTAGCTTTTCTGTGTGTGTGTGTGTGTGTGTGTGTGTGTGTGTGTGTGTGTGTGTGTGTGTGTGTGTGTGTGTGTGTGTGTGTGTGTGTGTGTGTGTGTGTGTGTGTGTGTGTGTGTGTGTGTGTGTGTGTGTGTGTGTGTGTGTGTGTGTGTGTGTGTGTGTGTGTGTGTGTGTGTGTGTGTTTCTCTTTGATTTAGCCAACACTTTCTAATCCTGGAATGCTGAAGGTGTCAGGAAGCCTCGGCCGTGCAGTTAGTGAGTTTTTCCTAGATGTGTGAATAGAGTCAGAGCACTCGGGCTCATGGCACATTGAGCTTTGAGCCTTGAGGCAGGAAAGGCGGAATGATGTTGAAGGATGGTTGTATCCACCATAAACAAATAAACATTCTATTTGTGACAAGTGTCAACAATGATTATTTCTTGTTTTCTGCAAACAGCAGCGACCATTCAGGGCAAGCTCTTAGGTATTTGGAATAACTACACAAACTTTTATCTAAGTTCCCGTGCAAATGTTTAGTAACTTGCTCTGTTACTTCTTATAAGATTAGAATTTGTTATAATAAATTATTTCTTGTCCGGGGATTGGACCGCCAAGGCTCCCGCCTTGGTCTGCCACCCGATTCGCATTGCACCGGACCCTTCATGTTCCTCCTGCGGGTGGTGGGTCCACAGTTGGACGAGCCCATGTATCCGGTTCGGGCTGGGCCCGGCCGGGCCCCATGGGCGAAAGCCCGGCCACCAGGCGCTCGCTCACGGGCCCCAACCCCAGGCCTGGCTCCAGTGTGGGACCCCGGTAACCCTCCGGGCCGGGTACTCCGACTCTTCGTTTTAACCGCCATGAAAGATCCTTTGAACCGTTCTTTGTCTCACTCTTCACCTAAGACCAATTTGTCATGGGAGACCCTACCAGGGGCACTAAGTGCCCCAGACAACATAGCTCCTAGGATCATTAGGGCACTCAAACTCCTCCACCACGATAAGGTGACGGTTCAAGGAGGTGCAGCAGTGGCAGTTGCCGAGGCAAAATGTCGGGCGTGGGAGGAGTTTGGTGAGGCCATGGAGAAAGACTATCGATCGGCTCCAAAGAGGTTCTGGCAAACTGTCCGGCACCTCAGGAGAGGAAGGCAGCAACTCGCTCACACTGTTTACAGTGGGGATGGGGAGCTGCTGACGTCAACTGAGGCTATAGTCGGACGGTGGAAGGAATACTTTGAGGAGCTCCTCAATCCCACCAATGCGCATTCCGAGGAGGAACCAGAGCTGGGAGGCCTGGGGATGGACTGTCCGATCTCGGGGGCAGAAGTTGCTGAGGTAGTCAAACAACTACACAGCGGCGGAGCCCCGGGGGCGGATGAGGTTCGTCCTGGGTATCTCAAGGCTATGGATGTTGTAGGGCTGTCATGGTTGACACGTCTCTACAACATTGCGTGGTCATCGGGGGCAGTTCCTAGGGAGTGGCAGACCGGGGTGGTGGTCCCCATCTTTAAGAAGGGTGACCTGAGGGTGTGTTCCAACTATAGGGGGATCACACTCCTCAGCCTCCCTGGAAAGGTCTACGCCAAGGTACTGGAGAGGAGGGTCCGATCGATAGTTGAATCTCAGATAGAGGAGGAGCAATGTGGTTTTCGTCCTGGCCGTGGAACTGTGGACCAGCTCTATACCCTTGCAAGGGTGATGGAGGGGGCATGGGAGTTTGCCCAACCAATCCACATGTGCTTTGTGGATTTGGAGAAGGCTTATGACCGTGTCCCCAGGGGCACCCTGTGGGGGACGCTCCAGGAGTAAGGGGTGGGTGGCTTTCTGTTAAGGGCCATTCAGTCCCTTTACCAGAGGAGCGTGAGTTTGGTCCGCATAGCCGGTAGTAAGTCGGACCTGTTCCCAGTGAGGGTTGGACTCCGCCAGGGCTGCCCTTTGTCACCGGTTCTGTTCATCACTTTTATGGACAGAATTTCTAGACGCAGCCGTGGTGTGGAGTGTGTCGAGTTTGGTGGCAGGAGAATCTCGTCTCTGCTTTTTGCGGATGATGTGGTCCTCCTAGCTTCATCAAGCTCTGACCTTCAGCTCTTGCTGGGTAGGTTCGCGGCCGAATGTGAAGCGGCTGGGATGAGGATCAGCACCTCCAAATCTGAGACCATGGTTCTCGACCGGAAAAGGGTGGCTTGCCTCCTCCGGGTCGGGGGAGAGGTCCTACCTCAAGTGGAGGAGTTTAAGTATCTCGGGGTCTTGTTCACGAGTGAGGGTAGGAGGGATCGGGAGATCGACAGGCGGATTGGTTCGGCGTCTGCAGTGATGCGGACGCTGAGCCAATCTGTCGTGGGGAAGAGGGAGGTGAGCCAGAAAGCCAGGCTCTCGATTTACCGGTCGATCTACGTCCCAATCCTCACCTATGGTCATGAGCTTTGGGTAATGACAGAAAGAACGAGATCGCGGATACAAGCGGCCGAAATGAGTTTCCTCCGTAGGGTGGCCGGGCTCAGCCTTAGAGATAGGGTGAGGAGCTCGGACATTCGGGAGGGACTCGGAGTAGAACCGCTGCTCCTCAGGATCGAAAGGAGCCAGTTGAGGTGGTTTGGGCATCTGGTCAGGATGCCTCCTGGACGCCTCCCCGGGGAGGTGTTTCGGGCATGTCCTGCCGGCAGAAGGCCCCCGGGTCGACCCAGGACACGTTGGAGAGGTTACATCTCCAATCTGGTCCGGGAACGCCTTGGGGTCCTGCCGGAGGAGCTGGTGGACAAGGCCGGGGAGAGGACGGCCTGGAGCTCCCTAATTGGGATGCTGCCCCCGCGACCCGGACCCGGATAAGCGGAGGAAGACGAAGACGAAGACGAAGATAAATTATTTCCAAAAATCAGAACATTTTTATTGTAAGCTGTACTTCCTCATTTATGAGGAAGAAGATGACATAGCGCCTCACAAGATGAAAATCACAAGGCGTTTCACAAAAAAAAAATTAAAGCATAAAAAGATTTCAAAAATGATTAAAAACTGTTCAAAAGGAACAAAAAAATTTAAGGAAAGGGAGAGAGAAAATGAATAGGAAAGAAGGAAATCTGTGGATCCCGGGAAATGCGGAATAAGAACAGAATAAGGAGAGGGTGGTAATGAAGGTCTTGCGAAAGCCAGCTTGAACAGGTGAGTCTTCAGCTGCTTTTTAAAGGAGACCACTGAGTCCACTGATCTCAGGCTCAGGGGGAGAGTTCCAGAGTCTGGGGGCCACAGCAGCAAATGATCTGTCACCTTTGGTCTTTAGCCTGGTGCTGCACATCCAGTAGGTTTAATTGCGTACTACAACTGTCATTTGCTCATAATCTGACCAGATGATGTCAGTTATTAACTTCCATTAATCAATTCATTTGCCCTAAATACATATTTGAAAATGGATTATGTTTTTTCAACACCGGATTTTCTAAAAACTGGCATGTAGTTTTCAATAGTACTGAGGACATCTTTAACTGGCCCACTAGCTTTAAATGTTAGCTCCGGTCGCAACTAATCTGTTTCTCCCAACTGAGGCCATTCATAGAGAAACCTTTTATTTGTGTAACTTTTTGTACTATCATTTATATATATATATATATATATATATATATATATATATATATATGTGTGTGTGTGTGTGTGTGTGTGTGTATGTATGTATTGACGCTGTTGCTGCAGATTTGTCGGTTGCACATCCATGATGTGAATTTCCCGTTCCACATCCCAAAGGTGCTCCGTATACAAATGCATTTGTTTACCGTTGTGATTTTGTCTTTAAAGGCGAGGTGAAATACCAGCAGGCAACCAAACAAAGAGAAACATGAAACAAGCTGATTTGTTCAAATATTTCAGGTCTTTTATTCATGTTCTGTACACTTTTAATTCTCTATCACACTAGATGACAATACTAGATCACTTACTACAAAAGGTTGCATAAATAATTTAAATGTGGAAATAAAAAATAAATATGCAGTTCATTCTTGACAAAAGTCCTTCTTTGTGTTTGTAGAAAACAGCTTTTCCTCTATCCCTAACCCCTGTCGAACCCCTTCCAGTTGTTTTTCCAAACACTATTGGAACAAAAGCAGACATGGAGGATGTACAACATTTGAAATCAAGAAGCATCATGACCAGAAGAACAACCATCTGTCCATTTTAAAGGATTTTACTGCAGGAGGCGGAGTTTGTGTCTTCTGCCGTGACAGCCTGCGTATCTCTGCTTCCTCTTCCTCACCGGATTTCACCAATAATTATGCTGATAAAACTGAATAATTGTGTTCCGACTGTTATTTTTATTCCTTTCTTTCCTGTCTGGGTTATTTACAGAATAATGAAACACACCAGAGGCGCCGCTCTGTTCGGCCCATTGCAAAACAGTTGATAGAGTGCGGCGCTCTGCCCTTAGCCAAGAAAAAATGCACACGTCCCGATACCTCTCACACCCTGTGTTGCACTTTCTTTCTTTGTGAGTCCAGAGAACAGGAAATGGCTATATCTGGAGGAAATTGTTTTGTATGACTCAAATCCTAACACAGAAATGGGCTCATTATTGGGACTCACGGGAATGCCTCTTCCCTCACTTCTGGCTTATCGGACTCCTTTGTGTCTGGAAGCGCTACTGCAAGGGACGGATCTGCTGTCCATCGTTAATAGGAACAAACTTGTTTCACCAGTTGGAGTCCTCAGAGCCGTCACCGTCCCCCACAAGCAGCCTAAAGGAGACAGATCAGGACCACTCAGGAGCAAAAATACAGAACACCTTAAGCTTAAAGCTTTAGTTCTGCTGGATGTTTGTGGAGACGGGTGTTTTTTGGGGGAAAAAAGACGTGTTTATATTCGATTTGTCTTTAGATACTTGTTAGACATAATCTTCCTGTTCAGTCACTAGCGAGGCCAGTCCAAGCTGGCTCATTGCGTCATGCAAAAAGCAAAGTTCACAAATATGCAAAAATAAAAAACACGACTGATGACTCAGTCTGGCATTTAGCTTATGAAATCTCAGATTTTCTCTTGCATCCCTTCACTGTGTGAAGGAGATATGTTAATGAGTAGCATGTGTATGAATGTGCTTTGGTCTCTATCCTTGGACGCTTTAGGAACATATCAGTACGAGTTCCCTGTCAGCGGTGTGGTGTTCTTGCTGCGTTCATGCGACAAGCGCCCGTGCTTCCTGATGGGTTGCCTCTTTGGCACGTCTTTGACATCTGAGAGGTTGTGGTGAGGCCTGAATCGCTTGCACTTGCAGGATGTGACCACCCGGATTTTATAAGTCCGAGCATTGCCATTCGAACACTGCAGCTGGACCCTCCGCGTCCGTGAGTGCGCCGGGATGCAGCGGTAGTCAGAAGCGCTGCTCCGCCACCACTTCCCACGGACGATGGTGTTGGGCATGAGGTGGCTGGGGAGGCACTGACCAGAGCAGACCAGCTCTCTGACAGGTTTGGCACTGCGGCAGGATCCATCAGTGATGTAACGGGTGGAACGCAGCTCCCTGCAGCTCATCTCCGAGGCACCTGGGTGGAAAAACGGGATATCACAGTCAGCACACGTGGACCAAACCCAAAACAAACACTGTGGAGGATTCTACAGTTTTAACCACTTCGCTGCAGCAGCTGCTCCTTCTTTCCAGTGATTTCTCTCACGTCATCATATTAGTGTGGAAATAAGGGAAAAAATCCAAGCTGGAAGCTGAATTTATGTCCAACCAGTATAAAACATAAAAATCCATCAATAAATTCATCAAAAAAACAGCAAATTGTTCAATTAAGTGGAGGTTTAAGGTAATAATATCAGAGCAGACCTGACTCATGGTCCGATCGTTGGCTGACAACACACACACACACACACACACACACACACAAAACAGCTGGCAACAATAAGCTGATAGAAAATCCAGACCAGAAGGCCATTAAACAGCTCAATCCAACCCAATGTGGGTCTGGGATGGAGGAAAAGCTGGCACTCAGTCCCGACCCTCAGGAAACGCATGTGGTGGTGGAGGAGTAAATAGCTGTCTGGTTGTTTTAAGGCAGCGCTGCAACTGGACAAGTTTGAAGAACGCTGTTTGTAATAAGATGGAGCTTTTTAAGAGCCACATGCATGAGTTACTCTCACGTGTTTTTTACAAGACGAGAAGAGCCGTTGGTGTAGAAGCGATACACTCGGAGAGGGATCTGTTTCCCTCTGTGGCTTTCTAGGTTAAATAAAAGAACTGAACAAAGGATTTATGTGGATGACTTCTCTCCTTTTTTTCTCACTGGGAGAACCTGACCCGGTGTTATTCTGGTGCTGCTGCTGAAGAGTCCACATTGTTTATACCACCTACAGCACCCAGTTTGCAGCGGTTTGCACCAAATATCCAAAACTGTTAGCTTTTTTTGTTGGATGTGTGTTTCATTTTTTTCTACTACAGTTCAATTTAATTCAAGTATATTCAAGTTTATAGCGCCAAATCACAACTAGTCGTCTCAAGGCTCTTCACACAGTAAACATTCCAATACAGGTCAGTTCATTAAGCTAATCAGTAAAAAGTTTCCTAAATAAGGAACCCAGCAGGTTGCATCGAGTCACTGACAGTTCCCGTTCTCCTATCTAAGAGGAATGATATCCTGCTGGACAATTGCGTGACTTGTTCATTTCCATCTGGACTTAGAGAAAAGCCTTTGGGGAGATTTGGAGGAAAGCCAGGAATTGGTCAAAGTCTCAGCTGTAACCCCAAACAGAACCATGAGAGGTCATCCCAGGACTCAGCCCAAGTGATAAAACGGACCCAGGAGGGATTATCTGTCCCTCCGGGACGTTTTCTGTGTATTTACTATAAAAACAAGCAACCCTCTTTTGGATACTAACAAATAATCTGAATACTATTCTTTAGATTTACACATCTGCATCTCATTACACATCCTTGGATAAGAATCCTTCAGAATAACTGACATTAAGCCCATTAATTCCCTTATCAGCTGTTCCTTTAATCTAATCAGTCACCTTCTCTAAAGTCCAAATCAAAAGGCCTCAAATAAGCAAAAGCCATTGCACCACCCATGCAGAGTCCACGAGCATGAGACTGCCCTGCATGCGCTGTTCAGTCAGAACCTACAACCCAGGTGGGAATCATTCTCAAAGGCAGCGTTGCATTTATAAAAGCTATTTCTAGCCCCCACCTTCCCATAGACATCCATGCTGAAGAGCAGACTAGGGGGTTTTCTGTTTAGGAGACATGCTGTTGCAATCAAATGGTTACGAAGCAAGTAGAGCTTGACTAATAGCATAAAGAGAAAAGGAAACAACCTGGAAGACAATGTACAAAAAGCCCTGATGTCTTTCTGAGCGCTTGGGTTCAGAATGTTGAGGAAGAAACCACAAGAATGTGAGTCTGAGCCGCTCTCATCACCCTCATCCCTCTCCACGCAGCAGAGCGGCTGATAATCAGCAGAGTGGTGTGAAAATCAGGCAGAAATGTGGAACTGTGAACACAAATTCACAAAGCAGCCCTGATTTATTCAACATAATTATCTCTTTCAGGTCTTTGCTTTTCAAAACAACAGAGCCTGCAGTCTTCTGAGCTGAAATGAGATATTTGGACCATAAATTGAGTCATTGTGTTGGGAAAAGGGGTAATTATTAAAATTAATGCATTTTTTATCAGTTTAGTGACTGAACTTTATTGTTATTATTATTATTATTATTATTATTATTATTATTATTATTATTATTATTATTATTATAAATGCGTTTACGCAATTTGAAACAGCAGTACTTTTAATGCTTTACGCACAGCTCCACAAATTGATCATAATCCTGCACTTTTCCAGCATTTTCCACCTTTTGTTGTATAATTAAATATTGAATGGACAATTAACTGACACTTACTGTAAGAGACAGTGTTGGAATTTCTCCCTCCGCCTTTCGCCCTGTTGTTATTCATCGTGTTGTTTCCGTTTGGGGTCTGGAGAACCGCCTGTTGAGGTGTCCGGGTGTTTTCTCGATAGTCCGGTAAAATCTCCGTGGCACCGTTTTTCAGAACCTTCCATCCCTTCGCGGCCGTGCAGCATCCCTGCAGCAGCAGCAGCAGCAGCAGCGAGCTGGAGACCAGGAGGGCCACAGACACCTGCATGCTGGTCAGGCACGAATAAACCAAACCAGAGGAGCGACTTTATTCTTTAAACACATACACACATGCACACACACACACACACTCACACTCACTCACACTCACTCACACAGGAGATACTTGGTCACTCGTAAAAGTTGGTTACGTCCACTACCAGTGCGCGCGCCTTATTGAAGCAAGATGCCGTCTGCAGCGTGCAATTAAACGCTCAGTCAGAGGTGGGAGGGGTTGAGCCCGCTTTCATTGAAAAGGCAGGAGAGGGAGCAAAGGGGGGTGGGGTGGGGGGGTGGGGGGGGGGGCTTGGATCTGAGTGAGTAAAAATAGAAAAGAGAAAGGATAGGGATGAGAGGAGATATTTTTTTAGGTGGGTTAAAGGTCAGAGGAGATGAAGAAAGGATGAGTCAGCATTCTGAATATCACCCACTTCCTTTCATTCAAAAGATCAAAAACCGTTTTTTACAGATAAAAATAGAAGTTGTGTTTAAACTGTTAAACTGAATGTGTGATGGGATGACTCCTAGCTACCAAACACTTGATTGTACAACATTTTATAAAGCCTGCAAATGTATCTTCCAAAGATCAGCTTTAAGGTGAACACCTGATTCCACTGCAGCTTGTACGTAAGCTATAACTGCTGCTTGATATGCTTCATAAAGCCATAACCCGTGGTTTGTCTTCTTCCTTTGGAACTCTCTTTACTCTCAGAGTGACCATAGTCCCTGTGCAAGTCATACGTAGGTGTTATTCCTCAGGTGCAAACTGTCCGATAAGAATGCCTTCTAAAGATTTTTCACTCTTGTCTTGGTGTGAGTTTCAGACATCTTAGACTAGAGTAGCTTCTGCGTTTGGTCATTTAAAATTAGGATGAAACTGAATGTACACGTCCAGTTAGAAATCTGCAGGTGAAGATCCTGCTTTGATGTAAATGATTAACTGTTTTAGTGTGCTGCGCTGTCATGTGTCATGTCAAAGTATTGTGTTGTTGAAAAAAATGTTAAAAACTGAGTTTAGCTTTGGGTAGTGACCTAAAGAACGAGATCACGGATACAAGCGGCCAAAATGAGTTTTTTCTGCAGGGTGGCTGGGCTCTCCCTTAGAGACAAGGTGAGAAACTCATCTGGGAGGGTTTCGGAGTAGACACACTACTCCTCCACATTGACAGGAGCATCTAGTTAGGATGCCTCCTGGACACCTCCCTAGTGAGGTTTTCCGGGCACCTCCAACTGGGGGAAGGCCTCAGGGAAGACCCAGGACACATTGGAGGAACTTTGTCTCTCAGCTGACCACTTTAGAATTCCCCACAGGAGCTGGTCCAAGTGGCTGGGGAGAGGGAAGTCCGGGCCTCCCTGGACTGCTGCCCCTGCGACCCGAGCCCGGATAAGCGGCTGAAAATGGATGGATGGATGTTAGCCAAGGACTTCCACTGAATCAGGCTGACTTAAAAAATGTATTTCTAAATTAAAGAATTTTTGGTTTAATTAAAATCTTTCAGGGGGGTTAGAAGGTATTTTGTATACTAACACACACACACACACACACACACACACAGAGTTAAAACATTATTGCTTGCCTTTTACATTTTGCTGGTGGAAGATAAAAGAACAGGGAGGATAATGGAGAGTATCAGAAAACGTATCTCTGTTGATTTTGGAACTAAAGGCACTGATGGGTCTACCTAACACTTACACATCTCCTAAAACACGAAGGCATTTTTGAGCTGGTTTATTTTGGACTGCGTCTCAGCACAAGCTTCTCCCCTGCTGCGTCATGCACCTCATCCTCCTCCTGAGCTCTTCACTGATACAAGAACCCAAATGAATCATTCCCATTCTGTGTTAATAGCCCTCATCACAGCTCTCTGCAGATACTTTAATGAGTCTGTACCTCTCATCTGGACTTTTACTGTGGTGATGCTGTCATCATAAACCCCTGCACCTCACCACCATTAATGCTTTACAAGATTAGACAATTTTCATAACATTCCTGTTTCACAAATCTGTCGGGACATGGACTGGTACTCCCATATATCCCAGTGGCATGATGACAGACTGTCTCCTATTCTAACACTGCCCTCTTGAGGGAGAGTTTAGAGATAAAAGAAAAAAGATAACTGTTCTTCAGCAGTATTCCAGCCTTTCCAGATCTTTGACAGGCGTGTGAGGCAAATCAGGACAGAGCCTGTCGCCAGAAGCGGGTCATTATGGACAGTAATACAGGACTGTGTCTACTCACTGAGGTAGTGAGATTTAAATAGGTATTTATTGACAATCTTTGTTCAGTTACAGCTGAAAATGGTGCTCGTCATTTGGTGGAAAAAAATGCATATAAATGGTTTTATTGTGCAGTTCATCTTGAATAAATTTCTGCTTTTCAGATCCAGTGCAAACAGAACCTTTCATCATATGTTAGCGTCTCGTAGGAGCCACTCCTCTGGACTGTCAAGTCCAATTACCTTCCCTAAAGCGCCGTGAAAAATAATCCATCTGGTTCCCTTAAAAAGTTCAATTTCTGGGTTTTTAAGAAATGTTTGGTGTTGTCAACTTAAAAGGTATTTCTTTTGATTTTCAAACTGGTAAACAAATACACAACGTCCTGAGTAGAGGTCAGCAGCACACTGTCCCCACTATAGATAGTGTTGGTAGCGCACTGCTTTCCCCCCCTGAGGTGCCGGATGGTGGACCAGAATCTTCTCAAAGCCGTATGGAAGTCTTGCTCCATGGTCTCACCGAACTCCTCCCATGCCCGGGTTTTTGCCTTGGCAACCACCTGAGCCGCGTTCCGCTTGGACTGCCAGTACCCGTCAGCTGCCTCTAGAGTCTCACAGGCCAAAAAGACCTGAAAGGACTCTTTCTTCAGCTTGGCAGCATCCCTAACCGCCGGCATCCACCAGCGGGTTCGGGGGATGCCACCACGACAGACACCGACGATCCTGCGACCACAGCTCCGGGTTGGGCGCCACAACAATGGAGGCATGAAACAGGGTCCATTCAGACTCAATGTCCCCCGCCTCCCCCGGAAGATTTTGGAAGTTCTGTCGGAGGTGGGAATTGAAGCTCCTTCTGACAGGAGACTCTGCCAGACATTCCCAGCAGACCTTTGCAATACGTTTGGGCCTGCCTGGTCTGACTGGCATCCTCCCCCACCATCTGAGCCAACTCACCACCAGGTAGTGGTCAGTTGAAAGCTCCGCCCCTCTCTTCACCCGATTGTCCAAGACTTGCGGCCGCAGGTCAGAAGAAACAACAACAAAGTTGATCATCGAGCTGCGGCCTAAGGTATCCTGTGCCAAGAGCACATATGGACACCTTTATGTCTGAACATGGTGTTCATTATGGACAATCCATGACTGGCACAGAAGTCCAATAACAAAACACCACTCGAATTCAGATCAGGTTGGCCGTTTCTCCCAGCCACACCTCTCCAGGTCTCACTGTCGTTGCCCACGTGAGCGTTAAAGTCCCCCAGAAGAAAAAGGGAGTCACCGGAAGGAGCGCTTTCCAGCACCCCCTCCAAGGTCTCCAAAAAGGGTGGGTAGTCTGAACTGTAGTTTGGTGCATAAGCACAGACCACAGTCAGAACCCGTCCCCCCACACGTAGGCAGAGGGAGGCTACCCTCTCATTTACTGGGGTAAACCCCAACGTACAGGCACCAAGATGGGGGCAACTAGTATGCCCACCCCTGCTTGGCGCCTCTCAGTGGGAGCAACTCCAAAGTGGCAGAAAGTCCAACCCCTCTCAAGGAAACTGGTTCCAGAGCCAGAGCCATGCTTTGGGGTGAGTCCAACTATATATAGTCAGAACCTCTCAACCTCACACACCAACTCAGGCTCCTTACCCACCAGAAAGGTGACATTCCATGTGCCAAGAGCCAGCTTCTGTAGCCGAGGATCAGACCGCCAAGGTCTCCGGCCTCGACTACCACCCGTCACACACTGCACCCAACCCCTATGGCCCCTCCCACGAGTGGTGAGCCCATGGGAAGGGGGACCCACATTTCCTCTTCGGGCTGTGCCCGGCCGGGCTCCATGGGTGAAAGCCCGGCTACCAGGGGCTCGCCAAAGTGCCCCACCTCCAGGCCTGGCTCCAGAGGGGGGCCCCGGTGACCCATGTCCGGGCGAGGGAACACGGTTTCCAATTATATAGTTTATCATAAGAGGTCTTCGGGCTGCTCTTCGTCTGATCCCTCACCTAGGACCTGTTTGCCATGGGTGACCCAGACAACTTAGCTCCTAAGATCATTGAGACACTCAAACCCCTCCACCACGGTAAGGTGGCAGCCCAGGGAGAGGTCCAACCAGTCTACATGTGTTTTGTGGATTTGGAGAAGGCGTTTGACTGCGTCCCTCTGGGGGCCCTGTGGGGGGTACTCCGGGAGTATGGGGTACCAGGCCCTCTGATACGGGCTGTTAGGTCCCTGTATGACCGGTGTCAGAGCTTGGTCTGCATTGCCGGCAGTAAGTCGGACTCATTCCCAGTGAGAGTTGGACTCCGCCAAGGCTGCCCTTTTGTCACCAACTCTGTTCATAACCTTTATGGACAGGATTTCTAGGCACAGCCAAGGTGTGGAGGGCATCCATTTTGGTGGCCTGAGGATCAGGTTTCTGCTTTTTGCAGATGATGTGGTCCCGTTGGCTTCATCAGAACGTGATCTTTAGCTTTCGCTGGAGCGGTTCGCAGCCGAATATGAAGCAGCTGGGATGAGAATCAGCTCCTCTAAATCTGAGACAATGGTCCTGATTAAGAAAATGGTAGAATGCCTTCTCTGGGTCATGGATGAGGTCCTGCCCCAAGTGGAGGAGTTTAAGTATCTAGGGGTCTTGTTAACGAGTGAGGGAAAACTGAAGCGTGGGATCATTAGCTGGATTGGTGCTGCATCTGTAGTGATGCAGGCGTTGTACCGGTCTGTCATGGTGAAGAGAGAGATGAGTCAGAAGGCGAAGCTCTCCATTTACCGGTCGATCTACGTTCCTACCCTCACCTATGGTCATGAGTTTTGGGTAGTGACCGAAAGAACGAGATCACGGATACAAGCGGCCAAAATGAGTTTTCTCCGAAGAGTGGCTGGGCTCTCCCTTAGAGATAGGGTGAGAAGCTCGGTCATCCGGGAGGAGCTCGGAGTAGATCCGCTGCTCCTCCACATTGAGGGGAGCCAGTTGAGGTGGCTCGGGCATCTGGTCAGGATGCCTCCTGGATGCCTCCCTGGTGAGGTTTTCCGGGCACGTCCAACCGGGAGGAGACCTAAAGGTAGACCCAGGACACGGTGGAAGGACTATGTCTCTCATCTGGCCAGGAAACGCCTTGGGATTCCCCTGGAGGAGCTGGGCCAAGTGGTTGGGGAGAGGGAAGTCTGGGCCTCTCACCTTAGGCTACTGCCCCCGCGACCCAACTCTGGATAAGCAGATGAAAATGGATGGATGGATGGATGGATGGATGGATGGATGGATGGATGGATGGTGTACAAATCCAAACTAGCAAACGCTTTCAATGTAAACCAAGTGATGCCCGAACTGGAGAAATCAGATTCCTTGTAACACTCATCACAACTCTTTCAGCAGCATTCTGGATCAGCTGGAGGCCACAAAGATGGTTTTTGAAAACCCTGATAACAGAATTGCACAAATCAAGTTTGAAAGGAATGCATACATCAACCAGTTTTTCTGAATCCTTAGCAAAGTTTTATTTTGTTTGTTATAAAATGGTTATTTATTGCCTACATGTCGATTTTCGATATCTCTTGTGTGGTAGAATTCTGAAACTGTTTAAACCGCTTGCATGATACATTTCTAGTGAAAATTGTTTCTAAGTCATAACAAGCATCTAAAACTAATCCAGAACCCTTCTCATTTTAGTTTCCATGAGTCCAAATGTGAACACAACATGGGACAACTTTGGGACAATGTGAAATTGAGACATTCACACCATTCTTGATATTTTATTGTTTTTATACAATCTGTCACCTTTTATTTTATTTTATTTTATAAAATGAATGCATGTCACTGCTATGCCACTAGAGGCGCCAGTGTCCACATTAATGACATCAAAATATAAAGCAAGAATATTCTTTGCTTGGCTAAGCACTTGGTCCGCAGTAAGTCGGGCTCATTTCCGGGGAGAGTTGAACTCCGCCAAGGCTGCCCTTTGTCACCGATTGTGTTCATAACTTTTATGGACAGGATTTGTAGGCACAGCCAAGCTGTTGAGGGGATCCGTTTTGGTGGCCTAAGGATTGAGTCTCTGCTTTTTGCAGATGGTGTGGTCACTGTTTCTTCCACATACAAAAGGTTCTGATAAACACCACCGCATACATCACATTCCATCACACATCATACACTCATCACATATTGCTGTTTATTTTAATTATAAACTTGACTCTGTCTGAATTAATACAAAGTGTGCTTATGATCTCTTGAATAAGCAAAGAATCCTAATTCTTCTGGTTAAATATGGCCTGTATTTGTAATGTGAAAAACTGCCAGCAAGTATCTGCCAGTTTTGATAATCTACAGAGCTCCATTCCTCTGTAACGATTAAATTTACCTAATATTTAATGAACCATAAAATGTGAGATTCCATATGAAATCTTATGGATTTTTACATCATTTAAACCAGAAGATTGGAACTTTTTATTGCAGGGATTATGTAACCACTTAGAACTAACTCAGAGACAAAAGAAAGAGAGTCAAGTTTTAAAAGTTTAAAGATTTATTACTAAACAAATTAAAACTAGACTAAGGGGAGTCACGTGGGACCACCGAGGAAGATGGCCGCACTTTAGAGGCGCTCCTAAAACCTGTTGATTAATGATCTGAATCTGAAACATACACTCCAGCTGTAGCCATAAATTGGACACCCCTTGTCGACTTTTTAAGTTTTGCGAGGAGTACCGTCTTTGGAAAATGGCCGGTAATAACAAGGCAAACTTTTTTAAGGGAGCTACCACAAGGAAGAAGCATGCTAGCATTAGCCTTGCACCGGAGACGCCGGAAAATATGCCTGCATCTGAGGCCGCCTCTCCAACAGCAGTGGAGGAATGTATGGGAACCGAGAGCAAAAAGGACATTTTTGAGGAAATTAAGAAAATGAATGCTACTCTTCAGGTCGTAGCAAAAGATGTCACCACTATTAAAGAAACCACGAAAGAACTTAAAGACTCGGTGGAAGACATAAAAGTGAGGTTAGGAGAGGCGGAACAACGTATCTCAGAAATGGAAGATGCTAGCGTTCTTACCGAAGCAAAAGTGGATAAAGTCCAGAAAAGGTTGGAGGCGTTGTGGTCACGAGTGGAGGACTTTGAAAACCGTAGTAGGAGAAATAACGTACGCATTATTGGACTTAAAGAAGGGGTGGAGGCACCCGGGAACGTCGACAAATATGTGACGGAGATTCTGGCCAAAGCACTTGAGCTTTCAGGAAGTGAATTTGAAATTAAACGTGCGCATCGTTCCCCTGTGCCAATGCCGGAACCTAATGAGCCTCCCAGGGCGATATTTGTCCGCTTTCTACGTTCATCTGCCAGGGAGAAAGTACTACGGGTGGCCAGAGAGAAGCGTGGAGTCGATTGGCAAGGCGTCAAGCTTTCCTTCTTTGAAGATGTTACAAGGGAGCTGGCGGAGAAGAGGAAGGCTTTCAACTCGGCGAAGAAGCGTCTCCGAGAGCTACAAGTGAAGCACAGGTTGGTGTATCCTGCAACGCTCATCTTTACGTGGAACGGACAAAAGAAAGTATTCAAAGACGGGAAGGAAGCCGAGAAGTTTCTGCAGGAGTCGACTTAGAGGAGTGCAGGACATGAAGTAAGAGATCTGAGGAGTGTATGCAAATGTTAAAATAAGGTAAATAAACAATGGGCATCACGGGGTTGCGGCGGTTGTGCTGCTGTCGGACGATTGGTGTGTCTCACGGAACAAGGGCAGTTTAGTGTCAAGCTAAGGTTAGGTTTGGGTGGGAGGGGAAGGAGGGGGCGTTTAACGATGTTGTTTTGGGTTGTTATGCAAGGAAGGGTGTTTGTTTGGTTCAGGGTTTTATTTTTTTATTTTTATTTTTTAAAGACAGCTAGTTTGACAGGACCAGATGGGTTTTGTAAAATTGTGTGCCTATGTATATATTTGTGTTGTGTTCTAAAGCGCACAAGGTGTGTCCTTACCCCATTTCTATTAGAAAGCGATGAACAGGTATACTAAAATAATATCATGGAACATAAAAGGATGTGGGGACCCAATTAAAAGGAGGAAGGTTCTAGCATACTTAAAATCTAAAAACACAGATATAGCGTTTATTCAGGAATCCCACATTGCTGGAGAGGAAGAGGCAAAAAAGTTTAAAAGAGACTGAGTGGGCTCCGTTTTTCATAGTTCATATTCAAGTAGACAAAATGGTGTGTTGATCCTTATTAATAAAAAGCTAAGCTTTGTGTTGCTGAAAGAATATAATGATAAAGAAGGGTGCTTTATATGCTTAGAAGCCTTAATTAATGGGGTTCAAACAGTATTGTGTAATATTTATGCACCTAATAAAGAAGAGCCAGCTTTTTTTCACAAAATTAATAAGATAATAGGGGATCGTGAGGGACAGGTAATATTGGCCGGAGATTTCAACCAGGTGATGGATGGGATACTTGATAAGAGCAAACCCAGGGGTAGGACTACACCCAGGGATAGGGAGGCTATTCAATTATTGACGGAGGATCTTTGCCTAGTAGACATTTGGAGGTTAGTTAACCCTAGTTCAAGGGAATATACATTTTACTCTAATTGTCATAAAACATATTCAAGAATAGATTTCGCCTTAATATCAAAGTCTTTGGTTGATTCAGTGGTAGACTGTGAGATTGGTGCCATTGCTATTAGTGACCATGCTACGGTAGAGTTGCAAATTGACTTAAACACAGATAGAATAAAAAGGGGTCGCTGGAGGCTTAACACAATGTTGTTGCAGAACAAAAGTTTTAGTGAAGAGTTAACAAAGGATCTTAAATTTTTCTTCGAAATCAATATGGGCTCCACAGATAAAGTAGCCACAGTTTGGGAAGCATCTAAAGCATATATAAGAGGAAAGATAATTGCATATGCAACAAAAGTTAAGAAAAGTGACCTAGAACGGGAAAAAACTTTAGATAAAGAAATACGAGAGCTGGAGAGGGATTTAGCAAGACAATATTCAAATTATAAGTACCAGACTATATGTAAATTGAAATACCAGTTGAATGACATTTATAACAAAAAGGCAGAATATGCTTTATTTAGGCTTAAAACGAAAGTGGCGAAAAGAATGGTAGACTATTGGCAAGGCAACTGAAGCAGCAAGATAAAAGTATTAATATAGCTATGATTAAGAAAGACAGTCAAGTGGTAACCTCATCAAAAGAAATAAATTAAAATTTTAAATCATTTTTATCAAGATTTGTATACTTCTGCTGGTGCACTTAATGAGAGGGAGGTGAAGACATTTTTTTCAGGTCTACAATTACCAACTCTTTCTGAGGAACAGAAAACAAGACTGGATATACCTATAACTGAAGAAGAAGTTAGAGCTGCGATCTCTTCAATGAAAAACAGGAAATCCCCAGGTTTGGATGGCTTTCTGATAGAGGATTATAAGAAATATATCGATATTTTAGCGCCAGTCCTGCATAAAGTTTATCTTGAGGCACTGGAATCAGGCTCCTTACCGAGCACCCTTAATGAGGCACTAATCTCCCTTATTCCTAAAAAGGATAAGGATCTATCGGATCCATCAAATTATCGGCCAGTAAGCCTTTTAGGCGTAGACTGCAAAATTTTGACAAAGGTTTTGGCCTTCCGCGTGGAACAAATATTACCAGATATCATCGATGGTGATCAGGTTGGTTTTGTCAAGAATAGGTCTTCAGGTGATAACATTAGAAGACTCCTTCATCTCATGCATAAAAGCAAATCTAGTCTAGCCCCAGTTGCGGCCTTCTCGCTGGATGCTGAGAAGGCTTTTGATCGGGTCGAGTGGGGATTCCTTGTGACGACCCTTGAAAGGTTCGGGTTTGGGCCTGGATTTTGTAATTGGATCAAAACTGTATATGCAAGTCCAAGGGCAGCAGTTTTGACAAACGGAGTGATATCAGAGTTTTTTCATCTCACTCGGGGGACCCGGCAGGGGTGTTCGTTATCCCCGCTGCTCTTCATAATATTTTTGGAACCACTGGCCTTGGCTATTCGGGCTAACAGGGATGTCAGAGGGGTGCATGCTGGGGGTATGGAGCACAAGTTATTTCTATATGCTGATGACATCTTAGCAGTATTAACGGATCCCATACAGTCTCTACCAGCGCTACTCACATGGGTTGAGTCATTTTCAAGGTTGTCAGGTTATAAGATAAACTGGTACAAATCGGAAGGCATGCCACTTTCAGCATCATGTCATTCTGGATGCATTACTCCATTCAATTTTAAGTATTTACCCTCAGGTATGAAGTATTTAGGAATAATATTAAAACCAAAACTAGAAGATATTATGCTTTCAAATATGGAACCTCTCCTCCTAAAGATAAAAACAAATTTGGATAAGTGGGGTAAATTGAATCTTACACTATGGGGTAAAATTAATGTGATTAAAATGATGGTGGCCCCACAGTTCAATTATGTTTCCATGATGTTACCTGTGAGAATTCCTTTACATATATTTAGTGAATTTGAGAAGTTAATTAAAGCTTTTTTGTGGAATAACAAAAAGCCAAGAGTGAATATAAAGAAAATGTGGGCCTCTAAAGACATTGGGGGAATGGCCCTGCCAAATGTGAAGTTGTATAATTTAGCTTTTGAAATGTCAAGACTGGCCAAGCACTGGACAGGTTCGGACCCTGAGCTGAGCTGGATGAAGATCGAACAGGAACTAGTGAGCCCTTTTACACCCTTGGATGTTCTCTCACAGGGCTCAGCAAGTAATGGACAAGACTTTTATGATAACCCAGTGCTCGGGTATTCAAAAGCTGTCTGGGTAGAGGTGCATAAGATGTGTGGAGCATCTCACTTAAGACAATCTTACACCTCACTATGGAACAACACTGCTTTACAGATTGGGCGAAAAACAGTGTTTTGGAAGGAATGGCTTGTCAAAGGTATACACAGGATAAGTGATCTTTACTCAGGGGAGTGTTTATGTCATTCGCTGAAATAATCCAAAAATATGGTTTGATAAGAGAAAATAATTTTTGGAAGTATTTACAAATAAGGGACTGTATTACCAAAGTAAAATTTAGTCAAAGCTCAAATATGATGGTGGAGTTTTTAGAATTGCCCAATACAGCACATAGAGCAGCTGTTTTCTACAAACTGTTTAACAATCCTAAGAAAGAGATATGTGAAAACTTGAGTATTATATGGCAGAGGGATTTGAGTTGTGCAATTTCTAAAGAAAATTGGGGTAGAATTTTGTCATTCTCGGATAAATATATAAGAGAGGTCAGGGGTAAATTTATTCAGTACAAATTAATACACAGGTGGTACTTCACTCCGTCCAAACTTTATAGAATGGGAATCAGTACCAGTAATAAATGTTGGAAATGTAGTTCAGATCCAGGGACATTTCTGCATGCTATTTGGGAATGTGGGAAAGTTTATCCCTTTTGGCAAAAAGTATTGAACAAAATAGGTAGGTGGATTGGTATGATAATACCCTTGTCACCAAGATTGTGTTTATTAGGGGATCGGTCGGTATTGCCTGGGGTTTCAAAATATGATTTTGTGGTTATAAAGGTGGGGGTGATTGCAGCGGCCCGAGTTATCCTCAGTGTATGGAAGCAACCATCTCCTCCAGAATATAATAGGTGGGAAGAAAATATGCAGAAAATGGTGGCATATGAAAATTTTTTGGCTAGGATTAATGATGATAGGGAGGGTTTTGACAAATCATGGGGACGGGTTTTTGGCTAAGACGGTTGGAATTTATTTGGTTGGAGCGATCATCTTCAGTTTAATCTTATGCATACTGCGCTGCATGTTAGTAGGTATTGAAAATAGACCAAAAATACAAAGGTGAATTTATCATGGAATTGGAAGCTGTCCTTTTTATTTTATTTTATTTTATTTTTTTCTGTTGTTGTTTTGTTTTTGACTGTTCTGTTTTCGTTTCTATGTTCTCATGTGGTTAAAAGTTAAAAGTAAATAAAGACTTCAATTACAAAAAAAATAATAATAATAAAACTAGACTAACTGTAAACACTAAATGTAAGGTGTAACTAAGGTGAAGTGAGACGGAGAATGGTGTAGTGTGAAATGTTGTTCAGAACCAGCAAATCCGGAGAAACGATTAGTTCTGATGGGAGTGAAGATGATGTTTTCACACTAAGCTTTGGTTTGGAGATTTATAACGCACATTGAGACGCCATTCTGCCTGCCTACGTACCCTTTCGGAAGTCCCCGTTAGATCAGGAATGTCGAGGTCCAGCTTGACCTTCTCTGGAACCGAAGCCGGTAGGAAAAGCAGCAGTTGCCGACCAGACCAGTTTTGAGATACTTCTGGGTCCCAACAGTTTTATTGGCATCTAGCGAGACCCAAAAACGGGCCGTGATGATTCAGCTTTTATTCTGAAAGGAACAGTTGCAGCAGGTGGAACAGCAACAGATTTCATCCAGCTTGTCGTTAGGTTCTTTCGGCTGAAGAGGAAAGATACGGATTGGCCACTCCGACAACTTCTCTAGAAAGCTTTGAACTGGAGTTAAAGATGACGTGGGCATAGTTTTATAATTTGGATGTTTTGCTTTACAGTCGAATCAAAAAGGGACAGATTTACCAAGCACCACCAAAACCACGCCTCCGTCAGATCTGGAAGATTCTGATGGGATCAGTAAAAGCAATGTGTCATGTGGCTTAACCTTACGTGTGATCAGTCTCTAGTGGGAATATTTAAAGGTATATTACTTATTATATTCTATAGGATTATAATATCAAGTAATTAATATTTTCATTTCACAGATTGGTTCACATTTTATTATTGACTAACACTTTGTTTGATTAGCTTATTAAAAATAGAGTTCTTTGATTTGTTAAAAAGAAAGAGTCCTTTGTCTTCATTCTTCTCTTGAGCTGGAAAGGAGAAACAGTTTAGAAGCAGAGCATGAGACCTTGAGCAATATCTCATGCAGATTAGTTCTTGCTGACGAGAGGGGGGAAATGACTTTTAGGTGGAAAACAGTAATTTCATTCTGTTACACCTCAATGTCGTCATGAGAGTCCACACTCAGGGGGAACTAGACGGATCGGTAAGGACGTCTTATATCTCAGTGCATGGGAGCCGAAAGATTCGAGTGGACAATGGTGTTGGGCCAAGCTAAAGAAATTAAAGCCCAAAATAAGAATAAAAATGAGGACAAAATCAGCCAAAGTGGATTCTTTTTTTTGTTTGTTTGTTTGTTTTGTTTCAGATTAGAAATGGGAGAAATACACGTAGGTGCTACAAAGTGCTGGACACTATTTACAGCCAAAGACCGGCAAACACACTTTATGCAGCTCTCGATTTATAAGTTGATCTACGTAACAAACCCCACCTATGATCACCAGCTTTGGGTAGTGACCGAAAGAATGAGTTCACGTATACAAGCAGCCTAAATGAGTTTTCTCCGCAGGGTGTTTGGGCTCTCCCTTAGAGATTGGGCGAGAAGCTCGGTCATCTGGGAGGGGCTCGGAGTAGACCTGCTGCTCCTTCACATCAAGAGGAGCCAACTAAGGTTGCTAGAGCATCTGGTGAGGATGTCTCCTGGATGCCTCCCTAGTGAGGTTTTCCAGAGACATCCAACCAGTAGGACACCTAAAAGAAGGCCCAGGACACACTTGAGGGACTATGTCTCTCTGCTGGCCAGGGAACACCTTGGGATTCCTCCGCATGAGCTGGCCAAGTAGCTGGGGAGAGGGAAGTCTGGGCATCTCTGCTGCCTCTCGACTGCTGCCCCCGCGACCTGACCCCAGATAAGTGGACAAAAATGGATGGATGGATGGATGGATGGACCACTTACATTTTTTTTTCACCATCCATTTCTGTGCTGGCAACAGAATAAAGGATAAAGTGAGACAGGCATGAGGAAAAGTGTTTCTTTAAAGCCCAAAGCAATTGCGGACATGCATGGAATATTGTGTATCTCAAATCCAAACGGAGAAACCTAAAACCAAGTTTGTTTGTTTGTTTTAAGGCTCCACTTTAGAAAGACATTTAAAAACTGCAGGTGCAAACGGGGGGCTGCTAGAGACGTTGGACCCCATGAAAAAGTAACAAGTTGGGCCCCCTGGTGGCTCCTCCATAAGGGGCGCTGTGGCTCTGCCTTCCCAGATGCAAAGGGAGAAAAAAATTGAAAAAATAAAATAAAATAAATCTATACTTTATATTAGTGTTTCAGTTTTGCTTAATTGTGTATGTCTACAAGCATTCTTGCTTATTTCAATGTTCAAAGGAACTTGTCAAAATAAAGTAGAGACCTCTGAATTCATTTACATTTGATTCAGACAAAAAGATTGTTTGTTTAATGTCTTAAATTAGAAAAAATACTGCAAAGGAAAGTACTTATGGTTTTTAAAATTTTATTTTTTTATTAAAGTTTGAAACTTTTTTGGGCCCCGACAGCCTTGGGCCCTTAGACTCGTTCTGACCTTTCCCCCCCTTACAGCGCCCCTGGGTGCAAATGCAGAATAAAATCAGTTTTGAACTTTATCCTGAGTGGTGAATGCTGATCTGTTATTGTGAGCCCTTACAAATAAAATACAGGTTATTGCATTAAAAACTAATAAATCAGTAGAAACAATGCTAATGTGTTTATCTTTTATGGAGACCTTCTTGTACAGTTAAAAGCTCCAAAGGAATTGTCTGTGTTTACAGTATTACTGGGTCTTTTGTGACATTTATAAAATCTGACATTGAGCATGATTCCCTTTTATGATCCAAGAGGTTTTAAAGTAAGAGGAGCAGACAGCTCTGTTCTCCTATTGTGTGCAAGCCTCCAGCTCTAAAGATGTGCCAGAAATTTTTTTAGAGACGGACGGATGGTCTCAGTGTCTACTCTAAAGCCAGCTCTGATTACAGACTCCTCACCGAAATCACGATGGATGTCAATCACAGTCTCAATTTAGACCTCTCTGGGTTTCTTTATGGAACCCTTGGGCTCCAGCGGAGTGTTTTTATCATGATAACAGTGCAGCGAGACCCAAATAACAATCAGATGCTCACCAGATTGCAACAAAGCCTCCGGCACCGCAGAAGATGTTGGTGTGTGAAGTTTTTTCGGGGGAAATGAGAAAAAAACTGCTTTTCAGTCCATAAACAAAGAATTCTAGCTCCTCATGCTCCATATTTGCTAGTGTGACTCAAAAGCTTGTTAACAAGCAAACCTTAAAAATAAACATGTCTGTCTTCTCCATCACAATTACAGACCAGTGACAGCTAATGAGCCATTATAGCCACACTATAGGCTCATTGTCTAAACTTTAGTTTGAGTGAAGGAATTATTCATGATGTGTCCAACACAATTATGCAAAATGGCTTCAAATTCAGCTTCTCACTTCAGCCCCTAGGAGGATATAAATGTAGGACTACATGTCCAGATTTTCTTTCTCCTGATGTGAACTGTAAACTGTGGCTGCCCTTGCAAAGTAGGCTAATAAAACAAATTCATCATGATCATTTGGTGCGTCATAAAACCTCATTGTGTAACTTTAAAGGAAATGTACATCCTTATTCATAATAAATCTAAGAAGGATTTGAGTTTTAGGTTCCTTTAAAGGCTCAAAATGTAAGAATTCTACAGTGAAATAATCACAAAACCATCTAATGTCTCAGTCATGTTGGAAGAAAAGTTACATTGACACTTTTCCTTCTCAGCCAGCTGGAGGGTTGTCAGTTTCTCCTTTCAAAATAGCTAAAGTGGGACGTAGTTTGATACCGGCAGACAGGCAAAACACAGCAGTGTTTTGTAAAAAATCCAGTAAATAAGAGCGACCCAGAAGTTATTTCTTGTACCCCTAAAAACACACAGCATCTTCTTGTTTTGCTCTAATATTGAGTAAAGAAGGATAGAGGCTAATGTTGAGCTACTGACATGGTTTTGGGGACGAGTTTAACCCAAGACATGCAGAATCACCACGCGCGCACCAAACAGGTAAAAATAAAGTATCTTTATTGAAATAATCGGGAACTGAGGACGCACTGGATAAGGCCCAGTGGACTGCAATGGAACCGCAGCGTCTGAGGAGGGGAGAGCAGAGGAGCAGGTGAGTACAGGGAGGTAAGTCAGAACTAGTTAGGTGCAGAGTTAAGACTTACGGGGAGCTGAGGAGTTGGGGAGGGTAGGTGGAGTGCCGGGATGAATCCAGGAAGGAGGGTGTCCGGGGGGGGGAAGACCAGGGAGGAGAGGAGAACGGTGAATGCTGCGTCCAGGAGATTTATGGGGCACAGATGAGTAATCCAGTGGGATCGTGGAAATGTCCAAGAAGTCAATCAGAGGAGCCACTGGAAAATCAGAGAAGCTCCAGAAGCTTCAGAAGTCCAAGGAGATCCTGAGGAGTCAAGGTAAGGTCCACAAACGATCCAAAAATCCTGGGAACAGGTAAGCACAAGTATATCCACAAGGGTTCTAAAATCCAAAAATCTCTAGAGTTAACCTAGAGACACAAAGGGCTGGAACTACCAAGTTGTAGTTAATCATCTGGCGTTGAGATGTGTTCTCCTGCTCCTCTTATAGTTGGACCCGCTGATTGTTAATGAGCTGCAGCTGGAGTCTCCCTCTCCTGAAACACAGCAGCTCAAAGATGGAACAAAAATAAGAGGAGCACTCACTCCGGCACATGACAGCTACCAGTGCTAACGGTGAAGTAGAAGTAAATAGTCGGCCCTAAAAAAAATCTCAATTTACTTTGTCAATTACCAACAACTAGATATTACAGTAAAATGTAAACCTACTTATCAACTTCCTGTGTATGACCCGTCTTTGCTCGTCATCTAGAATATTCTGGTGCTGACCCATAACTGGCAACAGCCATGAAAATCACGTAACAGGAGTAAGAACGTCACTTTTTCGTTTGCAAATTGGGCTGCAGTAACCACATTTGACCACAAGATGTCATTCTTACTTCATCTTTACATGATGCCCCTTTAATGGTTGTATCTGTGCTTGACCTTATTTTTCATATTAAAGAAATGTCAATTAAGTCTTATATAAATGAAGGAGGCTGATGAGTTTTTTTAAACGTATGACCAACATCTGATTTTTATATAAATAACATTCATACAATTCCTACACCCTTACGTATTGGTGCATGAAATATTCTTCATGACAAAATAAACCATGTAGCGCTCAGATCTTGTGTAAGGACAAATTGGGCCAATTATTACAAAATGTATGAACATATCAGTTGTGGCAGAACAAATCTAAGCGCTGATAATGTTACAAGTACAGGAACATTTTTAATCACAAACATGCAGATATTTATCCCTGTGTCCAAATGTTTGTGGATTATGTTTACATTTCAAGAGGCTGCACATCTGGTCATAATTTAGCCACGTAAATCATCACAGAGTCATATTTAATATCACAACACAAGCTCTGTTTCTGCTTTGGAATATCCTGCAGTTAACAGAAGCCGCTTGTTCCCAGAAATATATAATTAGGACATTTTTGAATAAAAATATTAACACGTTTTTTAACTGTACAATTAGCTTAGACTGAGCCAGTTCCAGAGTATTTGAAACATTTGCTTTTCTTTTTTTTTTCTCCATACTTAAAGTTTTTTTGTTGTGGTTTCTCATGGCTGACTAATAAGTTTCATTTTCTTCCTTTTCCAAGATGGTTGTAAGCTGTTCAACATAGAAACATAACTGAAATAACCTAAAAGTGTGGAACATTGACATTTTTTTATCATTTATTGACCTAATGGATTTTATTGACTCTCACTAGCCTAGTGGTCGTCACGGTCTGTGCTGAGTTAACCTCTGTTTGGAGCTGAGTCTTTTTCTGTCTGCAGGTGGGCGTGCCCCGGAGAGCAGCTGCTGCTAATCTCCTCATCAGCGTCAGGGGATTTAAGGAGCGGCGTGACAACTCACCAGTGCTAGATGATTACTCAGTATTGGGTACCTCTCGTCCACTAAACTACTCTACCTCTCATGGAAGAGACTCCCTGGATCAGCCCTGCCTGCCAGCCACGCCGCTCGCCCCGACTGCCCGGTCTCTAACGCCCACCCGCCAGCCCGGACACCTTTGGACTCCTGTGCTCAGCTCCCAGTCATTATCGTCATCTCAAGGACGCCTCACTCAGCCAGACCTGACTCACCCTCCTCTCCAGCTCCAAGACCTTCAGGAAACCTCGTTTATCTGCAAACTACTCATCCTTGTTTCTGCTGCAGAACTCTATTGGACCCTCCCAATCTCAGACCTTCAACCACACCAACAAATCAAAATAAATAATTTTTACTTGCCTTTTTGCCTCGAGTGGTGATTCTTCATGTCGTGGGTCAAACAATTACAGCCCAACATGACAGTGGTATGAGTGTCTGCCCTGAAAATTATCTATTGGGGTTTAAATCTGGTCGGGTTCATACCAAAGACTTTTGAAATGGGACATAATGCCTCCCAGCTTGCCACTCGACTTAAAGGCATTTGATTGGGGATTAATCCACCAAATAGTTCCTGAGCGCAGCCACTGCTGCAGCTCACTGCTCCAGACGAGGACGGATCAATTACAGAGATGTAATTTCACCAGTGTGTGACTAAAGGGACTTTCCCTTTTTTTCTGATTATAATCGGTCACTCTGAGCTTTCTCTCCCTTCTCTCTTCACATGTGAGGAACATAAAAGCATTAATGATTCCAGAGTTCTGTAATGTTGGAAATTCCGGTGTTTTAATCCCAGACACACTGTAATATGTTTGGTAATTGACAGCGGCTCTGCTCTAAATCACTCTGGGCTACACTAGAGCTGCTTCCTCTCTCACTTTTACCAAATTAGGCCCAGTTCTTTCCAACTGGTATCTCCGTATTGTTGGATAATGACAGAGATTTATTACAGTTTCGTCACACAACAATCCAGAGGAATGAAGCAGCACTTTGCTCTGTTTGTATGAAATCTTCTGAGAATTAAAGAGATGAGGGAAAAGAGCAGGGTGCTGCCAGTAATTTCCTCATGTTAACCCATCATCGTTGGCACAGTTTGTTTGTCTGGCAGAAAATCTGATGGGTTTGGCAAGTTGGAGGTCGCGGGGAGGTGACTGACTGTCCTGGGCAAGCTCCAGCAGCAACATCATAAGCCTTTGAGCTCTAAGTGGAATTCTTCTTCCTTGCTGATGTTTCATGTGGTTTTTATGCAGGAAAACTGGAGATTTAACCCTGGCTGCTATATATTCGACTCTACCATTTTCATTGTCCTTGGGCTTTTCTGGAGAATAGAAAATAGAATGTACACCCATTGGATTGGCCCTGCAGCCAAGAGAGAGAGACCTGTGGTGACAAGTCTGGCTGGACCTCAGAAACCACACAAACCCATTCGCTTAACCACTCCTAACCTGTGGGTGCTCAGCTCGCCACCAGCACACTGCCCATCACCACTCCATGGGTGTTATTTTTAGCAGCAAGACAAATCACCCCACAAATGATTCACAGTACAATATTCACATGGATTCTCAAACTGATACCTGCATATTTTTTTCATGACATTCATTTGCAGGCTATATTGAAGCAGGGGTACTCATATAAGTGGCCGTCGGGGTCCGCAAAGAGGCAGCTGCCTATTGAGTACGCCTAGAGGATCACAGTGCAGGGAGATAGTTTATCTCCACGGATCACAGCGGTTGTGTCATTATTCACAGAAACAAAAGTTTGTTTTATAAACATCATTGAAACTGCATTTGATACTTGTCAAAGCTTTTTATTGACCTGTACTGTGTATTAGACACTGCTGGGAGTTACATAACAGCTGGTGAAATTAAAGGTCAACTTCACAGAAAAACCATTCATTAATTATCATTTCTGTTTATAATTGGTCACTCTGAGTTTGTCATGCAGGCTGAACATGAAAAATAGTCTCCTACGCCTACCTCCTGCATTAGCTTCTGATAGAAAATAGATCGTAAAAGGCTGGGATTAGAAAAGCCTTCATTACACTGTCACTTAATATTCATGGACTCATCTTGACTCACAACAGGAAAGGCTGTTGTTGGTTTAATGTCTAGGAAACAACAGAGAACGTCTCAGCTAGTAGATGCTAACTGTTAGCATTAGCTACTCCACCACACAGCAGAACTTCTTCAGGCTGTGTTACTTATTTAAGGGCTGAATATGGAACATGGACACCATGCTACATCTAGTGTTTAGAGGTGGTAGCTGCAACAACAGAAAACATTTTCCAGCCATCAGGGTGTTGGTTCACTGCCGATACGTGAAGTGACCAGCCAGGGTCATGTCCAAATCCTTCAGGATAAGGACTAATTTCTACTAGTAAGCTTATTTTACAGCAGTATTTACTGTTAGAACATCTTCTGGGCACAGAATCAGCTGCTTGACTCGCCATTTTGCACAGTCCCAGCCTCACCTTACCGAGCAGACTATTTTGTGCAATGGTGGCCTCTAGTGGCTGGTAGGTGTAAACAAAAACCCAGTGTCGTGCACTACAAAATTAAAGTCTGATGATTTACTTTGTAGCTTTCAAAGAAAAAAACTGTACATTCATTCTGTACACCTCTAAATGCCCCGTGGAGGTTATATTGTTAAAAAATATAACTAATGTTCCATATTCCACCTTTAATTCTTTGTCAGTTTAAGGATGGCCTCTTTCTAAGTATTGCACAAACACAATGGGATAGAAATCTCGAATTGTTTGTGTAAAGGCAGATAATAGCAGTTCAAGATGGAATACGAGTTCAAGCAAGTTACATTATGGGGGTGGGGTTGGGTGCAGACTGTTATATGTATCGGGGGGGGGGGGGGGGGGGTATCACAAATCTGCATTAAGATTTGAAGCGGGTCAAAACCATTCACTCTTTATTGTAATCTCACTCGGACCGTTGTGCCTTTTTTGTTGTTTTTTGTTGAGCTAAAACCTTTTTGATTACAGAGAGAATAACATCTGGCCCATTTCAGTGTATAGTGCGTGAACTCATTTTGTATGTAATTGGTCAAAAAGAGTGTAAATTTGACATTCTTTCTGATGCTGTCTTCTCCAGTTTGAATAAATAAAACTCAAAAAGAAGGGTTTTAAAAACAACTCTTTGTTGAGCAGGGTTGTTTCTGAAAACTCTCAGGAGTTTCTTAGAGTTTGTTGGCGGTATAATGAATAAACACAAGTGCCATATAAATATTTTATCTCACTTCCAGTACCAGAGTAAATACTTAAATTTGCCAAAACAGCTCTGTAAATTGCATGTGGCATGACAGATTTATGCTTTGAACTTTAATTTATAGTTGCACAAGTGATCATTTATGCCTGCAGCAGAGTGTGCAGAGGTCCGACTAAACTCAGTTTGACTACATAAGCAGGAGTGTGCTGTGAAATATGTTAGTGCAGAAGGAGAAACCTGCTGTCACTTCAGTGTGAGGACCGCACATTCATCCTACATGTCAAAATTTCCCTTTGCAAGGTCAACCAATTAAGCACTAAACTACAACAGGCTGAGCTGAAAGGTCAACGATTATTTACATCAGGACCAGAAACAAATGTAGCACAGAGGATTTATCAAACAAGATAACAGGCATGTGAGTGTAATCTGGAGTTCTCATGTTTAATCCAATAAATATGAATTCCAAGCAGAGATTTTAGGCGAGGTTGTGCTCGTGTTAAGGTGCTGCTGTGCACAGTCAGCTCTAAGCCCACCCACCGTGCAGCTTCCTGACAAAGTCCAGTCTTTGTTTTTGTTGCCTTTCCTGCACAAAGCATGACGGCACATTCGTGACTGAGACGGTTGCATGCACTGGAGATAAAAATCAGAGCCGAGGCAAAGCTGAAACAGTGTTTGTTGGCCTCGCTTCCTCGACAGTGTTTAACATAAACAGGGTGGATCCCTTCCACTCAGGAGAGAGCTGTCGCATTGTGCCAACACCGACTGATGTAAGAATACATCAAGTGGGTTTAGCAGTTGTGCAATATATTTTTAAATGTTTTTTTTTGTGATTTATCATGAGCAGGATATCATCTAAAACCTAAAGCAACAGCACCACATGTTTTCTAGTCAAGAACATACTCAAGGACTCAAATAAACATATTCAAAGCCTAAACTGTGCTTTCAAGTAACAAAACACCAACATTCCTCAAGCGTAAAAGCCTGAGAAGTGACTGTATTAGGGATATGAGGCAGTTAATGTTAAGCAGGTGATGCTAATTGAGTGGTACAGCTCATCTGGAGCTGATTTAAATGTGTCACTCCTAAACAATTCAAGTAACAGGTTGGGCCCATTTGTAAGGAGCCAGTTCACCCAGCGTACCAGATCTCAGAGCTTTCAAACAGCGCATGTTTCAAGGTGATAGTTCTAGAGAGGTTTTTCATTGTCCATTCACGTCAAATATCAGATTTATAGTTGAAATCTGGTGTCGAAATAGTAGAGTCATCCCCGAGACACACTCATATCTCTCTGGCAAAAAATTGTTGGCGTCAACACCATCTCTTCATGTTAGCGTATTATGTTTTAAAATTAATCTTTCAGAAACTAATTAAATGATGTTCATCTTTTAAAAAAACAACTTCTGGAGGTCAACAGTAACTCAGACAACAGCTTTTGAATTCGAAGGTGCTTTCATGTTGTTTTTGGCGAATCGGTGTCCTAGCACACCAAATGTGGTGATAAAGGTCCCTCCCACGCACCTGCATCTAATCACCTTTTCTGATAACTAATTGCTAAAATAAATTACTAAATGATTATTTGAACAAACAGAAGTTTAGGTAAAAACTGTATGACGAGACAAAAGTCAAAATCTAGAAAAAGATGATAAAAGGGTGTTACTTTTATTTTTTAATCAGGAAGATGTTCTATTTATTTACATGGGAGGGGGCAGACTTAGGCCTAGTCCACACGTAGCCGGGTTTTTTTTAAACGAATATCCGCCCCTCCAAAAACTTGCATCCACACACCGCGTTTTAAAAACAAACCCTGTCCACACGTACCCGGATAAATACGTTGTTAAGGACATGCCAGACCTGTAGGCGGCAGTACTTCCCCCGTTCTTAACCTCGTCCTTCGTCTGTGGTCTTCCGCAAGGAGCAGTAATTCCGCTTGCAAAAACAAACAAGCAAAAAGCGCTTGGACGATTGATGGATCGGGTAGTGACAGGGCGCAGCTCTGAGGGCTTCCATGATACCGGCTAGTGTAAACACAGGTCGCACACGTGATGTCAGCATTTTTTTGTCGCGGAAAGTGACGTTGCGGACCTTAAAACTCCGGTTTTGTCCGTCCACACGCAGACACCCAAAACGGAGAAAACATAGATCTTCACTTTGGCCGGAGTTTTTAAAAAGATCAGTTTTCGTGTGAAAAAACTCCGTTTTCGTGTGGATGACAGGCCAAAACGTAGAAAAATATCTACGTTTTGGCAGATCCCCGGCTACGTGTGGACAGGGCCTTAAACTGTAAACTACTGCCAGCCACCGGGGGAGTTTAAGCTTTTAGAGTCTAGTTATTACTCTATGGTATCAAAATGCTTCTTTAAAATTTACAGACATCATATGTGAAAACCATGGTACATAACAAGTGGAATTAGAAAAGAATGTTTTTAGCACCATTGACTTGCATTCATTTTTTTGTTCCTCCATGGACCCATGGTCCGGAAGTAGATGGGTGTGACTTAGGCACCCTATGACGCCGTGCCGTCTTCTCGTGCCTTCTCTCGTTTTGAACCCTGCTTTTTTCCAGTCAGAGAGCCACTCTGCCATTTATTAGTCATTTGTTATAACCCTTCCACAATGTTTTCATGGCTCATAAACACATATGTCTAAATAAACAATTTTAAATTATTAAAAAATTAAACGTTGGTCTATCTTTTATACAGGATCTTGAGATACTATATTTTTCCACAGAAAAACATATTTGTCTCATCACCATAAGTTTAGACTAAATCCAAAGGAATTTTGGATTTCCCAGCTTCCACCCAGCATTCCAGTGCACCATGTACGCACAAATCAGTCAGGTGTGAAAAGAGTCTCAAGAGGATTTTTGTACTTGTAAACTGATCTGTGTGTAATGTAGTTTTGTCCGTGTGTACCAGGTGATTTGTTTGTGCGTATTCAATGATTTGAATATGTAGGAGCTGAAGTTACACATGAAAATGTAAACACAAGTTACAAATCAAGAGTTAATCACACACACACAAATCTTTAGTTAAGCACACACAAATTTAGATACACACATAAACTCAAATTTAGATACGCACACACAAATTTAGACACTCACACACAGATCTTTTGAGACTTTTTTCTCCCCATATTACTCTCCGTCAGCTCAAGCACGGAGTCGCAAACCCTCATCGACGGAGATGTTTTCCTTTCAGACTTCTGTTACCGGGGAGAGATGCAAAGCAATTACCCACGGGGAAGGGAGGTGAAGTCACGTCTCTGTTCCACAATCGTGTATTTATATTTGTGTGTGTGTGTTTATGCATTTCAGATTTTTTTTAACACTCCACTTATGCGTTCAGTCGTCACCTCCAAACCCACATTTCCCACAATGTTCTTCCATGGGAAGTTTGCTGCACCTCTTTGGACACCTTCATTCATGCATGTATAAAAAATTATACCACCAGACTTTTTACGTGAAATGTTTTTCGACCTGCCTCATGTGTGCCGCTGCATTATATATATATATATATATATATATATATATATATATATATATATATATAAAGTTAAAGTCCAATAGTCATCATCACACACTGGTGAAATTACATCTCTGTATTTGACTCATGGGGAGCGGTGAGCTGCAGCAGTGACTGCGCTAGGGAACTATTTGGTGGTTTAACCCCCCAGTCCAACCCCTTGAAGCTGAGTATCAGGCAGGAAATTAGTGGGTCCCATTTTTTTGAAGTCTTTGGTATGACCCGACCGGGATTTAACCCTTGATCTCCCAGTCTCAGGGCGGACGCTCTACCATTAGGCCACTGTGAAGGTAAATGTAAATATAAAATCATCGTTATTTAAAATTCTGGCATTAAACATGGTCAGACTTGCACATCTCTTTGTGGAATGCTCGGCCTTCAACATGATGATGTGTAGCTTGGTCAGCAAAAAAAAAAGAAAAAAAAAAGGTTCAGCTTCTTTCCGTGTAACTCCACAAGAGCAACCAACAGTCCTCTGCAGGATACTCACAGAGATGTTGAAGACGTACTTTTCACTGCAGTTAAGTGGTTCATTAACAACTCTGGTCGTTTCCCACCATAAATCAAGAAATTGTAAACTGTACTGAAAAGGAATTCAATTCATGTATCTTGAGTGTCTTTTCTTTGGCGTAATTAAGGAGTTTTATCTTCATATCAGGGTGTGGGTTCAATATGTAAACACTCGAACCACAGGATCAACATTCGGCTCAGCAAGTGCACTGGAACCGCTCTGTGGAGGGGAGATGAAACGAGCAAGAGCACCACGGGCACAGACGCTTGGAAGAGGATCTGAAGATCACGTCGTTTAGCTACAAAACCCATTCTCGCTTGCACCAGTTCTACTTTGTTTCTTCTTAATAATTAGTGCTGTGCCACAGATGTGCATTTCTCCCTTTTCACCCAGGTCCGTAATCTAAATGTGAAGGACGTGAGGATTTAAAGCAAGTGTCATATGCTTTCTATTTGATGAAGCCATTAAAATCCAGGATGGATTAAAGCTGAGTGGCTCGTGTGAGGAAAGGCTTATTTAGGAACTTAAATTAGTTTGATGAATCCTAACATATGGGCAAGAAGAGAAGAAAAATGGGACTTTGAAAGTTTTATTGCTTGTTGACTCATCCTGTTTCTTTCAGCCTTTTTGAGTTGACCCTAAAACTTGCAAAGAGCTCCGATGAAGTAAAGAAAAATCCGGGTCATCCAAGGCCAAAATGATCTGGATATCCTGTTTCCCACCATGAATTAATCATTGTGCACATAAACAAGCATGAAACACAAGCTTTTAGCCGTATTATTCAAACGTGATGAGTGAAATCACATGAGATCAGGTATGAAGACTGATTCACAGCTCTCTTTCATCTTAAAACACAGAGAAAAAATTACATATGTTAAGGTTGGAGCTGAGGCATGACATTTTGATTCAGTTTATTTGAAAAGTGGAAATTAAATTCATTTATGATGTAAACATATCCGCCCTCGAAGTTACAAGTGCCGCCAGTGGCTGTGCCATCGACCAAACGCAGGAACTCGCCTGCTTTGACTCCGGATTCAGCTGTAAACATTTCCACGCAGTGCAAACCAAGCCCAGCGCCGTTATTGATGAGATTTCAGAAACAAGTATCCTGGATTCCTTCAAATAGGCAGTGGCGGGCAGGGGGGGGGGACCTCTAACCTGCTGCTTCCTGACTCTCATCTCTCCCTGGTGAGCTCTAGTTGTGGCATTTTTCTCAATCACAGGTCCTGGAAGCAGGCCGTTTACCTCGTAACGCAGCTTAGATTTCTGTGTGAAATGCTCAATATATAGTGATAGTTTGAGGGCTGTTGTTTCGTTGGGGGGGGGGGGGGGTCCCTGGGGGACCACACAGCTGGTCTGTAGTAATTTCAGTGCAAGAGAGCATGGAAGAAGAAAAAAGGCTGGTGCAGAAGGTAGAGTGACTGCAATTGGGGTGTTTTCAGCAACCCTGATGGATGTCATGCTGTGTTAATGCTCCAGCCCAGGTGTGCAGGTCAAGTCTTGTGAAACATAAAACAGCGTTTGCATCAACACTTGGAGCCTCAGACTTGGAAAGCATCCTCCTTCTTTCTGTGAAGTCTCATTCCAGCGCTCCGTTGCTCTCCCGATCTCCATCAGTCCTCTTCTATAAGCATAGTTTGATTTGGGGTTTGTCTCCACCTAGTGGTGAATATTACTGGACTTGTGCACAAAAAGTATCATTTACATATCAATACATAAATCTAATAAGCCTCAAAACTCAGCAAATACGATAATCATTGAAGAACACATTACACATGGTGTTTACTGGCAAATATATTTAAGGGTTATGGTTGGAATATTGTTTCTTCCTCTGCTGTATTTTTTCAGCACTTCGGTATTAGTTTGCTATACTCACAAAAGAACAATTCCACATTTTTAGATTTACTCAGGTTATCTGTGTCTTACACTGAAATGGGTTTGCTAATGAAGTGTGGGGAAAAAAACAGAAACCTGTAAGGGGGCACATTCTTTTTGACAGCACTATTTATCCTTCTCTTCCACAGATATAGTCCCGTTATATCTGAGGTGAGGACATAAAAAAAAGAACAAGATGGAGACAGTCTGGATGAGAGAGAAGTAATAAAGTTAGACATTCTGACTTTGGAAATGTAATTTTGATCTGACATTAATAAAACACGACACGGACACAGCTGCACTTGTGTTTTGTTTCAGATTATTATTTACTCATATTCCAGTTTACTCCCTGGGATGATGTGAAAACCACCTGTCACCTGTGTGTTGTTGACCTATCACCTGCATGTTTTACGGTCTTCTCAGATGTTTTAGGGCAGTACAAATCATCTTCCAAACCCCTAAAGCACGCGTTGGTCCTGCTCACAGTGGTTTTCTTGAACGTAATCTCACCTTAATTTCCAACAGGTTGAGGCACAAAACAGAATAACAAAATAAATAAACTACTAAGATGGTAATATCTCATCCATTTATTTCTTAAACATAGGAAAGGGACTTCTAGGTAAGAAAAATAATTTAAAACCAAGTGCACTTCAACATCTCAGTTTACACGGGGCCGACCCCTTTCAACAGTTCGAAGTGAAATACACAAACTCAAAAGCATCTCTAATCGATCGGTACTGTAAGGCTTTGGGTGATGATGAGGTGACAAACATCTGCAGCAAATCTCACAAAGACCTCTGCGACATCTTGTGACAAGACAAAACCATGTAGCACACTCCAAAGGAGTCAGGCAGCTTGCTCATTTGTGCTAAAATGCCTGCTTTAAGCCAGTTATCAGAATGAAGCCGAGAAGATGAGGACAGATGTGCTGTTTTCTGGGCCAAACGGTATTTGTAAGTAATTTCCAACAAATGTTTGAAATAGTTCCAAAGGGTAGAGATTACTACATCGTGGACAATTTAGAGAAGTTAAAACCAGATGGGTTTCCATGCTGTAAGATATCAACTGACCATCATCTCACACCACTTGAGACTGTGGATGTAGGTGAAAATCACAGGAAATGACTTTTAAAAGTCCATTTAGGTGCTTTTAACTACCTGGCTGTGTTGGACTGATTCAACAAGCCTCCACTGCTCTGCTAATGAGTTACAATTACAGTTGTGGCCCAGTGCTGACTACCCACATGTAGGTGAATGATCCAAAAGCAACATGGTGAATGGCTGGAGAAGTACGTCACAAGCACACCTTCGGTATTGTACGGATGATTTCAGAAAATAATAAATCTTTGTTTAAAAGCAAAAATAATTAAACTTCTACTATTTAACAGAAAAATTCATAACACCAACCAAACTTCACTCAAAAATAAAGAATAATATCTACAGTTTTGACTTTACATTCAAACACTGTCCGATCTTTACACTGTAATAGTATAGGCCGGTTAGAATAACAAAATGCAGCAATTCACATTAATTCACCTTGTGTTACATACTCAGCATATATACCAGTATACATTAACAGCATTTCACATTCTTGGTAATACATAACATCATCCACAGAACAATGCTGGTATCAGGTAAACAGACAGGGATAAAATGTGGCAAAACATGGAGAAAGATTACAGATGTCATGAAAAAATAAAGTGTAAATATGAGTTGAACAGGTGGCAGTGTTACTGAGAAAAAGAGACATGATCGCTTTTTTAACTATTTTCTCATATGTTTTGTTTACCTTGGTGGCAGAAAGCCTATTGGTGACTTTGGCTAATGGTTACCAAAATTGGTTTGTACATTGGAAAATGTCTGACTCAACAATTCTGTGTAGACAGTTGATTTTGCCATACATTTGATCCAATTCCAAAACTTTCAGCAAATTTAGATGAATTGTGGCATTAAAATCTAACCAGAAGAAATTTTGTTTAACCTTGTGTAGTCCGATGGAAGGCAGTGCAAATGTGACCATTCAGATAAGTGAAATCCAGAACCATCCGACTATGTGGTGCAGGTTTTAAGATGTTTTTGTGCAGCATAGTGACAATTTAGTTTACTGAGCTGAGAGTGATGCTGTTCTCTGTCCAAGTATGAAGAGGGGTGTAAAATGAGCTGAAGGGAAATGAAGCGTGCATCGTAACACATGCATCGAATTAAACCCAAAAGCAATCCTAAATATTAACTCCTGTTGCCTGATTTTTCCCCCCAAGCATTTTTGCAGGTAAAACTAAATATGCAGCTTTAGATCAATGTTTTCACATGACCAAAAGTAAAGTGTTGACGTTGTGCATGAACCAGAAATATTGCACATGTGTTCTTGTGTAGCAGACTGAACTTACTTTTATCACCTTGTGAGTATATTACCATATCTGGCTCAAGAGAGCACAGAATAGGACAGATGGTGTATGTCTGGAGTCTAAATAGTGGATTTTATGACATAAGAGGACTTTCAAACTACCCCTTATCTGTACTCACATAATTGTTTACCATTTATTACATTACATGTTCTAGAAAGAGTAATTGTGGAGAAATACCCTGAAAGTAGAATTTAGCCACTGGGGGGCGACAGAGGCGACATGTTTAAACAACAGCTGTTAGATTTCTGTTTCAATAGATCTGTACATCAGAGGCAAAGATCCAATTATCATTCCAAAATGGGTCAATTTAAAAAGACTGCTAAGTATAAGAAATCTTTCAGGGATTTTTTTTAATTTTGTCTCATGTAATTTCATTATTTAGGCTGATTAGTAATATGCAGGGGTGAACCTTCCTGTCAGACGTGATGAGTGAATGAGTGAAATTATTGCAAATAATTACAAAGAACGTTTTAATGTGGTGCAACATGTACAATCTCTGCATTCTTCAAACAAACATGGATTTCTTTACCAAAACATCCAGTATGATGTGTTTGTTTAGTGACAATCCAATTGCACCTTTGCTGCCACAAGTAACGTATTTCATGAAAAAAGTACAACCTATGTTGATAAAAGCACAGGGAACCCAGTAAAAAATTACAATTACACGTTTTACATGCACATCATATCTGAATGTCGATGCATATGTACTTACTATGAAACAAAAAATGAATATACAAACATGATAGTTGAGACAAACCGACGATACCTACAGATTATAGACACATTGCTTGTACATTCATATATGTCAACACATAAATATGTATATACAGTATACATATATATATATATATATTTGAATGTATACAGATATATAAAAGGAGGAATAAATAGTGCCATTAATGAGGTGAAAAAAAAACTTCCACACGGACTCAGAGAAATATAAACTCTGAAACCTGAAATACAGAGGCTGAAGCAACTAGGAGTTAGAAACACTTAACTTGTCTTCCTCGTGTTAGCTTTAGATTACAAGTTAATAATGAACTATTGAGCTAAAGCTGTTATACGCAGCGAGTTGGGTTAGTCAGATTCAGTGCCTTTACATTCTAGATATCTGATAAGAGTATTGACATATATAGCAATGCTTTGATGCAGACAAACACAAAAAGGCTTTTTTATGTGTGCATAACTCTTGTTTGGCACACATTCGGGAGTGGAACGAGTGACATGTTGTGTGTGGACTTCTGACAAACTGTGTTGATGAAACAGTGGTGTTTGATACCTGCTGAATGGCTGTGAGGGAACTGGCAGTGGAAAACTCTCCGGTGTGATGACTGAAACCTTAAGCCAACAGTATCCTTTCAGCCTCACTGTGGCACTACAAGCCTCTGGTTTGAAATTGACTTTAAAAATCTTCTTGAACAGACAAATAAATCTGAGAATACTTCTTTATATTTAGGAGTTCAGCTGAAAGTCTGACCATGATTAAATCTCCTTCATGAAGAAATTGCCAACAAAGCACTCAGCTTTCTTGTAAACTGAGTGGAAGTAAGCTTGTTGGGCTAAAAGTGTGACCAGCAAACTATGCATGACATTCTTAGTTTAAAATTACATTATATGACCATTTCAGTTCAAATTCCCAGCAAGAACCTGTGGCGCCTACTCAATGCAGCTTGATGCACTTCCAGAGCTTTTGCACCTTGTATCGGGTCCATGGTTGCCTCTTTCATTTAGAATTAACTTCACTGGCGAACCAAGTGGACAGCGCCAGACTGAAAACACAACATCATAAGATTGTTGGTCACTGATTGGCTAGGGGCGGTGGAGTGAAGTCACCTACACTCTCCTGGCCATCTCCAGGGTGTTTTGCCTCACTGCCTGCTGCCTTTTCTTTGTGTCTTTTGTTTTTGGAGTCTGACCAAAATATCTCCTCGCTCTACTTTGTGTTGCGTATAAATCATCTCAAGCTAGGTTTTAGGGGCTGCCCAGTCACTGCAGTTGTTTCTCAATTGGAAAACCACCTGAACTGTGTAGAGTTGAATTGAGTTGACTCTACGTTGGCTTAAAGTGACAATGTGTAGTTTTTACCATTAATCTCTAGAAATATCCATTGAAATGTTGTAAATGAATTAAAAGATACCCAGTTTAGAAAAATATTGGCGGTTTCATAACATATAACCATAAACATTGGGTCTTAAGTACATGGGAGCGGGTCTAAGTCTCTGGGTGACGCCATATTGGATGCCATGCAGTGGTGGATTTAGCAATTTGGGGGCCCAAGGCTAACACAGACATGGGGCCCCCTTACACTAAATTTTCGACAATCTTATCTTTAACTGGATTTGCAAAACTCTCCCCTCTTCTGACATGAGTTATCTTCACTTTTTATTAGTCCTCCTCTTTTTTCCTGTCTTTCTCTCCCTTTGAGTGCTTTCAATATTTGCTCTGCTTTCTTCTTCCTGTCCGTGCTCCTGTGCTTTTGCCTTTCTTTTTTTTTCTTCTATTTTCCATTTTGGTCTACGTTTTCCTCCCTTGAAACATTTTCCATTGTCTTTCCTTTCTGCTTCCTTTTGATGTTTACATTGAGAAAAAAAATGTCACTTTCGGAGGTGAAGATAAAAGCTTTTTAAAAGCAAGCTGCTTCATTCTCTTATTGGAGCCACTAGGATAACTCCATGTCATGCTTAATGTTTTGACTACTGCTTTTAGTTTGTTACGAACGCTCCCGCCTCACTTCTTTTTTCTGCTTTCTCTTCTTCTTCTTATTTGTGGTGTCATGGCACTTGGCAAACAACAATTTGGTGAATTACTGCCACCAACTGGATTGGAGTGGAATGACTACCAATCACTTCCTGTTTGTGCATCGGCGTCTTAAAGGAATAGTCCATTGTGGCATTAATAGAGGGGTGCCAGCAGTCAGGACTAGGGGCCCCCCAACATAATGGGCCCCCAGGCGGCCACCGACCTATGCCTAATGGTAAAACCGCCACTGATGCCATGTTTCCTTCTATGGAAGCCCATGAGGACAGAATGCATTTACTGATGTGTAACAAATGGTTACAAAACTTTCAGCATTAATAAACGTTGTTCTTTTACACATTTAGCTCTTCACTTGTTGCAAGTGATGAAAGGGAATCTGATGTTCTTGTTGTTTTGCTGGAGGTTGCACTCCCAAGGATTTTTGACCCTAAGCGCCATCTGTTGGTATTGTCGTACTTGAACACAAAAACAATGCTTGCTTACAATGATTTAGGTATCTACTGCCCCTTACTGCCAGGGAAACTGAACACTGTCACTTTAAGAAAAAAATAAGTTAATTTGTCCTTTAATTGTGTTGCTGAGAAAAAGCAGTGTTTATATGTTGCGTGTGGAATACTTAAGTACACTGTGTAAACACAGTTTGACGCACAAAAAAGTATTTTCAAACTTTAAAAAAAAGGTAAGAAAACAGTTAGGAGTTTTCAGACAGAAGCACTGCTGTTGATGTGGTCAGATGCATTTTCAGTCACTTTTGAACATTACAAGCCCGCTCCATCCAAGTTTCTTTAATTCAAAAAGAAAACAAATCATCTTTACAACCAGCAAACTCAAACTGAAAACGTGAAAATGTATATTAAAGCCTGAATTTTCCACTTGTATCATAACAATAATTAAAAGCATTAAGGTGCTTTTTATAATAAATTAATAGCGGTGATACCGGTGGTGAAGAAAATGTAACTTTTGTTTGAATGATTTATTGTACTAAGGTCTTACTAATGCATTAAAATCAACAGAATAACGTAATTTGAAGATGATACTTGAAGAGCCTTTTTTAAAATTAGGTTTACCCATAATGCCAATTATTTAAAGATGCATAACTAAAGAGAAAACCTGACTTTAAATATTACTCATCCTTCAATTTTTCTCTCTAAAAGCAACAGCATTTAGATTTTATTCTTACATTAATAATAATAATGATAATAATAATAATAATAATGATAATATTTCTCTAGTTTAAATTTTTTTTTATTTAGGCTCTTTTCATTGTAGATGCTAACTGGTTCCACAATCTAACTAAAAGGAACGTTCATCACATCCGTAGCGAAATGCGGTTACAACGTGAGCAGTCCACGCAGCTCTTTACTTTTAATTAGCTCGACCCTCACGGTTCCTCGGTGCCGCTCTCTTTGTACCAGCAGTCACGTTCACTGTCAGCGTTGTCAAACTAGAGGCAAAAACTGAAACGGTACACAGAGCTACAGTCGGAGCTGGGATGCAGATGAACGTGAGAAATTCTTTTCGTTTTTGTGCATTAAACATCAGAGCAGAAACAGAACACCTTAACTGGATTGAATCTGGGAATCTTCTACAGTTTTTATGGAATGTTTGGAATTGTCTTCCATCCACTCACGTCTTTCTTAGTTCCATCATGCCATCCAGTATTTAGGAGTTGGTTTGGAATTAATGGAGCGCTCCTGCCCACTGAGACATCACTGACATTCCGGCAGTGAAAAACTATGGAATGATTGTGCTATATTCTTCTGTTCTGTATAAATTTGTAGTTTTCACTTTATTAACTTGTTGGAAATAAAGGAATGCTTAAAGTACCTTAGCTAGAGCTTTCCAAGTGGTGTACAGCATATTCTGCTGACATGTGTAATGTAAAAGAGGGTACAGATAGTGTTATTAGTTTTTGAAATCAAACTCTACATACCAGTGAAAAGAAAGAAAGTAAAATGTGTTTGTTATGACCAATAATGATCTCAGAATACCCCTGATATGTTGGATGGGTGCTGGTTTGGTCGGGGTGGGACTGGCCTCTAAAAGCCCATGAAAGGCCTGATGTGAGGAGACAGAGGGTCCTTTCATTTTCACACCTCTCCTGCTTTCATTTAGTCTTTATTTTTCCCACCTCCCTGTTCAGCTTGCCTTCCTTCGCCAGCTTCTCATTCAGTTGGCACAGTTGGCGGAGGAAGCCATCGTTAGGACCGATCTCCCTCTTCTGCCTCACAGTGCGCAGTGCCTGCCGGACATCCATTTTGTGGCGCAGCATGAGGTAAGCAACCACCATGGTTGGAGAACGGCTGTAGCCTTCTCTGCAGTGTACATACACCTTCCCTGGAGGGCACAGAGACACATAAGATCCAAAAATATAGTTAGGTTGTTTTTTGAAGGGAAACCCCAGGTGAGGTAGTTAGTAACCAAGTCATCTTCACTGGCTGCTATCGGGACTCAGTTTTGTTTTACCTTTCCATTGACCAATTAATCATGCCATTTGTTGCTATTAAAATATATTTTTAAATATTTGAATTATTTGTTTGTTTACTTTGAATCTCAGAGTGACTAGGTCCCAACACACAGGCAGCTGATACGTTGCTCTCTGTTCTGAGAGATCAACACAGATAATGTTCTTGCACAGGTGCTGCTATTGATTGACTCTAATCTCAAGGCTGTGATGAACACAAACTGCAACTTTCTGTTATTTTTCTCCTTCTCCTCCTTGTAGGTAAATGTAACAACATAGCTTTTCTCTTAACAACTTAATAAATAAATGTTGCATTGAAGCTGCAGCTGCAAAAAATGCTTCTCCTGGACCTCGGACGCAGGAGAAGTTGTGGCTTTCTCCATGTTATGGAACACCAGAACAGATATTAATCCCTGCAGCTTTTGTGACTTTTACACATTTCTGTTGTCAGTACTACTAGTATAACACCATTGATTATTGCATTTGCAGTTTTCCATTCATTTTCCAATTCCCTGTAAATATTCGGCTATCTTTTTCCACATAATATTTCATTAATTTTATTTCTTAAAATGTTAATAAATTCAACATTTTGAATCTTTTAAGTACTTCTATATTGTTGGTTTTTTATTTTGTCTTTATTTTTCACTTTCTTTGCTTCCTGCTTTTTGCACAAATGTCACTCCCACAAAGTCTGCTGGTGGTCGTGGAAATGTGGACGCCCAGTCTGTATTTTATGTAAATCAGGAAATCTTAAAATGTTTCCATTGGGGGACTTTTTTACTGCTGAGGACTATCGGACCCCTGGTTTTATTTTGCAGGCTGTCTGGCAAAATCAAAACAAGATTTGTTTGCATCCTCTGCACAAAAATCAATGCAGGAAATCATGAAACACACACACACACACACATATGCAATTAACCCTCTCAGGCGCAAAATAAGTTTTGATAAAAGGACGAAAAACTAAGTCCTTCAGGAAATGCTCATGAAATACGTATGTGGAGTAACCAGGTAAGTAGGTTTTAACGTTGCAGATCTGCAACACCTGCCTCCAGAGGGTTAAAGCAAACAACTAGGGATGTCCCGCTCCGATATTGATATCGGCCCAAAAACACTATCGAATTATATTGGACTGCATCAAAAGTCTTCGTTATTAGCATTTTGTTCTGATTAAAATTCCATTCCAGCAGTTCTATCCAGCAGCGCCCAGATCCAGCATGCAAAGTCCATGTGATCAGAACTGTGTGTGCTAGCTAAGTAGCAAGAAACAATATCAGCCATGTCGTTGTATTTTTCGTTAAAGTCTGAAAAGACATTGTGGCTCAGTGCAGCACTTGTCATGCACAAGTTTCTCATAGTAGAACAGAACCGGGGAAGATGAACACGTCCAAACTCATCGTGCATTTGAAGCAGATTCACAAAACATTGCATGAGGATTTTCTCTTGTGTGTGAAATTGAAACTTGACACTCAACTTGTAGCAGTTGGTCAGTGAAAAATTATTTTCTTCCTCATGTCCCTAACCTCAGCTGTTTACATTTATGCAACCAAATGTTAATCAAAAATTGGTCAGTTTTTTATACTTACTGTTGCTGGCTTTTTTCTGTTTGAGTAATATCACTTAAGCCTTTTATACATTCCAAACTATGAAATAGGTACAAGTATGTATGATTTGTGCTGATATATCAGATTGATATGGGTATCGGTCAATACTGAAGGATGCAATATCGGTGTCGTATCGGAAGTGAAAAAAGTTGTATCAGGACATCCCTACAAGCAACACATGATTGCTCTGATAAAAGTATGTTTAAATTAACTTTCTCTTTTAAAGAAACTTAAAATGGAAAACAACACTTTCAAAGCATGATTTTTTCATTTATTGTATTGTTTTAAAATGTGGTTGCTGAAAAAGCTGAGGAGAAACGAGGACAGTACAAAGAAATAAAAAAGAAATTAAAAGTTGGGAAACACAAGCAGCACCTAAAGCTGCTGAGCGCAGCAGCTTTCCTGCCAGGAGATGCAAATATCAGACCTGACCTCTGCTGCAGACTCTACGGAGTCAATCATCTTCACTGCAGTCACATGCTACAGCGAAGTCACGCCCAGTGAGAGAGGAGCAGAATATACTTGGGTGTCTTTAGACTAATGAATCTGTTACACTGTCATTACAGAACAAATGAAAAGCCCACGAGGGATTTTCACAGAGCAGGTGAGGCTCTGAGCTCAGGTCAGATCTGCAGATTCGGCTCTTTCCTTGAAACCCAACCCCTCTGTGAGTCCGTCTTCGGCTTGATTCTATTTATACCATCTTGTCTCATTTCCTCTTCTCTGCATTGATTGAGAATTAACTCCTGCCAATGACATGACCTCCTCAATACAAAATCCGCTCGCTTGCCACAGATCAATGCTGAATTCAGTCTATCTTCTTGTTGACACACTGGATCTTTGGCAGAAAACCTCCCTCATTTTCTCACCCTTTGACTTCAGATGTCTCTGTTTTTATGTGCTTTCTTTAGAGACGAGTCTTTTTCCAAGTCAAGTCTACAAGAGTCAAATCTAAAGTCTGTGTGAGCCAAGTGCAAATTAAGTCAAAGACTGAAGGTCCAAATCAAATCTCAAGATATTTGAGGACCAAGTCGAGTTGAAGTCTAAATTATAATTTCATATATTAAACACTTATTTGTGTTTTTTCTCTATGTTTACAATCTGCTCCTTATAGAAAACATCTTTAACCCTCCCACTGTCTTTATGGGTGACCCCGCGAGGAAAGTTGACCATTGAGCAGGATGGATGGTTTATCCCTTGAGGTCCACGTAGCAGGGGTGAGGTGGTGTTCACTCCTCACCCCTGCCACATGGACCCAAGGGATAAACCATCAACCCTGCTCAATGGTCAACTTTCCTCGCGGGGTCACACCCATTAGGACAGTGGGAGGGTTAAAGCTGCTTTACCAAATCTGCAAAACAAGCAAGCTTTTAAAATCAAACATGACCGCATAACTCTCAATCTTCCCGTCGGCTATTATCCTTGGGCCATGTCTGCCTGATAAGGGAAGAGCATCGCCACAGTGAACAAGAAAGCACTAAACAGCGGTTGCCATTTTCTGGGTATAGACGTCTTTTGTTGTTTGTGACTTCAAATGATGTTATTCTTTTTGGGACTTTGGTAGTTTGTCCTAAAATTAAAGTTAGCTGTTAATTAAATATCTTATCTTTGTTTCAATAATCAGCTTCAATGAACAGCTTGGGTGGGGCAAATCCATCCTGCTCAGCTGAATCTGGACCAGAGTTAACAGGCAGCAGCTAAAATGGAGTTCAATAAAATAAATGCTGTTATAGGAATATACTGGTTATTGACTAGATTGTACAACTAGTACTAACTAGTATTGCTCCATTACATTGTAACCACATTTTAATAGCGAACTAAAAATAAAGACTTATCAGATTATTTGATTAGTAGTTGGATTACAGTGGCAGATTATTCGGTTGTAAAATATACAATAACCGCAGCCCTAAAGTAAATCCACTTCACACAATCTAGCTTCCCTTTAAGGGAGAAAGCATTAGTGCAGTTCCTCATTAAAAAATCCCAGTTGTGACCTTTTCAGAGCTTACAGCCGAGTCACAAAATGCCACAGCTAATATTGCACAAAGTACATCATCTCACTGCAGCAACACCAGACAGAAACACGGATTCAACCATCTTTCATCCTCTCCCCTCCACAACTTCTTCACTCGTGATTTACTTCCAAACTGATGCAAAACTGCCAGGCAATCAAAATCCCTTCCTTTGCCAAAGCTGGAAATAAATCCATGACAATAAAAACAAGATGAAGCATGTCCTTCACACGTGGTAACTAAGTTTTCTTGCAGCTATAGAGCTCCGGACATCACGTGACTCTCAGAGAGTAGACGCCATGTTGGCAGGCAACAAAAGTAAACAAAATTAATGGGATCGGCTTGTATTTTACTCCATCTGAGTTTACTTCACACTTTAAAAATGAAGAAATCGTTTTATATAGTCAGAAATTAAATAGACTAAACATCTCCGACCCTTACCGTGCCCCTGGGATACATTTTTAAAACACCGCGGGCGGGCGGACGGACGGACGGACGGACGGATGGATGGATGGGCAAATAACATAGATTTACATGTCAGAAGTTTAAATAGAGTGCTGTGCTGTTTGAATGTATAAACTGAACTCCAAGAGAAATCACTAGTCTGATTTTTTTCCGTGAATAAAATAAATATGTCAGGCAGGAGCGTCTCAGGATCTGTCTGAGATCTGTCTCGGTGAGACAGATAATAGCAATCCAAAGTGCTTTTTATGTGTGATCTGACAATTGATCAACCATTGCTTAAAAATTAAATACAGCTTAGCCGGTTAATTGCTGTGATCATAAAACACGTAAACGGCAGCACGCAGAAATAACGAGGCAATGTTTTACGTGATGTTTACTTGTTGCTATGAGTAATAAGACAGAAAAAGCCACGCCAAAATAAGTTTAGGAAGCCCACTAAGAATCGTAATAAAAGCATTTAAAATAAATACCATACACAGTTGAGGAAACGTTGGTTTAAGTACCTGATATGAAGTGGTCGCTGCATACGCGAAAACCTTTACTCTCGGGATCCCACAGTTTCATTTCAGCCCGGTCACTAGCGCGTTTTATTGCAACGATCCAACGTTTTGCGGCGTTTCGGATCTTGGGGAATCCTGTAGATGGCTCATCCCTTATGTCGTCTGTGTCTGTTCTGCATCCTGGGGCACAACAGGAATCTACCATATTTCCCGTCTGATTGAGTTTTCTAGCAATAACAAAATAGTCCAGCTGCGGGCTTCTGCCTGCCAAGATGGCGCTGTTTCGATTTGAACTGTTGCATGCCGGGAGAAGTGAAGTCAACTCCCGGAGCTCTATAGAGGGAAAAAAAGCTAAAAGTTGTTTTTTCTTTCCTAGTAAGGAGGTTTGAGTTCTCCTGGGATTAAATGTTTTTTCAGTTCAACTTAAAAAATATATTTAAAAAGTCTTTGTTGCAGTATCGCACACCTGACCCAGTAAAAACATCAACCTTAAGGCCAAGTTCCCTCTTTGTTGTTTTTTATTTATTTACTGCAGTAGTTTTTATTGTACAAACTCTAAAAGCAATACAGAACATGTTTAGCTAAAATTATTTTCAGGTGTGTAAAGCATGAGACCTTTTGACAACCAGAGACATGAACTGATGTTGGAATATAGAGCAGGGCTCAAGAGTGTCAGCTTTAACCTCATTATTCTTTTCTGTCTTCACTTCATGATCTGTGTTATTAAAGGACCCTTTAGATTCTCAAAGCTTTTGTTAGTTGAGCAGCAGCAAGCTGCTGGTTTCTGCCTCAGTTTGTTGGTGTGAATCAGGTAAAAGCAGCAGAAGCCAGAAAGATCCTGCTGATGTCTACTCCTATAAGGTTTTGAACTACCCCTTTAATCCCTTTTGTTTATAAGTCTACACTAGAACATCCTGAAACCGAAATGTAACGTAACAAGGTGGGTACAGAGACAAACTCACCTTTGCCATTATTGTGCGCTAGTCCTTTGTCAATAAAATCAGCTCCCTCCTCAAAGAAGGCACTGAGGTTGAACTTTTCTGTGTCGTTGGCCGAGATGCCATGGTACGTGATGCCGGTGCCGGCGTAGAACTCGGTACTAGTGTTGACATGCATGAAGGAGGTACCTTCTGCCACGTTGAGGACATGCGTCACTCCAAGTTTCTGCAGACGCATTGTGTTGTGAGCTACAAACCTGAGTGGAGAAGATCAATGATAAGAGCTAAAAACAGACAGGGACCAATCACATAGACATGATATGTTGTTATACCTACGACAAACATGCAGAACTTAAACTAGGTCAGCACCTACAGGGATTTAGAGTTCAAGATAAAATAAGACCAGATTCTTAGGTTCTATGTTATTGTAGAAATCTGCAACATTTCAAAGCATTTCATCAGAAATGGTTCCATAATGATGTTCAAGATAGGGCTGGGCGATATGGCCTAAAATAATTCAGTGTTTCCCTTACATAGGCGTTGCGGCCCGCCATGGCTGAAATCCCAGCGCCATGCCTACGAGATCTCACACCCACACACACAGAGAGAGAGAGAGAGAGACGGAAGGGAAGCGCTCCACGCTTAACTATTTGATGTAAATGTCTAATATATCCAACATTTGCCTCCTCATCTTTCCTCTTTCTGCATCGTCCTCCAGCCAGTAACCTGATAATTGTCTCTGCAAACTGTTGTAATTCTAACAGTTCAGAGGAAAGAGGAGACCTGAGTGTGTAAGTGTATCATTATGTTACAATACACTACATGATAGGGATGATAGAAGAATGCTGTACTTTCTGCAGTAATCAGTTCAGTGCCTGACCACAAATGTAAAACACTCACAAGTTCAAGGATTTCTGTCCATATGACCTCACTGCAACATTTCAATTTTGTTTCTACAAATCGCCAACATTTCTACCTACTTTGCACCCATTTTCCTTCAACTATGCTGACTGTTTTATTAAAGCCCACAAACCTGAGGATCTTTTACCAAGTTATTGCACTGAGAGATTTTTGGGAGTTTTATGCTAATGAAGCTGCTCTTTTCACCAAATCCAAACCTAAAAATCTTAAATGTTTAGCGACCTTAATGAGACATTTAACAAATTGGTTTCACGAAAAGAATCATCTCTATACCAATAGGCAAGAATTATGAGGCAGTAAACAAAAAAAAATATGGATCAAGAAGTAGAGAAATACATTATTTCAAGCATTTGCTTAATTTATTTTTCAAAAAAAACTACAACAAATCTATTTTCACATTTATTTTCACTTGGTGGGTGCTTCAGGTCCATCTTCATCCTCTACACTTCCAGAACACAATAAATCCATTTCTCTTCAGCTCCAACTCTAAAACGTCTTTAAGAGCAGCAATACAGTACATCAGATCTATACAGCTAACAAACTAAAACAAGAGCAACACAGGATTCTGGCTACTCCTGCTTGGCCCAGTGCCTGTAACCTCTTTACTATCCAATCTCGCTGAAGGCCCTGCCCATTGATTGGAAAATAAAATGTCTCCTTGTGTATTAACATTGCAAGTTGTCTCTGTGTTTTATGGAGCATTTAGCGTCACTAATTACACAATATCTATGTTTGGTTAACAGAAACAGAACCATGTTGTTAAGTAATATTAAAGGGGGTATACTGTGCAAAACTCACTTTTTGTTCATTCTGTGCACCTTTAAACATCCCGTGGAGGTATGGGGTGTGACGGTATGCTAAACTTCTGTTCGGTTCAGTTCAGTGTTTTGAAGGGCTCGGTTCGATTCATTTCCGGTATATTATTATTATTAGATTTATTTATTTAATATCTGACGTGGCTCCTATAGTGAGCAGAACCAGGTGACATCACAGGCTGCTAATCTAGCATGATGTCTCTAATTATTTCACAGGTTATTTGCGCCACAGACATATATACGTAGATGCCCCATGGACTGGCGCTGTCAATTAGAGATGCTTTAATGGCTGACCGCCATTTTACATAGATTAACCCCAGTGCATTCATTTCTACTGAGGAAGGTGCTTACCCAACTAAAAAACAAATTTTATCAAGCTTTTTCACAAAATCAAACACAAGATACGGCATGAAAATTAAAATATAAATATAATTAAGGGGACTTTACGGAGTTTTTAATTTTTATGCTCGCGATTGCCCCCTCAGGCCAAAAGCGTAACGACAGCTTCAATAGTAGGCTTGTGCACGAGGCGCGCATGCTGTACGTGCACACTCTTTAAAGGGGCATTATGGAAGTTTGACAGCCATAACATGTATAGAAATAATACATTTCTTCTTCATACATTCTTCTGCAATGTCCTGGTCCTGTAGAATGAGCCCTGGCATTTTTACTGTGATTGCCTGTTTTTCTGTAAAATCACAGAAAAAGAGAGCTGCTCGGGTCGAGCAGGCTGCTTCATGCGCGTTCACGCTCAGGCATAGCCCGTAGCATTTGCCATCAATAGCTTTAGCAGCAGAGAGTGAGGTAGTGCCAACTCAGCGACTTTGTCGCTGTTCCTAACGCCTAGTGATGAACCTAGCTACATTTCTGAGGACCCTTAGCTACTTTCTTCTAGATATTTCCTGCAAATTAGCAACAAAATAGCCGTTTTAGCTCCGAACCGTTCTTTGAACGTTGTTTCAGCTGTCATCAGGAATATAAATATTACAGATACAAAACTCGTTACTGGTGCTATAGCACAACCAGTAAGACAGCGGACTCCCGTGCGGAAGACCCGGGTTCGATTCTGGATGTGAACATAATTTATTTACAGTTTATTTTTTACATTAATGGTGTATTTTTTTACAGTAAGATGCCCTTTTTTTTTAGACTCGCCTAACGGCATTGAATTCACAGATAAAAAAAAGATGTGGGTTCAACTTTCATTTTGGAACAATTTTTCAAGCAAGGGAAGGGAATTATCTGAGCATGCAGGAGAACTGACCCATCTTAAACCTTTGTCGGCTGTGCTGAAGAGAAAAGTACAGCATGCGCGCCTCATGCACGAGCCTACTATTGATGCTGCCGTTACGCTTTTGGCCTGAGGGGGCAATCGCGAGCATAAAAATTCAGAATAGAATAGAATAGAATATCCTTTATTGTCAATGTACACACTCGTACAACGAAATGTGGAAGCCACTCCCGGGTGCAAGTTGAAAGAAACACATAACACTTAACGATTAAAATTCAATCAGGACAAATACTTCCCTAAAAGAAATACATAACCCTACAATAATTGAAATTCAGTCTGGACAAATCCTTCCTTCATAAACTATATAAAATTAGAACCATGCAGCATGTGTAGTTCCATCAGGGCTACACCTGCAAACATTAGATAAGATAAGAACATGTGCTTTCAAGTTAGCACGTTCTTTTTGTTGTTAAAAGCCATGATAGCCCTGGGAAAAAAACTGTCTCTGAAGCGGTTTGTCCTGGTCCTCTGGGATCTGTACCGACGACCTGATGGCAACAGCTGAAACAAGTGGTTCCCAGGATGGAACTTGTCCTTAATAATGTTGGAAGCCCTGCTGAGATAACGGGGGTATGCTAAGTCTTCCAGGCTGGGCAGCGAGCAGCCAATGATCCTCTGGGCGGTATGTATAACCCTCTGAAGCACTCTCCTGTTTGCAGCAGTGCACCCTGCATACCAAATAGTTATCCCGTATGCTAGGATGCTCTCAATAGTGGCTATGTAGAATGTCACCAGCAGTCTCTCCTCCAGGTTGTTCCTCCTGAGCACCCTCAGAAAGTGGAGACGCTGCTGAGACTTTTTTGATACTGCTGTGGTGTTAGCAGACCAGGAGAGGTCATCAGAGACCACGACACCCAGAAACCTCATGGAGTGAACTCTTTCCACACAGTCCCCCTGGATGTAGAGAGGGTCTGAATCAGCTTTGTTCCTTCTGAAATCCAAGATGAGTTCTTTGGTTTTTTTGGTGTTCAAAAGGAGGTTATTTTCTGAACACCAGGTAGTCAGTCTGTTGACTTTATCTCTGTAGTTTGACTCATCCCCTCCAGAGATGAGCCCAACCACGGTGGTGTCGTCCGCAAACTTTATGAAGGTGTTAGAGAGATGGGTCCGAACACAGTCCCATGTATAAAGTGTGAGCAGGAGAGGACTCAGTACACATCCCTGAGGAGAACCAGTACTGAGGGTGTTGTTGCTGGACAGACACAGTTGGAAAATCCCAAATGAGCCAATTTCTGGACCAGGAACTCCGGAATGATGTGGTTAAATGCTGAGCTGAAGTCTAAGAAAAGCATTCTCACATAGCTTCCCTGGTGCTCCAGATGGTCCAGCGCAGTGTGAAGTGCTATGTTGATAGCATCATCTGTAGATCGATTAGCCCTGTAAGCGAACTGATGTGGATCTAGAGTAGGTGGCAAACTACCCCTGATGTGCTGGCAGACCAGTTTTTCAAAGCACTTCATCACAATAGGAGTGAGTGCGATCGGCCTGTAGTCGTTCAGAGTATCCACTGCTGTCTTCTTAGCAATGGGAATGATAGGGGGGTTTTGAGGCAGGGAGGTACGACGCATAGTGGCAAGGACCTATTGAAAATGTTAGTAAAAACCCTCGCCAGTTGGTCTGCACAAGCACTGAGAACTTTCCCTTGGATTCCATCCGGGCCTGCCGCCTTCCTGGGATTAACTGACTTTAAAACGCGTCTCACTTGGTCCTCCTGCAGAGTCAGTGTGCCGTTGTTTGGGGCGGGTTGGGTTGGTATGGCCACCGCAGGCCTGGTTGTCTCAAAACGGGCAAAAAAATGGTTTAAGTCCTCGGCCAGTAGTCTGTCGTCCTTTGATGTTTCCCGTTTCCTGCCTCTGTAATTAGTAATGTGGTTTATTCCCTGCCACATTGCCCTGGGATCGTTGTTTGCAAAGTGATCCTCAATTTTCCTTTTGTAGGCTGCTTTGGCTTCTCTGATGCCTTTCTTTAATTCTGCCCTCGCTGCCTTATACGCTGCCTGATCACCCAACTTAAAGGCAGTGTCCCGGCTTCTTAGGAGAGAATTCACCTTACTAGTCATCCAGGATTTTTGGTTTGGGAACACTCTGATCCGTTTGTTTATGGTGACAGTTTCCACACAGTTCCTAATGTAGGAAAGTACGGTATCAGTGTGCTCCTGTAGATTTTGGCTGTAGAACAAGTCCCAAATAGTTGAGGAGACGCAGTCACGTAGCTGTGAGATGGCTCCTTCAGGCCAGATTTTGATTATCTTTGGTTGGGGCTTACTTTTCCTCAGCAGGGAGATGTAAGTGGGAGAGAGGGACAGACAAAAGTGATCAGATCCAGCCAGATGTGGGAGGGGTTTCGCTTTATAGGCGCTTCTAATGTTTGAATAAACATGATCCAAGGTATTTTTCTCTCTGGTGGCAAAATCCACAAACTGGACAAATTTGGGCAGCACCGCTTTTAGGCACGCTTTATTAAAATCTCCAGCAACAATGAAGACCCCGTCAGGATGCGTAAGCTGTAGTTTATTTATGGTATTGAGCAGGAGGCTGAGGGCCGTGCTCACGTCAGCCTCTGGCAGTATATACACAGCCACCACAATCACTACTGTAAACTCCCTCGGGATGTAAAAGGGTCTGCATGAGACCAACAGAAACTCCACATCAGGAGAGCATTGTGTGTAGATGGTGCGGCTGTTGCAGCACCACTCCTTGTGCACGTAAACACACAGCCCGCCCCCCTGCTCTTACCTGAGTCACTGTTACAGTCATGCCGGTGCAGCGTACGGCCTGCCAGCTCGACTGCAGCATTGGGGATCATCAGATGAAGCCATGACTCCATAATAAAGATAATGCTGCAGTTTCGTGTAAAACTCGTGGTGGCAATCCGCAGCTCCAACTCGTCCATTTTCTGGATAATGGATCTTACGTTAGACAGAAAGAGGCTTGGTACTGCTGGCCGATGCGGTTGTTTAAGGTACCTAGCTTATGAGCCAGCCCTGCATCTCCTCTTTTGCTTTCTCTCCCTCTGCCTCCTTCTTCGCCCACAGGGTGGACAGACAATCCACGGAGACCCCGCAGGTCTTGCTATATCCTCCTGGATGTTGTGTTTCCGATGATAGTCGTCCGAGACACACAAACTGTATCTGAGACCCACATCAATTAGGTCCTGTCGACTGTAGGAGACTACGACGTTGCAAAAGTTCGTGGATTCACATAGCAACAATAAAAACAATAAAAACAAGCACCAAACTGGAGAGCTTAGAGCCACTGCACCTGCGCACGCCGCCATCACTGTCGTTGACATTCAAAACTCAGTAAAGTCCCTTTAACGAAAAAAACTGCTGAGACAGTCCTGTGGGGGGGGGGACAGAGGACAGGAGAACACGCAGCTAATTAATTTAATAATTTGGGTCTGTACCTTTCTCTTCAGCACAGCCGACAAAGGTTTAAGATGGGTCAGTCTTCCTGCATGCTCAGATAATTCCCTTCCCTTGCTTGAAAAGTTTAAAGTTTCCGGTACTACCGGGCAGCTGCAGCAGAGACGATCTCTGAAAAATGTCTGCGACACAGACTCCGTTGTTGTCTGGAAGTTTTTTTTTCATAGTTAAGAAAAGAGGCGGACATGTTTCCTAAATCCTGCATCAGACCAAGCAAGGCAACTTCTTTCTGTTTTTATTCCATTTCAGTTCTGTGTGCTTTTATTGCTGTATCTGCTTAAATTAGAATATAAGGCTGGTGAGACGAGGCCGGGTGACCCCGAGCAGCTCCCTGGAGAGGATGACAACAAAGCCACCCCCACCATCCTCTACCCTGAATACCATATGAAAACCCTGGGATGAAACAGCCCATCTGCCTGCAAGTCAAATAAAGGGCAGCAATTTGTGATAAAGCAAAGCAAATACAGTATCTAACTCAGTTCCACTCACAAATCTCATGTGTGCAGTATGATTGAGCTGCTGCTCATAATAAATGTTTACAGTTTGAGCATTCAGATGCAACGTGAAGCAGGAAGACCGTGCATTATGCATCCATCTGTATGTTTAAGGAGTAGTAAAGTGTGCACACTTATTACACAATCTGATGCAGAGGCATGAAGGGTTCAGTTGGGCTCACAACCAATGGTTTCCTTCCTACTTGTGTCCCAGCCTCCTCACCCTGGGATCTGCAGTCCCAACACATCTATTATTAAAGAGCAGCTTCACAAAGAGCACAAGTGTTTCTCACATCAAACAACCACACCTCAAGTCTGTCCCTGAGCTACTCACAGCAGTGTCAGAGTGCTGACTACAACCGATCTGAAAGCAGAGCAAAGCCTGCAAAGTGCACTCATAATCCATTTATCAACAGGAACATAGTTCAGACAAGTGCTGCTCATGTCACAAACAATCTCATTTACTGAAATTATTCACAAATTGGCATCTTGAAGATGGCATGAGAAGGTGTGTCAGCGATTGTACCACAAAGTGCGTTGGAATATCAGAAATCTTGCGTGTTCTCCCAACAACACAAGTCCATCAGGCATGCATTGTCTAGCACTAGAAATTTGCAAACACTTAATAAAGCCTATAATTTCCACAGCTTGGAACCGGAACTGTCCGTTTTTCATGGAATCAGCTTGTAAAAGTTCGTAATCAGCATGACTACAAATCAGACATCGGTACATCACATATATGATGCCACCACATGATCTCCTCTCCCCTAGCATAGCTGCTACTTAACACATTGGCATATTTATGGTGGTTCTTTCCTCCTGAAGGAAGGATTTGAAGTTTGCTGAACTTACAGCCATTTTCCCTGTTTTTCTCCATGCCTGGTTCGATGACAACATTTTGTAAAAGGAAAAAAAAAAAGAAAACATACGACATTTTTATAGTCACTGCTGCTTGAAATAGAGTGGGCTGAAGTTTAACACTTATTACTTCCCACACCCCTTTCAAAGTCTAATATAAAATTGCAGTACATTAACTGTATCCATACATTTTACAAAACCAAAAACATATTACTTTATACAAAATTGTGATAAGTCAGCAATAGCATTTCCAAAGTATAAGGAACAAAAAATTTTAACAGAACTTTCTCCCAGTCATACATCCTCGTTTTTACATTTCCACTTCATTGCCCTTCATTTTTATAATGCAAAAAAATTGTTTCTTTAAATCTCTCCCTGAATTGTTTTATATTTACACATTTCTTAAGCTTTATATTTAAGTTATTCCACAATTTCACCCCATGTACAGAAGCACAAAAACTCTTCTTCCTACTATGTGCCATTGGTAATATAAAATTTTGTTTTCCTCTTAACACATACCCTCCTTCCCTCTGAGTAAAGTTTTTTAACATTAAGAGGTAAGTTATTACACTTTGCCCTCAATGAAATTTGAACAGTCTGTAGATCCACTAGATCTTTAATCCAATCCAATCCAATTTTATTTATAAAGCGCATTCACTTTAAATTTTAATATTTTGGACTCCAAAAAAAAGTGTATTGGTATGAGCTGTAAAGCCCGCTCCATGAATAATCCTTAAAGCTCTCTTCTGTAAAATAACAAGTGGCTGCACTGATGTTGCATA